>NC_037348.1:37316210-37917210 GCF_002263795.3 Bos taurus | reverse complement strand
ACATGTTTCAATGCCATTCTCCCATATCATCCCACCCTCATCGAGCCTGGACTGGCGATCTATTTCACATATGGTAATATACATGTTTCAATGCTATTCTCTCAAATCAATATATTTTGAACATCTGATATATGTAAGATACTGTAAGGATGGGATAGAGGATAATATATATTCAAAACAGAATGCTTGTTCCAAAGGTGCATATGATATTCTAAGATACAAGATATTCTATGAATATCAAAATATAATAAATAAGTATACAAGTGACATGAGCAAGGTATAGAAAAATCTCTCTAGAGTTCAGCAAATTAAAATCATTTTAGCTATAATTATATGTGAATATTTTATAGACAATCTAGAATTTGAGCTAAGATTTGATGATAAAATTTGTGCTGGAATAGGAATAACTAAGAAAAGATATGACATCTCATTATAATCCTGCAGTAGTTACTATTTGTTTAGCACTTACTCTATGCCAAGTCTTGGGCTAAGTATTTTTACTGTACTAATTAGTATATTAATAATCACATCAGCTCTATGAGATGGACAGTATATTCCCTTTATTTAGATGTGGGAAACTATGTTAGGTCTTTTATAATATACCTAAGCCACAGAGCTGATAAGCCACAAATTCAGGATTTAAGTTCACCTTGACTACAGAGCCTCCAGACTATAGTCAACAGAATCAGGCTCCCTCTTAGTGAATCAAGTTTGAACAATTAGGAAAGCATATGATACATCATCACTTAAAAGATATTAAAGTTTTTAAAACATTTAGATTGGTGTTTCTTGAGTAACCCAAAACAGAATTTACTTTCATACCATGATAGTTTATAGCAAACATTACCAAACAAGTGAATTCCATCTTCAGAAAGATAGAAAAAACAATTGCTATATAGAAAGGAAATCAATTAAAAAGAACAATGAATAAGTTTTTAGTATCATATATATAAAAGGAAAGCAGAAAATAATGAATAAGAGGCATTAATTTGTTCCTAGAGATTGATATCTATCAATTATCCGATTTTAATTCCAGCTCAATATTTCTCAGTTAGCATATGGTGGGTCCAACAGGAAGGAAAGAGATGATATTCTGAAGATGATGCAAGTATTGGCTAGCAAGCACAGGTAAGAGCCTGGCGAGTATCTATGTGTAAGACAGAATTCTGTTTCATCAAAGAGGGCAGAGAGTAAGACTGAATATTTATAATGTTATTAATGTGGAGGTACCTTCTAAAGATATGGGGCTTCACTGAGGTGACTCAGTGGTAAAGAATCCCCCTACCAATGCAGGAGACACATGAGATGCAGGTTCAATCTCTGGGTTGGAAAGATACACTGGAGGAGGATATAGCAACGCACTCCAGTATCCTTGCCTGAAAAATCCCATGGACAGAATAGCCTGGCAGGCTACAGTCCATGGGGTTACTAAAATCAGAAATGACTGAACACAGACTAATAATTCTAAAGATATGAGATGTAATACCTATCAAGGACCCCAACCGATAGGGCAAGCTTGCTGCTAGGATGAATCTAGAAGCTGAAGTAAGAATTGCCTATACGAAGTAAAACTGAAATACTTAATTTTTCCTCTAAGAAGATAGAAAAAAAACATAGGGTTCAGGCAGGTGGGCATATGGAAAGGACATCGATGGTAAGGCCAGAAGACCCAGGGTTATGTTCCACAGGACAGTCCAGGGGACACATCATCCACCTGAAGCAGTCAGTACTGTGCTGCCGAGAGGGACACTTGCATCAGTAAGAAATTCAGAGGTCACTCTCCTCTGCGGTCCAGCAGTAACTCAGCCACAAAAGAGCTGGTCTCAATGGGGGAATGGGGACCATGGGACACAGAAATGATAAAGACTAAGTGGTGGTGCTTCAACCTAAGACTCCAGGAGACTGCAATTAGTATAAGGACAGGAGGGCACAGATGGAAGGGTGGGCAATAGGAGTGAACCCTGAGGGAGATAGAAGCATGGTAATACTGGGGGAAAATAGATAGCCAATGAGGGTGCTCCCTAATCTCCACAATAAAAAGGCACAAATGGAATTACAGGAAGCTGAGTTTGATTGCATGGATAAAATACAACGACACATTGCTCAGCTCTAGGATCTGAGTCGATATGAAATCTGGAACAAACTGAAAAAAGAAGTGGACCCTGCAATACCATGGAAAGTATATGCTTCGACAATTCCCCTGTCCATTCCCAGGGTTACTCAGTAACTGTGTAGTGGGTATATGTGTGCTAAGTCGCTTCAGTTATGTTGACTCTTTGTGACCCTATGGACTGTAGCCCGCCAGGGTCCTCTCTCCATGGGATTCTCCAGGCAATTTAATCCAGGGATTAAACCTGTATCTCTTATGTCTCTTTAGACTTCCCTGGTGGCTCAGATGGTAAAGCGTCTGCCTACAGTGCGGGAGACTGGGGTTCAATCCCTGGGTCAGGAAGATCCCCTGGAGAAGGAAATGGCAACCCACCCCAGTATTCTTGCCTGGAAAATCCCATGGACGGAAGAGCCTGGTAGGCTACAGTCCATGGGGTCGCAAAGAGTCGGACACGACTGAGTGACTTTGTTCTTTTTCTTTCTTATGTCTCTTGCATTGGTAGGCGGGTTCTTTACTACTAGCGCCACCTGTAAGGACTACTGGGCACAGCAACTGAGTTGATACTGACACCTAGACACCTGAGTATCATTATGGCTCCCAGTGGGAATGAAGCACATGTTGGGGCATAAAGATCTAGTGGTAATACAAGGAACAGGTCCTAAGCACCACTTGGCTAAGGTCTGGTTTAAAATGCATCCACGGGGTCTACAAGCTTTCCCAGTGGACATTTTTCCAGTCTGTGAGGGAAATTCTGAAGGACATACATAGTTGTTGGAGTAACCCCCAAACTGAGTAAAGGCCTGGGACGTCAGAGTTAGTATAGTAAGGGAAAGCCAGTAGAGTTCTCTGAAACAGCCCTATTTTCCTACCAATAATACAATAAATTGGCTCTACAACTCCATTTATTTAGGTGAGAAAAATAGCATGTTCTGCACTGAATGCTAGACAAATAACTGGAATCCCACAACTCAAATGGCATTCTCTATCAAGCTACAGATTCAGGGAATTTCTCACTGGTAGCACTTGTATAATTTTTTAAAAAAAGCAACTTGTGAACTTGGTTCTTTGTTCCTATTCTGCCATTGGTCCAATAAAACTCAGATTTATAATACACTACATGAGCAAATTAATCATCAAATATGGCAACAGTAATTTATTGCTCCCCTCAGGGTCAGAGACAACACAGATAAATGAAATATATAATAATGTTTAAATATCACTTTAATAATTCCATTAACATTGCTGGTAGTACTAATAATACTATCACTGTGAATGTCATCATTGATATGATGACACACACATATATATATGAACACACTCAGTGTGTTCTAGGTAGTCAATAAATGTCAACATGTGAATTCTCCCAGCAGTACTCATACACAGGTACTATTATTTGTCCCCAATTTAAAGAAACAGCCTCAGAGAAATCAAGATTCCTGTCTAAAGATACACAACTATCAATGGAAGACCAATTTTAAACTCATGCCAAGATTTTTAGATTTTTTTTTTTTTCCTCTTCTATTTCAGGGCTAAGACATTGGTTCTCTCAATGCTTGATCCATTTAATATGTGTTTTAGGTACTGTCTGTGGGAAGAAGAGCTTCTAAGGTAACAACTTCCATGACCAAATAAATATGCAAAACACTGTGTACTATTACTCTTTGCTTAGGGAATTCAAAATGTATCTTACCAGAGTAAAGGCTTAGTAAAGTTTTGCAGTAAACAAACAAAAAAATTAAAACTAACTCTCTAAACAAGCAGGATTATTTAATATTGTTAAATATAGTGTTTTCTAGAGTTAGAATATTCTATCAGTTAGGACACTTTGGCTTAAAAGTAACAGCAATTTCAAGTCAAAGTCATTTAACCAATATGGCCACTTATCATCTGCATAATAAGAAATCATAAGTAAATTAGCTTCTGAATTGGGTAATTCAATGGATTGACTCAATTAGGAAACATTCAGAATCTTTCTTCTTTTCACTTTGCCAGCAGCAACTTTTAAATTATTTTTCAATTTTATACCATAAAATCTTGTATTGAAATATGCTTGGAAATACTTTCTCCTGACATGCGAATTGACCTATGCAATTCTGTAAAGTGGTATTAAGGGGAATTTCCCATTTAAAAAAAAAAAATAGATTTCACTTAGATGCATCTTAATTTTCAAACTTTTAATTTGATGTCTAATCTCTCCTAATTCAAGTAAATATAAAGTTAATTTTCTTTAAGAATTTTAAAATACACTGTGTCAGCTGTACATGAAATGAATAAGGTTTCTAAATGACCAGGGGCAAGCATTACTTAAACATTTAGTAATAGGATTTATCTCCTATCCTGATTAAAAATTTACAACTACTTTTGCATTTCTTAGAAAACAGCAGAATCATGAGATTAGAATTTCATAATTAATATCTATATTTTGAGGATTTTATCATAACTGACAGTTTTTAGTTCTCTTTATTTTCTCCCAGAAGTTGAAGAATGATGGAATTCTGGCCATATCATTTACAATTACATTAATGGTTCCCAATAACACTAACTTAAATTGCCATTTATTTTTCTACAAGTAGTTCAGTTGTTCTATGATGCCATAGGAATCTAGGCTTTTTTCTTTCTAAGTCACCAACTTCGAATATAGGGCATTCTAAAATCGTCTTTTCTTTCATAATAATGGCAAGATGGCCACTGTAGCTCCAGCCATCATGAAGGCTCTATGTGGACATAAGGGGAAGACATGAGACGGAGATAGTGCAAATCACATTGGTCTCTTAATTGGGAAGGAAACATTTTCCAGAGAGATTCATAGCAAACCTGTACCTCATTCATTGCCCAGAGTCAGACCACGCATATCTGCAAGTGATGCTGGAGGAGTGAGGAATCGAGTTGTGATATTTGTATTAGATCAATTACAATTGAATGCCTAGATGTGTGCACATCTGTACCACAAAAATAACCGAGGTTCTATTAATAAAGGAGTTTTTTTTTTTTTTAATCTTTTCTTGGCAATATTGTCTTTAATACCTGCCTACACTTGGGTGCTACAATGTTCACAGGAAAAACATACCAATGCTGCTGCTGCTGCTGCATCGCTTCAGTCATGTCCGACTCTGCACGACCCCATAGACGGCAGCCCACCAGGCTTCCCGTCCCTGGGATTCTCCAGGCAAGAACACTGGAGTGGGTTGCCATTTCCTTCTCCAATGCATGAAAGTGAAAAGTGAAAGGGAAGTCGCTCAGTCGTGTCCAACTCTAGCGACCCCATGGACTACAGCCTACCAGGCTCCTCCATCCATGGGATTTTCTAGGCAAAAGTACTAGAGTGGGATGCCATTGCCTTCTCCTAAAACATACAATAGATTCCTGCAATTTAATCTGTTTCTTCCCTTTATGAGTGATGTGACCTTGAACAAATTATTAAAAATACAGTACTCCAGAAACTGAAAAAATTAAAAGAAAGCTTTCAAGATTCCCACCACTAAATACTCTCACCTATTCTCATTCAAAATGTGGTCCACTGGAGAAGGGAATGGCAAACCACTTCAGTATTCTTGCCTTGAGAACCCCATGAACAGTATGAAAAGGCAAAATGACAGGATACTGAAAGAGGAATTCCCCAGGTCGGTAGGAACCCAATATGCTACTGGAGTTCAGTGGAGAAATAACTCCAGAAAGAATGAAGGGATGGAACCAAAGCAAAAACAATACCCAGTTGTGGATGTGACCAGTGACAAAGTCCAATGCTGTGAAGAGCAATATTGCATAGGAACCTGGAATGTCAGGTCCATGAATCAAGGCAAATTAGAAGTGGTCAAACAGAAGAGGGCAAGAGTGAATGTCGACATTCTAGGAATCAGCGAACTGAAATGGACTGGAATGGGTGAATTTAACTCAGATGACCATTATATCTACTACTGTGGGCAGGAATCCCTTAGAAGAAATGGAGGAGCCATCATGGACAACAAAAGAGTCTTAAATGCAGTACTTGGATGCAATCTCAAAAACGACAGAATGATTTCTGTTCATTTCCAAGGCAAACCATTCAATATCAGAGTAATCCAAGCCTATGCCCCAACCAGTAAAACTGAAGAAGCTGAAGTTGAACTGTTCTATGAAGACCTACAAGACCTTTTAGAACTAACACCCCAAAAAGATGTCCTTTTCATTATAGGGAGCCTGGAATGCAAAAGTAGGAAGTCAAGAAACACCTGGAGTAACAGGCAAATTTGGCCTTGGAATATGGAAGGAAGCAGGGCAAACACTAATAGAGTTTTGCCAAGAAAACGCACTGGTCATAGCAAAGACCCTCTTCCAACAACACAAGAGAAGACTCTACACATGGACATCACCAGATGGTCAACACTAAAATCAGATTGATTATATTCTTTGCAGCCAAAGATGGAGAAGCTCTGTACAGTCAGCAAAAACAAGACTGGGATCTGACTGTGGATCAGATCATGAGCTCCTTATTGGCAAATTCCAACTTATATTGAAGAAAGTAGGGAAAACCACTAGACCATTCAGGTATGACCTAAATCAAATCCCTTATGATTATTGGTGGAAGTGAGAAATAGATTTAAAGGACTAGATCTGATAGACTGCCTGATGAACTATGGATGGAGGTTAGTGACATTGTACAGGAGACAGGGATCAAGACCATCCCCATAGAAAAGAAATGCAAAAAAGCAAAATGGCTGTCTGGGGAGGCCTTACAAATAGCTGTGAAAGAAAGAGAAGTGAAAAGCAAAGGAAAAAAGGAAAGACATAAGCATCTGAATGCAGAGTTTCAAAGAATAGCAAGGAGAGATAAGAAAGCCTTCCTCAGCTATCAGTGCAAAGAAATAGAGGAAAACAATAGAATGGGAAAGACTAGAGATCTCTTCAAGAAAATGAGAGATACCAAGGGAACATTTCATGCAAAGATGGGCTTGATAAAGGAAAGAAACGGTATGGACCTAACAGAAGCAGAAGGTATTAAGAAGAGGTGGCAGGAATACAAGAAAAACTGTACAAAAAAGATCTTCACAACCCAGATAATCACGATGGTGTAATCACTTACCTAGAGCCAGACATCCTGGAATGTGAAGTCAAGTGAGCCTTAGAAAGTATCACTACGAACAAAGCTAGTGGAGGTGATGGAATTCCAGTTGAGTTATTTCAAATCCTGAAAGATGGTGCTGTGAAAGTGCTGCGCCAATATGCCAGCAAAGTTGGAAAACTCAGCAGTGGCCACAGGACTGGAACAGGTCAGTTTCATTCCAATCCCAAAAATAGGCAATGCCAAAGAATGCTCAACTACCACACAATTGCACTCATCTCACACACTAGTAAAGTAATGCTCAAAATTCTCCAAGCCAGGCTTTCGCAATACGTGAACCATGAACTCCCAGCTGTTCAAGCTGGTTTTAGAAAAAGCAGAGAAACCAGAGATCAAATCATCAACCACCGCTGCATCATCGAAAAAGCAAGAGAGTTCCAGAAAAACATTTATTTCTGCTTTATTGACTATGCCAAAGCCTTTGACTGTGTGGATCACAATAAACTGTGGAAAATTCTGAAAGAGATGGGAATACCAGACCACCTGACTTGCCTCTGGAGAAACCTGTATGCAGGTCAGGAAGCACCAGTTAGAATTTGACATGGAACAACAGACTGGTTCCAAATAGGAAAAGGAGTATGTCAAGGCTGTATACTGTTACCCTGCTTATTTAGCTTCTATGCAGAGTACATCATGAGAAACGCTGGGCTGGAAGAAGCACAAACTGGAATCAAGATTGCTGGGAGAAATATCAATAATGTCAGAGATGCAGATGACACCACCCTTATGGTAGAAAGTGAAGAGGGAATAAGAGCCTCTTGATGAAAGTGAAAGAGGAGAGTGAAAAGTTGGTTTAAAGCTCAACATTCAGAAAACGAAGATCATGGCATCTGGTCCCATTACTTCATGGGAAATAGATGGGGAAACAGTGGAAACAGTGTCAGACTTTATTTTGGGGGGCTCCAAAATGACTGCAGATGGTGACTGCAGCCATGAAATTAAGACACTTACTCCTTGGAAGGAAAGTTATGACCAACCTAGATAGCATATTCAAAAGCAGAGATATTTTCTTTGCCAACAAAGGTCCGTCTAGGCAAGGCTATGGTTTTTCCAGTGCTCATGTATGGATTTGAGAGTGGGACTGTGAAGAAAGCTGAGCACTGAAGAATTGATGCTTTTGAACTGTGGTGTTGGAGAAGACTGTTGACAGTCCCTTGGACTGCAAGGAGATCCAACCAGTCCATCCTAAAGGAGTCCAGTCCTGGGTGTTCATTGGAAAGACTGATGCTGAGGCTGAAATTCCAACTCTTTGGCCACCTCATGTGAAGAGTTGACTCATTGAAAAGACCCTGATGCTGGGAGGGTTTGGGGGCAGGAGGAGAAGGGGACGACAGAGGATGAGATGGCTGGATGGCATCACTGACTCGATGCACATGAGTTTGGGTGAACTCCACGGAGTTGGTGATGGACAGGGAGGCCTGGTGTGCTGCAATTCATGGGGTCGCAAACAGTCGGACACAACTGAGTGACTGAAGTGAACTGAACTGAACTGGAAGAGAAACTATGACAAACCTAAACAGTGTACTAAAATGCAGAGATATCACCTGGCCAACAATGGTCTGAATAGTCAAAGTGACTATAGGTTTTCCAGTAGTCATGTACAGATGTGAGAGCTGGACCATAAGGAAGGTTGAGCACTGAAGATCTTATGCTTTCCAACTGTGATGCTGGAGAAGACTCTTGAGAGTCCCTTGGACTGCAAGAAGATCAAATCAGTCAATCCTAAAGAAAACAAACCTTGAGTATTCATTGGAAGGACTGATGGTAAAGCTGAAACTCCAATGTTTTGACACCTGATGAGAAGAGCTAACACACTGGAAAAGACTCTGATGTTGAGAAAGACTGAAGACAGGAGAAGGGGATGACAGAGGTGGAGATTGTTGGATGGCATCACTGAATCTCTGGACCTAACTTCAAGCATGCTCTGTGAGATGGTGAAGAACAGGCAAGTCTGGTGTGCTCCTGTTCATGGGATTGCAAAGAGCTGAACATGACTTAGCGATTGAACAACAACAACAAAAAAAAGAGGCAGAGGTATATATGACTTGAGTAAATCTCTAAGGAATAATCAGTTTAAGTTAAACATTAATATACTTCAGAATTGAAAATGCAGTGAACACATAAATAAGAATTAAATATACTAGGAAGAAAATACATTTTAAAAAGTAACAGAAACTTCTCTACCTGAGAAGCAAACAGTTTCACGGCCTTTTAAAAGCAACTCATACCAGTAAGCATTGGATGTCACTTATAATAACAATAATTAAAAAAAAAAAACTATTTCTTTTTGCAGTATTTAAAAGAGTTGTTGAGATAATCACGGATTCACATCAGTGTAGTTAGAGACTAATTCATTTCTAACCTTACAATGAGATGTAATTTGCCATCACAGCCATCCTTTCTCATATGCTAATTCACACAGAATTTGCTAGAAGGGAAGAACTGTTATAGCATAAATGAAGATCTTTAAAAAAGAGATGTGATCCTATGATGTTTCTGCTTCTGGCTTAATCAGAGATAAGATTTACTTCCAGTTTTCTGATCTCTTGTTAGCTATGAACAAGCTACGAGGTACATACTCACCTAGCAAAAAATAAGAAAAGAAAAATAGATGAGCAGAGAACCAGAATCTTTAATCAGCAATCCTCCTCATGAATATTGATCACATGGACTTCTTGACTGTCTAGATACATACTTCCTTTTCCTTGTTTTACCACCCTCAGAGTATATATCCTAGCAATACCAACTGGCAGGGGGGGGAAATGAAATAAAGGAGCCTGAACTCAAACATTCTTCTCCAAAGCTTCTGCTGGTAAACGTACTGCTTCAAGGAAAAAAATCTTCTTGATAATGCAGGAGACACAAGTCCAATCCTTGGGTTGGGAAGATCCCCTGGAGGAGCAAATGGCTACCTACTTCAGTATTCTTGCCTGGGAAATCCCATGGACAGAGAAGCCTGGTGGGCTACAGTTCATGGGTCACAAAGAGTCAGTCACAACTGAGTACACACACGCATGCAAGGAACCACACATTCTTCACTGGAGAAGGTATAAATAGTATCCCTCTAAAATGTAAACATATTTTGGCTATTATTTTCAGAAATAAAGTGGAGTGCAACCAGAGAGAACTAGAGTAGTTAAAATGATACATTTTCTTTCCCAAATCAATTGGGAAATAAATATATGGTGGCTAGTAAAACAGAATTCGAGCATTATTTCTAGAGAATCAGATAAGAAAATATGAGAGAAACCAGGTTCCAAAGTTGTTGCTGTTGTTGTTGTCATTTTTGACTCTGTGCGACCCCATGGCCCCCCTGTCCCTCACCATCTCCCAAAGCTCACCCAAATTCATGTCAATTGCATCAGTGATGCCATCCATCCATCTCATCCTCTGATGCCCTCTTCTCCTCCTGCCCTCAATCTTTCCTAATATAAGGGATTTTTCCAATGTGTCAGCTGTTTGCATAAGATGACCAAAATACTGGAGCTTCAGCTTCAGCATCAGTCTTTCCAAGGAGTATTCAGAGTTTATTTCCCTTAAGATTGACTGGTTTTATCTCCTTGCTGTCCAACAGACTCCCAGAAGTCTTCTCCAGCACCACAGTTCGAAGCCATCAATTCTTGGTTCCAAAGTAGGGTTTCTTATTCTCTGATACCCTGAACAGAAAATAAGTTAAAGTGCAGAGCAAGACCAAACTGATTATCCATTCATTTCCACGTTTCAAAGCTAGCATAAAAATAGTGTGACTATTTCATAAGACTAGACTGTGAATGAGATGTCCACCTAATTTAAGGATGTTCCTAACTATGGTGAAAGGGAGAGAGAGAGAGAAAGAAAATAAATGTCTTCCAGTAGAGTATAACCTCCACAGAGGATCTCTGTTTTGCCCACTGCTGTATTTCAAGTTCCTTAAACACAGAGGATGCTTGGTGAATAGTTACAGAGTGAACTTCATAAAATTATCACCACCATATGTAAATACACCTCAAGTTTGTAAGGACAGGGTCTGTTAAGATTTGTTAGTTAAATAAGAAAAGACTGTTCCTCAACTGAACATCAAAGAATATTCTGCAAGTTTCCATTTTAATAATGAGCAGCAACCCTCTGCTACTGCTGCTGCTAAGTTGCTTCAGTCATGTCCAACTCTGTGCAACCCCATAGACGGCAGCCCACCAGGCTCCCCCATCCCTGGGATTCTCCAGGCAAGAACACTGGAGTGGGTTGCCATTTCCTTCTCTGATGCGTGAAAGTGAAGTCGCTCAGTCGTGTCCGACTCCCAGTGACCCCGTGGACTGCAGCCTACCAGGCCCCTCCATCCATGAGATTTTCCAGGCAAGAGTACTGGCGTGGGTTGCCATTGCCTTCTCCAGCAGCAACCCTCACTGAGGGTTAATTCTCTTTCTAGTTAACTCCAACTTACAGAGTGTGTCCTCTGGCAGCAGAAATCCACAATTCTGAGCTAGCCCAGAATAAGGATTGCTACACCTGGAAAAATTAAGCTCCAAGGCCATTTGACAAGCACAGGTGTTCTGGCAAGCAGAATACTCCCATTCTCTGTAACCAGCTGAAGCTCCTGATTAATTGACTTGATTTTAACCTCAAGTAATGTCCACTGAGTTGCTGAAGAGAAATGAGATGACAATGAACCTTAGTCACAGGGGAGAAGTAAGAGCTTTTACATGTTTGTGTGAAAAATAAACCTAATTCATCTCAACAGGACAGGTAAAAAGACATTAGTATTAATAATTATTTAGATTTTATGGATATGCTTCTCTCCAATTCTCAGTATATGTAAATGAAAATAATGGCTCTTATAGTGGAGTGGTGAAAATTTCATTTATTGGAAGGAAATATAATAATTTCAAAAATCTCCTCTTGAGGAAACTATATTTCACTATACCCTGGATTCAAGTTTCTGCTTTTCTCTTGTAAACTATGGAAAGGAATTGAGGATAATATTTCTAGATACAGGAGATTAATGCAGATCTGTGATATTAGTTCATCATTATTTCCCTTTCTAGACAACATTATGTTTAGATTACATATGCACATGCTAAAAAGAGTGACATTCCAAAATTGTGGCTGCTGGTAGATGCAAAGTCTACTAACGTAACCCATGATGGCTGATTATTTGAATGATACAACATTTGAATTTTTCATTTGTGTTTAATTTTTTTTTTTCTTGTTAACAGGTCTGGATATGATAGCTTTCCAGAGCTATTGAAACTACTAAGAACCAGTTCCTGCAAATTAATTGGCAAGCTTTTGTTCACATGCAACATACTTTTAAAATGTATCTATGGACCACTTTCTATTTTTCTCCTTTTCTTTTTCCTCCAATGGTCAACTACTTTTGTAATATTATAATAATATTCAAGTCTTATTTTTGAATAATCTAGATGCTACCAACTAACAAGGAGACAAGGTTATGCCATAAAAATGTTTCAGAGCACAAAAACAAAATTATTCAAAGGTTGTCTGTTACTTGAAATAAAAAATGTAATTTCTATGGAAAAAAAAACAACTCTGTCTCTATCAGCGCAGAGATGTATTCTAATGACCAATATATTTCCTGTGACTTCATCTCTGAAATCATAAAGTATATACACATTGCTTTCTGTCTATATCATGTAAGTAGGGTAGTGACAGTAAGGAAATGTTCTAAATATAAATAAATCAATATGAAAGATACAAGGTATTAATTTTAAAAGTTCCCTATTCTTTATAGTGGCTCTGTGTGTCTTTGGTTGAGCTGCCTTGGTTTATTCATAACTCTGATGCCAAAATATTTCTTTCTCTACTTCCCATCATCCTTGTCACTTGACTTTCTAAACTACTATCTATTTTCCAGAGAATTCCAGAAAAACATCTACTTTTGCTTCATTGACTCCACTAAAGCCTTTGACTGTGTGGATCACAACAAACTGGAAAATTCTGAAAGAGACAGGAATATCAGACCACCTTACCTGCCTCCTGAGAAACCTTTTCACAGGTCAAGAAGCAACAGTTAGAACCAGACATGGAACAATGCACTGGTTCCTAACTTGGAAAGGAGTACGTCAAGGCTGTATATTGTCACCCTGCTTATTTAACTTACATGGAGAGTACATCATGAGAAATGATGGACTGGATGAAGCACAAGCTGGAATCAAGATTGTCAGGAGAAATATCAATAACTTCAGATATGCTGATGACACCATCATTATGGCAGGAAACAAAGAACTAAAGAGCCTCTTGAAAGTGAAAGAGGAGAGTGAAAAAGTTGGCTTAAAACTCAACATTCAAAAAACTATGATTATAGCATCAGATCCCATCACTTCATGGCAAATAGATGGGGAAACAATGGAAACAGTGACAGACTTAATTTTCCGGGGCTCCAAAATCACTGCAGATGGTGACTGTAGCCATGAAATTAAAAGGCACTTGCTCTTTGAAAGAAAAGCTATGGCAAATCTAGACAACCTATTAAAAAGCAGAGACATTCTTTTGCCAACAAAGGTCCACCTAGTCAAAGCTATGGTTTCTCCAGTAGTCATGTATGTATGTGAGAACTGGGTCATAAAAAAGGCTGAGTGCTAAAGAACTGATGCTTTTGAACTGTGGTGTTGGATAAGACTCTTGACAGTCCCTTGGACTGCAAGGGAGATCAAGCCAATCAATCCTAAAAGAAATCAATCCTGAATATTCATTGGAAGGACTGATGCTGAAGCTGAAGCTCCAATACTTTGGTCACCTGATGCATAGAGCCAATTCATTGGAAAAGACCCTGATGCTGGAGGAGATTGAAGGCGGAAGAAGAGGGTAATAGAGGACGAGATGGTGAATGGCACCACCAACTCAATGGACATGACTTTGAGCATGCTCCAGGAGATGCTTAAGCACAGGGAAGCCTGGTGTGTTGCAGTCCATGGGGTTGCAAAGAGTCAGACACAACTGAGCAACTGAACAACAAATCTATTTTCTACATTTTTTACCATTCCTTTTATTTTTTCCCTCTCTTTTTTCTTGAATCTAAGCTTATTTCTTGTATAAGTAACTGCATGAATTATATGCCAAAGCATATGAATTATATGCTCATCCTTATAGTGCCATTTACTAGTTATAAGACAATCAACAAGCCATTTAATATTTTTGAGTTACAACTGCTATCCAAGGAATGAAAATAGCAGCTATATTATTTTTATTATTAATTACAGCTGTCATCTAGTAATAGGAATCAGAAAACATACATTTTTATATAATGATGGCTTAATACTGTTAGGGATATCATTAAGGTCTTCAGACTTATTTTGAAGGTATGAAAACAGAAAGATATTATTCAAGTAACTTTGAATAAATCACATAATTTAAAAAAAATGGTAGATGTGCAATTTGAAGCCTGATCTACATTGGCTGTGCACTTCTAATGCAACTTCTAAGTTGTCGGAAACATAAACACGAATACATTTTGCAAACTAAAAGCAACATGCAAGTGTAAGAGAACAAATCAACTTCTTCCCATATTCTTTTTGATGACTCAGAATGAAAACAACAGACAATGTACTTTAATAAATAAATGTAATATAAGCATATCTATTTCCAATGCTTCCAATGTTCTACTGACTTCCTAAGGAGGAAAACTATACCATGAAATACAAGTATAACTTTATTCCTTCCCCACCTAGAGCTAGGGATCAACTAGGGGTCATAACTCTCTAGTGCTGATAAGAGAAGGGGTTGATGATAAACAGAAGTGCAGTGAAGAGAGGGTAAGGAAAACAAAGTGAATGAAGAGACTCAGTCACTTTCCTTTCTATCCTTTGGTGAGATATGGTTCCTCAAGTGTGATTGTTGCTTAGAAAATAATTATGAGGAGTTGGTCAAGTCACTGAAACCTGCTAGCAGCTTCTTAGTGTAGTGAACACATCAAAAAATAGTACTACAAAAACTAAAATTTATTTGGGGTTCCAGGTGTATAGTTCTCTACATAAAATTAATTTTTGTTTGTAGTATTTACAATAGTTAAGCATTTTATGAAGGAGTTTCATATTATACATTGAGATTTTCTTGTTTGGTGCTTTCTTTGTGTGTGTATGTGTTAGTCGCTCAGTCGTGTCCAACTCTTTGTGAATCCATGGACTGTAGCCCGTCTGGCTCCTCTGACCATGGAATTCTCCAGGCAAGAAACACTGGCCTGGGTTGACATTTCTCTCTCCAGGAGATCTTCCTGACCCAGGGATCAAATTCGGTCTCTTACAGTAAGGGCAGATTCTTTACCAGCTGAGCCAACCAGGGAAGCCTGCTTTCTTCATAATCTTCCTTATATATTTACTGAGTTTAAAGCCACAGAAAAGATCTGGAGATGGAAAATGATCAAATACTATCCTAGTTCCCAGACATTTAAAATATAGACTTTTAAAATTTTTAGCAACATTTACAGAAAAATTATAGACAGTAAATGGAGCTCCCATACATGCCACACTGAATTTCCTCTCTTAATAGCATCTTACATTGAGTACGAACTATGTGCTACAATTAATGAACCAATATTGATACATTTAATAAAGTCCATATTTTATTCAGATTTTCTAATGTATATGCTCATCTTTTGTCTGGTCCAGGATCCCATCCAGGATATGACATTACATTTAGTTGTCATGTCTACTTAAATTCTTCATGACTCTCAGTGTTTCTCAGACTTTCCTTGCTTCTAATAACCTTGACAGTTCTGAGGGGTATTGACCAGGTATTTTGTAGAATATCCCACAGTTGGGATTTATCTGGTGCTTTCCTCATGATTATCCTGAGGTTATGTGTTTTTGAGAGGAAAATCATAGATATAAAATGTCACTTTCATCACATCATACCAAGGATACATACCATCAGGATGACTGTGCACCATTGTTACTGACTTTTATCACATGGATGAAGTAGCATTGTCAGATTTCTGACTATAAGGTTACTCTTTTATCCCCCTTCTTTCTATACTATATTCTTTGAGAGGAAGTCTCTATATGCAGCTTACATCAAAGGACTGAAAAATAAATATCTTGCCTCAATGGCAGAGGATCTACATAAACGATTTGGAATTCTTCTGCCACAAGTTTTGTCTATTCTCCCCACTCATTTATCAAATTATTTATTATATCAGTATGGACTCATTGGTTCCTGGACATTTTGTGACAAAGATTTTATTTGATTTCACTTAAAAATATAGGCTTATTACCACTAGGGAAATTATTCTTAATTATTCTTAATTTTCTTTCATCCTTTTTCCTTTAACAAAATTGAGGTCACCAATTTTTTTTTTTCTCTAAGAGGTCAATAATAAATAGTTTTGGCTTTGCAGGCCACACGGTCTTGATTATAACTATGTGAGAGCAGCCAGAGGCAAAGTGTTAAAGAACAAATTAATTGTGGCTGTGTCCAATAAAACTTTATTTACAATAACAGGTAGGACAGAACTGGTTCAGAAGCCATAGACTGCTGACACACACCTTAGGATAATGACTTATTGTCTGTAAGAACTTTACTCCCAGATACTTTTCCTAAGTTCTAAAGACCTCTTTCCAAAAAGTAACTTCTAGTCTTGTGAGACTTAACTGTCTTCCTGGTAAACAGGCATTTTTTTTAATATGTAATTTATAGCTTTAATGGAATAGAAATGGCATACAATTAAAAGAATATTCATTTTGAATTCAGGCATTTTGAGAATAAAGAATATAGACTTTTTGCCTTCACAGACTTTGATTTAAAGACAGAGGTAAACACTCTGAATGAGTGTTCAGAGAATGGGATGGTTGGATGGCATCACCAACTCTATGGACTTATGGAGTCTGAGTAAAGCTCCAGGATTTGGTGATGGACAGGGAAGCCTGGTGTGCTGCAGTCCATGGGGTTGTAAGGAGTTGGGCATGACTGAGCAACTGAACTGACTGAACTGAAATATTCTGGGGATGGGAAGAGGGGTAAATGGAAAACACCATGTCTCTGGAAACTGAGTAAATTGGTCAGTACTCAATGGACTAAGTGATACTTGAACATTAGCTGCAGGGTGCCTACCACATTGTGACACTCACATTTATTCAAAATAAAATCAAAACAAAAATGAAAAAGATTTAGAATGCAAACAATTTAAGGAAAACTTTTCCTCTTTTTCATACAAAAACTGCATAATGCTCCACTTAACATAAACATTGTATTAATGATAAAGCGCCTACAATACAAGTTGATTAGCTACAATAGCTCCTGTCTATTCAAATGCATTAGTTCTGAAGGGACATTGCTGCACCTAATTTGATTTCCCCCTGAGCAGTACATGATGTGTTATTTGATGCCCTTCAGAGGACACGATTAGCCGAGCTATAAAGTGTCTGATTTTATTAGCTTTGCTGGGTTTTATCAGTTTGTAAATGTGTTATTTTCTCCATTTATTGTGCCTATGGGATCCAGAGATAGAGTAAGCATCAAGTTAATATGTTTTGGGGAGGCAGCAATGGCCATACTTTAACACTTACGCTGTGTTGTGATGACATTGAAGGTGGAGTCGTGGAAACTGTAATGTCAGGGCCATTTATCAAGGCAATTCTTCAATGCTATAAACCTCAGCTCTGACATTGAATTCAACAGTAGGCTTTTGTTTTAAATAGAACTGAGTGTTCCTGGGCTGCTGGGCTGCACAGCTAACAATCCTCCTTAACTGAATAACAAATAGTCAATAATAAGAAAATAGGTCGGGCAGGTGGTCAGAGGAGAAAAGGAAGCAAAGGTGTTGGCCTAAGATACTGCGATTAAGATTTTTTTGATGAGAGAAAAACTAAATTCACTTTTAGGTATTTAAATAAAAAAGGAAGTGCTCCATAAGGATATAAAAACACCACCAACCCTTCGCTTTTAATTGGGATAGAAAACACAGTACACTCATTTAACTAGATTGCTTGGCAGGAAACCGTTTCGATGCCATGTATTCAAAGGGTGCCAAACCAAAGGACATAATCAGCATTGAAGTTGCTCAGAGTAGTTAACAGGTGTTTGTGGCTTCCAGTTCCTGTATTCTTTTCAGGTTGCCTCCCATTTACTTTTCTCAGTGCTTATTCAAACCATTTGCCAGTGCATCAAAGCTGGTTACTGTCCTCACTGTTCAAGCAATTAATTCATTAAGATAATGCCTACTCACACAATGTTTTTATTTTTTGCAATCCTATAATCAGTGTTTTCTTTTAGTCTGAAATCTAAAAGAAAATCAAAGGTTTCCCTCCTCCCCTTTCCCTATCAGGGAAAATGGTTCCCTTCAATTGATTATTTCTACCCATTTACTTACAGAGATATGAATACGGCTGGTAAGTGATGTGTTTTAAGTGATATGGACTAACAGATGACAACTTAAAAAAACAGTCAAAACCTAAAAGTTGAATTATGTTTTATTCAGTAGGAATTTTGAGGACTTCAAGCCCAAGAGACAGCATCTCAAGTAACTCTGAGAAAATTGCTCCAGGAGATGAGGGGAGGAGCCAAGTTACCCAGAGGTTATTTTACAACAAAGGGCAGGTAGCTTGAACATCAAAGGATTATTATTAAAGAAAACCAGGTACCCCAAGTTAAGGAATTTAGTGCTTTTATGTGCTGGGAAGATGTAAGAATCTGGGCTCACTGGAATCATTCCTTTAATATGCATCTCAGCTATCCTGGGCCAGTATTCTGTGTTTGTTGGTTTGTTTGTTTTTCACATCCTGAGCTCCCTTGGGGCTCAGGAGGAAGTGGAATGCAGCCTGATGGCTGTTCAGTTCAGTTCAGTCACTCAGTCACATCTGACTCTTTGTGACCCCATGGACCAGCACACCAGGCCTCCCTGTCCATCACTGACTCCCAGAGTTTACTCAAACTCATGTCCATTGAGTCGGTGATGCCATCCAACCATTTCATTCTCTGTTGTCCCCTTCTCCACCCACCTTCAATCTTTCCCAGCATCAGGGTCTTTTCAAATGAGTCGGCTCTTCACATCAGGTGGCCAAAGTATTGGAGTTTCAGCTTCAACATCAGTCCTTCCAATGAACACCCAGGACTGATCTCTTTTAGGATGGACTGGTTGGATCTCCTTGCCAGCTTACACTGGAGGGCTGCAGTCACTGAGTCACTAATGATCCTGACATCCTTATTTATCAATATGACAGGAAATACTTCATTTTTCACAGAGATAAAAATTGTTATTAAGCATTATTTTATAAAATTTAGGAACTTGAAAGCAACCTGGGCTGTACGCTATATGTGTTAGAAGAGAAAAGATATAAAATGTATGTGTGTAATACAGATTATTGTGTAATATTGTGTAATATTATCTCCTTAACTCCATACTACAACTTTATGAAACTGAAACCATTCTTATCCCAAATTCACTGATTCATGAAAACTAAGATTGAGAGGTTAAGTGATTTGCCCCCAAAATCCCATTAGTAAATAGTGGAATAGGAATAAGGCCACTGTGAGATAAGGTCTAAGACAAAGCAAAGGAACTTTTTGAATGTTGTATCCAAGATACTCTGTGAATTTTTCAGTTGAAATTTCTAAATCAGAAATTATACATTCCTCCTAGGTTTTCTTCCCCTGTACACACATCTCACCTTCAATTCAGTTCAGTCACTCTGTCGTGTCCGACTACTCTTTGCGACCCCATGAATTGCAGCACACCAGGCCTCCCTGTCCATCACCAACTCCCGGAGTTCACTCAGACTCACGTCCATCGAGTCAATGATGCCATCCAGTCATCTCATCCTCTGTCGTCCCCTTGTCCTCCTGCCCCCAATCCCTCCCAGCATCAGAGTCTTTTCCAATGAGTCAACTCTTCACATGAGGTGGCCAAAGTACTGGAGTTTCAGCTTTAGCATCAGTCCTTCCAATGAACACCCAGGACTGATCTCCTTTAGAATGGACTGGTTGGATCTGCTTGCAGTCCAAGGAACTCTCAAGAGTCTTCTTCAACACCACAGTTCCAAAGCATCAATTCTTTGGCACTCAGCTTTCTTCACAGTCCAACTCTCACATCCATACACGATCACTGGAAAAACCATAGCCTTGACTAGACGGACCTTTGTTGGCAAAGTAATGTCCCTGCTTTTGAATATGCTGTCTTATATATAATCTCTACCTTGTGGTGTCCCAAGGACTAAACAACAGGGGAAAAACAACAAAAAAAAAGAGGGCCTTGGAATCCAGGAATGGAAAAAAAAACGGAACCTTATCGTCCTTCCCTCCCCGCATGTTGTAACTATTAATGAATTTCAGGTCCTCCTGAGCCATATAATCTGTCTCCCCTCCTACCCCATAGGGAGAAGATATTTGCCTTACTCTTTTTCCACCCAGTATAAGTGCCCCATCAAATCAGCAAATGACCTACAAGACCCCTATCTCATTCCTTGAACCCTGGGTATAAAAATGGACTAAGGACCCTGGTTCAACATTGGCTCTCCCTTGAACTGGCCCAGTATTTTCACAGTGTCTCCCACTCTAATAAACTTTATTTCCCTCTCATTCTGTCTTATGTCTGGAAATTCTTTTCCAACCCTCACACCAGCAAGATGCAAATTTTGACTTCTACTAGACAATAGGTGAAGAAGGCTGAGCGCTGAAGAATTGATGCTTTTGAACTGTGGTGTTGGAGAAGACTCTTGAGAGTCCCTTGGACTGCAAGGAGATCCAACCAGTCCATTCTGAAGGAGATCAGTCTTGGGATTTCTTTGGAAGGAATGATGCTGAAGCTGAAACTCCAGTACTTTGGCCACCTCATGCGAAGAGCTGACTCATTGGAAAAGACTCTGATGCTGGGAGGGATTGGGGGCAGGAGCAAAAGGGGACGACAGAGGATGAGGTGGCTAGATGGCATCACTGAATCGATGGACGTGAGTCTGGGTGAGCTCCGGGAGTTGGTGATGGACAGGAAGGCCTGGCGTGCTGCAATTCATGGGGTCGCAAAGAGTCGGACATGACTGAGAGACTGAACTGAACTGAACTGAGACAATAGGTAGGTAAATCAGTACTCAA
Organism: Bos taurus; assembly: GCF_002263795.3. Lineage (NCBI taxonomy): Eukaryota > Metazoa > Chordata > Mammalia > Artiodactyla > Bovidae > Bos > Bos taurus. Next base: position 37,895,989 of record NC_037348.1, on the reverse strand, counting down.
TGTGTGTGTGTGTGTGTGTGTGTGTGTGTGTGTGTGTGTGTGTGGGTGCACGTGCAAATGCTCAGTCATGTCCAACTCTTTGCAACTCTATGGACTTTAGCCCACCAGGCTACTCTGCCAATAGAATCTTTCAGGCATGAATACTGGAGTGAGTTGCCATTTCCCACTCCAAGGCATCTTCCCAACCCAGGGATCAAACCTGCATTTCTTGACTCTTGCAGCACCTGGGAAGCCACAGTACCCAGTATCACACATAGTTCAACTGAAGGAGAGGGCTGTGTGCTTATGCTAGTTCAGTATATCTTCATTCCACTAAAATGAAAGCAATTAAGCTAGATATAATTGTTTTTCTGTTCCCTGAAGCCAGGATATAATGTCTTCCTCAGTAGATTTTCATAAACGTTAATCATTATATAACTTATTATTTTTAATTTTATATAACATTTGACTATGCAATAAAGTATATATATTTGAAATTTTCAAAACCGCATGAAGTTTGGATAAATTATTTGAATGTGAAAGAATACATCATTATCTACTCTTTATCCACCTTTGTCTTGGGCATGGCCTGATTTATTGTATCTTTCAAGCTCATATTCAAATATGAGCAGATTGACATTAAGTTGCAAAAAATTATTCTCTGCTATAAAATATTTTATTGTATTCTGAAGCAAAGTTATTCAGCACACATGCATGATGTATGCATGAGCACACATACATACAGACTCAATTATAATGGTTCAGTTCACTTCTTTAAAATGTTGCTTTTCATATATAACCAAAGGTAAGATGAAAATAGGAGTTACCAAGTTACATGTGGTACCACAGAGAAATGTGGGCATTTAAAACAATGCATGTGTTTTAGAAAAAAATCTACATCTCTTCCTTTTTTTCTAATTGATGCTATATTCTTAAATCCTCAAAACATTCAAATGGTCTGGGAAAGTAGCACCCAAGGCATATACAAGATGAAATATTTTTTGGTAGACTCTTCTGTTTCTACAGACAGGTTAGCCATCTATAAGACTCTAATTCTTATTTTCCTGGACTTGCATTTAATATATATTACTGAAGTCTAATAATAGTATAAATCCTAGCATTCCTATTCTAATGTGCTGTTCTATTAAAAGGGAAGAGTAACGTATGAGTACTGACTTTTCAAAGGAGGTTACTTCACTGCTGAAATAATCACAGAAAACCAAACTGTGGGTCTCTAAGATATTTTGCTTTAACAATGGAACTCGGTTCACTAATGACGAAAGTCTGGAGAAGGCAATGGCACTCCACTCCAGTACTCTTGCCTGGAAAATCCCATGGACAGAGGAGCCTGGTAGGCTGCAGTCCATGGGGTCGCTAAGAGTCAGACACGACTGAGCAACTTCACTTTCACCTTTCACTTTCATGCATTGGAGAAGGAAATGGCAACCCACTCCAGTATTCTTGCCTGGAGAATCTCAGGGATGGGGGAGCCTGGTGGGCTGTCGTCTATGGGGTTGCATAGAGTCGGATACAACTGAAGTGACTTAGCATAGCATAGCATAGCAATGATGAAAGTCACAAAACTCTCTCATTATTTACTTTTCTTTCTTTTTTTTCTTTTTTACTATTTTCTCTTTTAAAAATCAATCAACTACAATTGTATGTTCATTGTTTTACTGTAATCATTAAGTATATATTCCCTATATTAGGGATCCTTTTAGATGTCTCACTTCTCTATTGGCTAACAAATGTGTGTTTATATGTACATGATAATTTTGGACACATGTATACATAATACATATGCATGCAGTTATGCATGCAGTATATGTGTGAAATATGTAGACTGTATATATGTAAAATATGAAATTTATTATATTCTTTTATTATAAACACCATTATATATTTTATAGTTTTTATTCATAAAGCAATGATAGGGGAAAATATGCAGTGAAATAAGAAATTACAAGTGAAATAAGAAACTTCAAAGTTTTAACATATAAAAATAGTTCAAATTCCTTTAACAGGAAATAACATAAAACTTTGACTTTGCAAATAATCTTAAAGGAATTAAGTTTAAGCAGTGAGCTGATTCTCATTGCAAACAATAACTACTATTATTTTGAAATAATTTTAGACTTACAAAAAATAAAAACAAAATTAACCCTAGATTTTCTGTTACACTTAACTTTCAGGTTTGCCAAATTTTAACCTTTCCCCCATTTGTTGTGATTCTATTTTCTTCCTGAAATGCTTTAAAATAGGTTTTCAGCAAACCCCATTTTATTTGCAAATACTTCAAAATGTGTCTCCTAAGATTAGTGGCATTCACTTACAGAATGATGATGTGTTACATAATGGTATTATGTAACTCAATAATATCATTACAAAAACAAGAAAATTAACATTACAGCAATACAAAGCATTTAAATGTCAACAATTATTAACTAATATCCTATAGGGCAAAAGAAAAAAGAAACAATGACCTGGCCTGAATTCAATTAAGCTTGCTACCAAGTCCAAGGTTGCTCTTCTTGCCACACGATAGGCCGATGAATTCAAAAGACAAGGTATTGAGGCAAGGAACAGAATTTAATTGAGGAGCCAGAAGACTGAGAAAATGGCAGGCTAGTGCCTCAAAATAACCACCTTATCAGTGTCTGGTGCCAGGTTCCTTTATAGACCAGAAAGAAACAATGAGGAAGAAGCAGTCAAAAGCCTGACTAGAGAGGGAGAGGCAGTGGGGAAGTAAAGTGAAAGGGTCTTCAGTCTTGCAAAACATCTCCAAGGGAATGGCCAGCCTTTGAAAGGAGCGTGTGAAACTCTTCTATTCATAGGTGGGTTGGAACAAATTATCTCTGTATGAACTGGTCAACCTGGAGTAACAGGCAAATTTGACCTTGGAGTACAGAATGAAACAGGGCAAAGGCTAATAGAGTTTTGTCAAGAGAATGCACTGGTCATAGCAAACACTCTGTTCCAACAACACAAAAGAAGACTCTACACATGGACAAAATCAGATGATCAATACCAAAATCAGATTGATTATATTCTTTGCAGCCAAAGATGGAGATGCTTTATATAGTCAGCAAATACAAGACTGGGAGCTGACTGTGGCTCAGATCATGGACTCCTTACTGCCAAATTCAGACTTAAATTGAAGAAAGTAAGGAAAACCACTAGATCATTCAGGTATGACCTAAATCAAATCCCTTACAATTGTACAGTGGAAGTCACAAATATATTCAAGGGATCTGATAGACAGAGTCCTGAAGAACTATGGACAGAAGTTTGTGACATTGTTCAGGAGGCAAGGATCATGACCATCTTCAAAAAAAAAAAAAAAGGCAAAATGGTTGTCTGAAGAGGCCTTACAAATAGCTGTGAAAAAAGTGAAAGGCAAAGGAGAAAAGGAAAGATATACCCATTTGAATGCAGAGTTCCAAAGAATAGCAAGGAGAGAAAGGCTTCCTCGCTGACCAATGCAAAGAAATGGAGGAAAAAGGGAATACTTCATGCAAAGATGGTCACAAAAAAGGACAGAAATGGTATGGACCAAACGGTAGCAAAAGATACTAGGAAGAGTTGGCAAGAATACACTTAAATATACAAAAGAGATCTTCATGACCCAGATAACCACGATGGTGTGGTCACTCACCTAGAGCCAGACATCCTGGAATGCGAAGTCAAGTGGTCCTTAGAAAGCATCACTACAAACAAAGCTAGTGGAGGTGATGGAATTCCAGTGGAGCTATTTCAAATCCTAAATGATGATGCTGTGAAAGTGCTACACTCAATATGCCAGCAAATTTGGAAAACTCAGCAGTGGCCACAGGACTGGAAAAGGTCAGTTTTCATTGAATCCCAAAGAGAGGCACTGCCAAAGAATGTTCAAACTACTGCACAATTGAACTCATCTTACATGTTAGCAAAGTAATGCTCAAAATTCTCCAAGCCAGGCTTCAACAGTACGTGAACTGTGAACTTCCAGACGTGCAAGCTGGATTTAGAAAAGGCAGAGGAACCAGAGATCAAATTGCCAACATCCACTGGATCATCTAAAAAGCGAGAGAGTTCCAGAAAAACATCTACTCCTTCTTTATTGACTATGCCAAAGCCTTTGATCTTGTGGATTACAACAAACTGTGGAAAGTTCTTGAAGAGATGTGACCTACCTCTTAAGAAAGCTGTATGCAGGTCAGGAAGCAACAGTTAGAACTGGACATGGAACAACAGACTGGTTCCAAAGGAAAAGGGTCTGTCAAATCTGTATATTGTCACCCTGCTTATTTAACTTATATGCAGAGTACATCATATGAAATGATGGACTGCTTGAAACACAAGCTGGAATGAACATTGCCAGGAGAAATAGTAATAACCTCAGTAATGCAGATGACACCACTCTTATGGCAGACAGGTAAGAACTAAAGAGCCGAGAGTGAAAAAGTTGGCTTAAAACTCAACATTCAGAAAACTAATATCATGACATCTGGTCCCATCACTTCATGGCAAATAGATGGGAAAACAATGGAAACAATGACAGACTTTTTGGGGGGAGATCTCCAAAATCACTGCAGATGGTGACTGCTGCCATGAAATTAAAAGATGCTTGCTCCTTGGAAGAAAAGTTATGACCAATCTAGACAGCGTATTAAAAAGCAGAGACATTACTTTGCCAACAAAGGTCAGTCTAGTCAAAACTTTCGTTTTTCCAGTAGTCATGCATGGATGTGAAAGTTGGCCTATAAAGAAAGCTGAGCACTGAAGAATTGATGCTTTTGAACTGTGGTGTTGAAGAAGACTGTCGAGAGTCCTTTGTACAGCAGGGAGATCCAGCCAGTCCACCCTAAAGGAAATAAGTCCTGAGCATTCATTGGAAGGGCTGATGCTGAAGCTGAGATTCCAATACTTTGGCCACCTGATGGGAAGAACTGACTCATTAGAAAAGACCCTGATGCTGGGAATGATTGAAGGCGGGAGGATAAGTGGATGACAGAAGATGAGATGGTTGGATTGCATCACTGACTCAGTGGACATGAGACTGAGTAAGCTCCAGGAGTTGGTGATGGGAAGGGAAGCCTGGCATACTGCAGTCCATGGGGTCGCAAAGAGTTGGACATGACTGAGGGACTAAACTGAACTGATCTAAGCTGAACAATGGCACTTTAGTTTACAGTCAAGCAGAGGGGCAGGGTCCTCCAGGCAAGCCATTGAGTTTGATTTTAATAATAAAGCAACAAAAAGCAAGCCAAAGAAACAGTTTCCAACACAGAGTCAGAATTGGCTTTCTCCTTGCAACATAATCACATTTGATACATAGTTTTCAGATCTCTTTATTCTTAAGATGGAACAGTCCTTAAGTATCCTCCATGACCTAGACATTTTAAAGAATATAGGGCCACTTTGTACAATGTCCCTCATTTTAGCTTTCTCTGATGGTTCACCTTGATTTGATACAGGTTATGGATTTCTGGCAGATAGAGGACAGAAGTGATGCTGTAGACCCCGAGGTGCACCATATGAAGAGGCATATGACCTTGATTTGTCCCATTGCAGGTGATGTACACACTGCTTGCTTCATTGAGGTGCTGTCAGCTTCTCTATTTTCTCTTTGAATTAACAAATACCTTATGGGTATATATGTTGAAAATAAGTAAATATCTTGTTTAGGATGTTTTTGCTCCTTAAATGTAACATCCATTGATGAATCTTGCCTGAAGCACTGAAGCAAGTACTGTTATGGCAATTTCTGAAGAGTGATTTTTCTAATTCCATCATGCTTTCTACATTTATTATCTGAAAGTATACTTTAAGGAAGAGTTTTCCATTTATACTTATTTACTCATTAATGTATATTAAGACTAGTCATGGAACCTTATTTTATTCTATAATTTCAATTCTTAAATAACATGTATTCTCTTGTCAAAATTGTCTCCGATTTGGCCAGTGGGATTCCTTTCAAGTTGATCCTTGTGTCCTCTGTGTTAGGCCTCCATCATTTTTCAAGGACTTCCTTACTTTATACCACAAGAATATCTTTGAGGCATAGTGTGTACTCTTTCAGTTTCAGAATTTCCTGTATACATCATGCCCTCTCTTATTTCTAAGATTTTAAAGTCTCATGGATCTCTTCCTGCTTGCCTCTCTTACTTCCTATTTTTCCTTACAACACCTACTCCACACCCACTTGAATTCCACATGCATACAAGTCTTAGCTCAAAACTGCCTTTTTTGGAAAAACTCAAGCACTAACATTCCTTTATACTAAGCCAAGCACTAAATAAATCATGCTGGCTGGGATAACCTCTATCTATACTCTGTCACTGCATTTGACAAATTGGCTTTTTAAAATTAAATTAGTCTTTTCCCTATTACTTTGTACTGAACTGTTAACTCATTGAGGACAAGGACTGTCTGCCTTGCTCACCAGTATAATACCATCAAAAAAGAAAACCAACCCCATCAAAATATGGGTAAAAGACCTAAAGAGACACTTCTTCAAAAAAGACATACAGATGGCCAAGAGGCACATGAAAAGATGTTCAACATCACTAATTATTAGAGAACTGCAAATGAAAACTATGATGAAGTATCCTCACACCAGTCAGAGGGCTATCATCAAAAAAATCCACAAATAGTAAATACTGGAAAGAGTGTGGAGAGAAGGGAACCCTCCTACACTGTGGGAATGTAAATTGGTGCAGCTATTATAGAGAATAATATGGAGGTTACTTAAGAAACTAAAAATATAACTACCATGTGATCTTGCAGTCCCACTCTCCTGAACATACACCTGGAGAAACAGACGGTCAGAAAGGATATATGCATCCCAGTGTCCATTGCAGTGCAGTTTATAATAGCCAAGACATGGAAGCAACCTAAATGTCCATCAACAGAAGAATAGATAATGAAGATGTGACACATATATACAATGGAATATTATATAGCCATAAAAATAATGACATAATGTCATTTGAATCATCATGGACAGACTTAGAGACTGTCATACTGAGTTAATACATCAAAAGAAATATTATATGATAAAACTCATATGTGGCATATTAAAAAATGATACATATGAACTTATTTACAAACCAGAAACAGACTCACAGACAGAGGATGAACTTACAGTTATGGGGTGGGGGAGGGGTATTTAGGGAATTTGGGATTGACATTTACACACTGCTACATTTAAAACGGTTAACCAAAAAGGACCTACTGCATAGTACAGAGAACTCTGCTTGATATTCTGTAGCAGTCTAATTGGGAAAAGAATCTGAAAAAGAATAGATACATATACCTGTACAACCGAATCACTTAGTTGTACACCTGAAACTAACACAACATTGTTAATTAACCATCCTCCAATATAAAATGAAAACTTAAAAAACAACAAAGTTCATGTCTAGGAGTTATAGACATAAAATGGATGGGCTGTGAAACTTGATTTAGGAGAATCCCAGGGACAGAGGAGCCTGGTGGGCTGCCGTCTATGGGGTCGCATAGAGTCGGACACAACTGAAGCGACGCAGCAGCAGCAGCTAGTAAACCAGTTACTTGATCTATTAGTAACTTGTTAGTGTAAACCATAATTATAAAATAATGTATTTAAGTGTATTTAGATGTGCTTACTCAAGGTGTTTGAATATTAAGTGTAGCTTCTCCAATCATCTTATTAAGCAGAGGTCTAGAATGGTGGCTAATGTATAATTGCCTGTGCTCAAATCTCAGGATTATAATCCCACACAAGGATTTTTTGTTGTTTTTGCTCCTTAGTCCTTTCGACTGCAGGAAGGGTATATAATAGTGATCATCCCATAGGGTGGGACTAAATGAGTTAATGTATAACAACTACCTAGAACAAAGTCTATCTCAGTGCAAGCTTCACACAAAATTGTTTTTATTATTATGACTACTGCTACTACTGACTATTTATTACCTTCAATATTTGTATAGCCCTATAGGTCAGTTCGGAGAAGAAGTGGCAACCCACTCCAGCATTCTTGCTTGGAAAATCCCATGGATGGAGAAGCCTGGAGAGCCATGGTCCATGGGGTTGCAAAGAGTTGGACACGACTGAAGTGACTGAGCACACACACATGCACAGCTCAGTTGGTAAAGAATCCGCCTGCAATGCAGAAGACCCTGGTTCAATTCCTTGGTCAGGAACATCCTCTGGAAAAGGATCTTCTCCAGATACTTCAGTGATACTCCTCCAGAGGATCTCCAGGAAGATCTCTGGAGAAGGATCTTCTCCAGATACTTCAATGATACTGAAGTATCACTCCAGTATTCCTGGGCTTCCTTTGTGGCTCAGCTGGTAAAAAATCCACCTACAATGAGGGAAACCTGGGTTTGATCCCTAGGTTGGGAAGATCCCCTGGAGAAGGGAAAAGCTACCCACTCCAGTATTCTGGCCTGGAGAACTCCAAGGACTATACAGTCCAAAGAACCCAAAGGGTCACAAAGAGTTGGACAGGACAGAGCGACTTCCACTTTCCTTTCAAGCCTATGTAAAACTTATTAACACAAACTACATTTTAGGAAGTTAACATAAAGTGGTACATTCTATAAAGCTACTGTCCAACTCTGAACCCTGTGGCTGTTCAGCTCTGTTAGACTGGCATTATACTATGTTGTCTCTGCCTCCTCTGTACTTCAACTGCTTCCATATTTGTAGGCATCTACTGCTGGAACTAAACCCAAAGTTCTCCAATAGCAGGAATTTCATTTTAATCAGTTTTGGGCCCTGACTACATGCCACACACCTTGTGAAGTGCCTGCCACGAGGCTAGCATGTGTTGAAACCTCAGCGAACAACAGAATCACTCTCAGTTCACTTCAGTTCAGTCGCTCAGTCGTGTCCGACTCTTTGTGACCCCATGAATTGCAGCACACCCGCCTCTCTGTCCTTCACCAACTCCCGGAGTTCACCCAGACTCACATCCATCGAGTCAGTGATACCATCCAGCCATCTCATCCTCTGGTGTCCCCTTCTCCTCCTGCCCCCAATCCCTCCCAGCATCAGAGTCTTTTCCAATGAGTCAACTTTTTGCATGAGGTGGCCAAAGTACTGGAGTTTCAGCTTTAGCATCATTCCTTCCAAAGAAATCCCAGGGCTGATCTCCTTCAGAATGGACTGGTTGGATCTCCTTGCAGTCCAAGGGACTCTCAAGAGTCTTCTCCAACACCACAGTTCAAAAGCATCAATTCTTCAGCACTCAGCTTTCTTCATAGTCCAACTCTCACATCCATACATGACCACTGGAAAAACCATAGCCTCAACTAGACGGACCTTTTTTGGCAAAGTAATGTCTCTGCTTTTCAATGCAGCCAAGAGGAGCTAATCCAGGTCTGAGGCCAGGGGCGGTGGCTGGGAGGAGCAATCCCATGACCAAGAAGAGGTGGCTACACAGGCGCAGGAGGGCCTAGAGGAGCTGTTCCACGTTCAAGGTCAGGAGGGGCAGCGGTGAGGAGATATCCCTCGTCCAAGGTAAGGAGCAGTGGCTGCACTTTGCTGGAGCAGCCGTGAAGAGATACCCTACGTCCAAGGTAAGAGAAACCCAAGTAAGATGGTAGGTGTTGCAAGAGGGCATCAGAGGGCAGACACACTGAAACCATAATCACAGAAAACTAGTCAATCTAATCACACTAGGACCACAGCCTTGTCTTACTCAATGAAACTAAGCCATGCCCGTGGGGCCACCCAAGACAGGCGGGCATGGTGGAGAGGGCTGACAGAATGCAATCCCCTGGAGAAGGAAATGGCAAACCATTTCAGTATTCTTGCCTTGAGAACCCCATGAACAGAATCACTCTATGTACATTACATATTAATCAATTTTTTCTTTTTACACATCTACCCTAGTGAACTACATAACAATATGGCTGATATAAAGTGTTAATTATATGCCTAACTTAAAAATTTCAGAAAACTGGAGCTAATTTAAAAATGAAATCAGTCATAACTACAACATATCTTTTTCTATTTATTAACTAGAAGGTAGAATTGTAAATATTTGATTATTTTTTCTTGCAAAGACACAAGCTCTTTGTTGCTCCAATATAACATTCTTTTTTTTCCTCGCAATATGTTGTGTAATGAAGGAAAGTGATTTATATTTTCTTTTCCTTAATCAAACCACACAGAGTTAATGAGAGATCTTAATACCATTCCTCTCTGTTTACCTACACCTGTCCCAGTGTAACCATAATATTATAGAAATAAGGAAAAGAATGTGAACCACTTAATTCCATGAAAAATTCAGTAATGAAGACCTGTTATTATTTTTTTCCCATTCTGCTTCAACTACTTTTTGATCAGTTTGAACTCTGGTTAGGCTCTATCAACCAGTTTGACTAGTGAGGTAAGAATGCCCACCTCTGAAAAGAAAACAAGATGGACTGACTTTATCAGTTTGTAGGGTGGCCAGTCTCTCATAGACACTGAAGGATTCTATAAAGAGCTCTTTGTCAATTTTTTTTTTTTTTTTTTAACGCACAAAAGCTTGAAATGTGCCTGTAGTGATTTATTTATGTATTAGTTAAGCCTGTTTGGTAGTAATGACTCAGTTTACTTCAAAATTTGGATGAGAAAGTTTATATAATAAAGAAACTTGGAGAAATTTGGACAACGGAAAACAGAAGAACTACTTCTGCTCAGAAATATTCCTTGTTTGGTACAATCCTTTTCTCTTAAGGTTTCCTGATTTTTAAAATAAAATGTTCCTGGAGCTTATATCTTCTCATATCTTATCAAAAGTGAGTTTATTAGAAAGAGAAAGCACCAACTGATTGAGTAGGAAAGATGCTGAATATGGTAATTGGAAAATGAAGGTAAATCCATGTCAAACATGTTTTTTAGATTTAATATACTGTACAATATTTCTGTAGCAGTGAGAGACCATTTTATGATGTTCTTGAAACATGACCTCTTCCTTAAAATGACTGCCAAAAAAAGAGTTCAGAAAGGTCTACAAAGAAATATGTACATAACATCCCCCAGTGGTATGTGATACTTTTAACAACACTGCATTATATTGAGGACTGTATCAAAATTAGGCCCTCAAAGCCTTGAATTACTTGGTTCATTTCCATCCATATCTCCAAACACTGACTGACTGTTTAAACTTCCAGAGATCAGACTCCTTTCCCTGTTCCCCATATCCCTCTTTATATTCCTCAATATTTGGCAGACAGTACTTCTTAAATGAATACTTAAGTTGATTAGCTATTTATGTAAGCAAGTTTGTTTTGCTTTATAATTTCCATGCATACTTACTTTCTAAAAGGAAGCTTCCTAAAGATTTATGAAAACATAAAATCTATTTTGGAGCTTCCCAAGTGGGGTTAGTGGTAAAGAATCTGCCTGCCAACACAGGAGACACAAAAGATGCGAGTTTGACCCCTGGGACAGGGGAAGATCCCCCAGAGTAGGAAATGGAAACCCACTCCAGTATTCTTGCCTGAAAAATTGCACGGACAAAGGAAGGTGGCAGGCTATAGTCCATGGGGCTACGGAGAGTCAGATACCACTGAGTGACGGAGCATGCACAAAGTCTACTTCGGGTAAGAATTCTCAAAGTTATTTCTTCAGTCAATTTAGGGTTATAGAGTCAGGAAAACATATGTCTTCTTCTTTTTTTTTTATCACTAGCCATTTTTATTATCCTAAAGAAGGTATTCACTTAGTGGCGGCGGTGGTGGTGTAGTTGCTAAGTGTGTCCAATTCTTGCGACCCCATGGACTGTAGCTTGCCAGGTTCCTCTGTCCATGGGATTCTCCAAGCAAGAATACTGGAGCAGGTTGCCATTTCCTTCTCCAAGGGAGAGGGTGATTTTTTTTTTTAATTAATTTGGTTTCAATACAATTATTTTAAAAACTATACGCATATACATATCCAGAATAATTTTTAAATGTTCATCTATTTCCAAACATTTAAATGTTAACCAGATACCCCTATTCTGCATGGTTGCTTTTTGAAATCTTAAAAAATTAAATGAAATAATAGGAAATACTGAAAATATAATTATTTTCCCATGCACTTTCCATATTAAAATGTACATTAAAATAGTTACAAAGTTTATAAGGATTTCATTGTTTAAAATCTAAAGCATAAATCACGTTCTTTTTTTAAAGAAATGCTTATTCTTGTGTACATTATTTTTTACATAGTTACTTTGAATTTGGAAGAACTGCCTATGCAATTGCTCAGAAATTCAATGTCTTAAAGTAAAAACATGTAATGTTGCAACCATGGTGGCTAGCCTTTAATTTTTCTATTTTCTGCCTCTGTGGGTTTTAAGTTTTGGCCTAAAAGTTTCTTCAATGCATCAGCATACCTATTATTTCAATATATTATTTTTTTATGTTCTCTAACAGAAGCAGTCACTTATGCAGAAGTAATAAATTATAAGTATTCTTCCTGGCTGTTTACAAGGAATTATTGGGAACGCAACTGGGAAAATGTGTTCTTTGAGTTAAAAATAGAGACTTTCACTATAACTACTGCTATGGAAATAGGTGTTTATTTCTAATTGAGTATAACATATTATTGCTTGAAAATAAGTATATGATATCAGCTAAACATTGTGTGCCTGAATGTTTACAGATGTCTGTATGCTAAACACGATGCATAGTATTATATAAGCCAGAATAACAGTGACTGCGTAAGAAGGCAGATTTGGAGATGGAGGCTGCGTAAGTTGGAAGAAAGATGAAGAAAGCAATGTAAGGAAAAAGATTATTTAAAAAAACACAAAGACTCATACAAATGCATGTTTATGACATTTAAAAATAAAAAAAGAGAAATGGGTAAAAAAGTAATACATAAAATAAAGCTTAAAATTAATTAAGAAACATTAAGTGCTCACAAAGAATTTTAACATTATATTGCATAAAGAACACCATATGTGGGAAATAATAACATAAGACGTGATGTTTTACATGTACTCAAACACATGAAGAAAATGGTGAGAGTTAAGACTATAAAAAATTATTACATCTATGCATTATATTTTAAATTAACAGAAAATAATCATTATGCCAAATGTGTATATTAGGAAAACTGAACGTGCAACTGGCAATGTCAAAATTCTCAAAGAAGTAAATTATGAATTCAGATGAAAAATTATGGTAAACAAATAGAACTTAGTGATATTTATCAGAAAATCCTAAGATAATTAAAATGTTAATTGTAATAAATAATTGAAAATATCAGTATTATGAAAGAAAGTAATGCATTGCTAGTCTTTACAAAGTTATTATCCTTGAAGCTCTGAAAAAAAAAACTGCTAAATTTTAAAATCTATTTATTTATTTATTGGCTGCACCATGAGGCATGAAGAATCATATTTCCTTGACCAGGGACTGAACCCATGCCCCCTGCAGGAAGCAGAGTCTTAACCACTGGACAGCCAGGGAAGTCCCTATAATTTGCTGCTTTTAAACACAATGCCACGATACTTTGCTACTAAGGTTGACAGAAGTTTTAATATATTTTTCATTTATCCATAACTTTAACCAATGTTTACCAACCACATTTTATGTTCCAGAAAAATAAAACACTCTGTATCAGTACAACTAGAATGGATGAATGATGCCCATTAAGATCTTTATAATCTGAGTATTGGCATATTACAGATTATTTATAATATTTTAAGTGCTATTATATGGATTGCCATAGATATGAATGCCAAAGTAAAATGATTATTTTTAAATGGCAGAGAAAACAAAAATTACAGAATTCTTTGCACTACAATTATATACATTATGTAAGTGCAATGAAATTTCTAGTAGAAAAAAACAAAATCTTAAACAAGGAGTGTAGAAATACTGTAATTCTGATGTAATAATACATCAAAATCATGTTTTCAAGTGTTTATTTTGAGTAAAATTTCATTTTCAGGTACACATGTCAGGTACACATTTCATTTCAAGGTATCTGCCTAGACTCTTAATTAATACTAGTATAAAAAGAAGTTGGGGGCGGGGGGGACACAAACAGAATCTCTAAGCCAAAAACCCTCTAGTACCTAAACAGGAAACACATCACAAAATCTATTCCCTAGACCTTGCTATATATATTGGCCATAGAAAAATCAAGAGTGTGAAATACTAGCATGTCTCAAGAGATTTGCATGTCAGTTAGACCACCACATTAACAGTGAATATGAACGATTCTAAATAGAAGGCAACATTGAGCAGACAGCCAAAAAATTGTAGATAAAACCCTACCATTTGAACAAGAGATCAAACAAACAAAGTCTTGATTAATACCAGCAAAAGTATAATTGGGAATTACAGAAGGCAGGCAAACCAGGGGAGGCCTCAGCACAACATCAAAAATATATTTACATACATATTCAAATATTTACTGAGCAAGTTCTCTATGAACAATACTTTGTGTGTTTCTTAAAGGAATCTAACATCTTCAGTGGAACTGGGGACAGAGATGCAAATTAATCTAACTTTTCTGAAAGAAATGGGAATACCAGACCACCTGATCTGCCTCTTGAGAAATTTGTATGCAGGTCAGGAAGCAACAGTTAGAACTGGACATGGAACAACAGACTGGTTCCAAATGGGAAAAGGAGTACGTCAAGGCTGTATATTGTCACCCTGTTTATTTAACTTATATGCAGAGTACATCATGAAAAACGCTGGACTGGAAGAAACACAAGCTGGAATCAAGATTGCCGGGAGAAATATCAATAACCTCAGATATGCAGATGACACCACCCTTATGGCAGAAAGTGAAGAGGAACTCAAAAGCCTCTTGATGAAAGTGAAAGTGGAGAGTGAAAAAGTTGGCTTAAAACTCAACATTCAGAAAACAAAGATTATGGCATCTGGTCCCACCACTTCATGGGAAATAGATGGGGAAACAGTGGAAACAGTGTCAGACTTTATTTTTGGGGGCTCCAAAATCACTGCAGATGGGGACTGCAGCCATGAAATCAAAAGACGCTTACTCCTTGGAAGGAAAGTTATGACCAACCTGATAGCATATTCAAAAGCAGAGACATTACTTTGCCAACAAAGGTCCGTCTAGTCAAGGCTATGGTTTTTCCTGTGGTCATGCATGGATGTGAGAGTTGGACTGTGAAGAAGGCTGAGTGCCAAAGAATTGATGCTTTTGAACTGTGGTGTTGGAGAAGACTCTTGAGAGTCCCTTGGACTGCAAGGAGATCCAACCAGTCCATTCTGAAGGAGATCAGCCCTGGGATTTCTTTGGAAGGAATGATGCTGAAGCTGAAACTCCAGTACTTTGGCCACCTCATGCGAAGAGTTGACTCATTGGAAAAGACTCTGATGCTGGGAGGGATTGGGGGCAGGAGGACAAGGGGACGACAGAGGATGAGATGGCTGGATGGCATCACTGACTCGATGGACATGAGTCTGAATGAACTCCGGGAGCTGGTGATGGACAGCGAGGCCTGGCGTGCTGCGGTTCATGGGGTCGCAAAGAGTCGGACACGACTGAGTGATTGATCTGATCTGATCTGAAGGTTGATTTTCTATTCTTCTTTCAGTAGTGGAGTTACTTATACTATGCACTCAAAGAATTTGTAGATATTTTTACTATGTAATTCGCCCATACTTTTCTCTGCACCTAAATTTGTAATACCTTTACTATGCAATTTACCATGTGACTTTTTCTTCTACATTGTAATATTCTAAAGGGTATATTGTATCACATATGTTTAGCTATAATAAACTTTTATGGAATGCATAAAACAATGACCTAGTAGTTCAGTATCTAATAATAGTAAATTTTACGAAAACCATATGCCCTTATTTGGGCAGGGAGGGAGCCAGCATTTTTGGATAAGTACTAGAATACACCAACAAGCTTATTGGCATGATGCATGGATATTGTTCATGACAAACAGATGGGTAAATAGTGAAAGATTTTACTTTTGAGGGCTCCAAAATCACTGCAGACAGTGACATCAGCCATGAAATGAAAAGACACTTGCTCCTTGGAAGAAAAGCTATAGCAAACCTAGGCAGTGCATTAAAAAGCAGAGACATCACTTTGCTGACAAAGGTCTGTAAAGTCAAAGCTATGGTTTTTCCAGTAGTCATGTATGGATGTATGGATGTGAGAGTTGGACCATAAAGAAGGCTGAGAGCTGAAGAATTGATGCTTTTGAACTGTGGCACTGGAGAAGACTCTTCAGAGTCCCTTGGACAGAAAGAAGATTAAACCAGTCAATCCTAAAAGAAATCTACCCTGAATATTTATTGGAAGGACTGATGCTGAAGTTTCAATATTTTGACCACCTGAAGCGAAAAGCTACTCACTGGAAAAGATCCTGATGCTGGGAAAGACTGAGGGCAGGAGGAGAAGAGGGCAACAGAGGATAAGATAGTTGAATGGCATCACTGACTCAATGGACCTGAATTTGAGCAAACTCTAGGAGATAATGAAGTATAGGGAAGCTGGCATGATGCAGTCCATGGGGTTGCAAAGAGTTAAAAAAGACTTAGTAACCTAACAACAACTGAACAACCAATTAGAAAGAAACCCAAACACCTTATAACCACTAAGAAGACTTCTCAAAATATGTCTCCGATCCCTTTAATTTCATCTCCTGCTAAGATTTCTTCCCTCACTTTGTTCTGAACAAAGAGGTTCTTCTGGACAGAGAGGTTTTTCCTACTCCTTATCGAGATAGTGAAAGTGAAGTCGTTAAGTCGTGTCCGACTCTTTGCGACCCCATGGACTGTAGCCTACCAGGCTCCTCCCTTCATGGGATTCTCCAGGCAACAGTACTGGAGTGGGTTGCCATTTCCTTCTCCAGGGGATCTTCCTGACCCAGGGATCTAACCCAGGTCTCCCACATTGCAGGCAGACGCTTTAACCTCTGAGCCACCAGGTCATCTTTATTTCACCGGCATCACTAAGTGTTCCGTTTGCCTGGAAGGCTCAGCCCAGATACTCAGATGACCAGACCTATCTCATTAATCAGTTCTCAGTTCAAATTTTCCCACTCCAGTGTTCTTGCCTGGAGAATCCCACAGACTGGGGAGCCTGGTGGGCTGCCATCTATGGAGTCACACAGAGTCAGAAACAACTGAAGCGACTTAGCAGCAGCAGCAGCAGCAGTTCAAATGTCATCTCCTCAAAGAAACCTGACCTAAACTCTATTAAAGCAAACTCTCCTTTCTCCCTCTTTCTATCCAGTCACCCTCTCTGACATCTTTCATGTACTCATCACCCTCTAAAACACTCTTATTTATGATCTGCCTATATACTTATTAACTCTGTCTTCTGAGAAGACAGGGAGCTTGTTTTGGTTGGTGTTGTTTCCAGATGTATCTGCAATATGCTTAACAGTACCTAGCATATAACAGATGGTAAAAAACAAATTGCTGAATAAGTGAATAACATAGTGAATAGTCATATCTGCTTCTTTATATCCATGTATCCTCACAAGGTACACTATTCATTTGAACTTTGTAAATTAGTATTCATTCCATTTGCAAGCTTCTAATTGCAATGCATACCCAGGAAATCAATGAGCTGATAGCTTGGACATAAAAATTAATGCCTTACCACAACCAAACTATAGATCCTAAGGTCCCAGAGTAATATAAATTAAAACAGACTGTTTTTAGCTGACGGAGTGTTAAAAAAGTTGAATGACCAATGATTTAAAAAATATGATGGGAATGAGAATATATCCAGATGTAATACTCACTCGGATAAGTTTTTTAAAGACTCCCATGATACCTGCCAGTTTCAAAAATAGGAAACAGGAGGAAAAATTACAGGATAAACAAGGTATATTACTAATACTTCATCCTTTGTGAGATACCTTACCATCATCTCTTTGTGGATTTTATGACTTTCAATTTCCAACAATATTATGGAAGAATGTGGGGTTTCAGTTGACACTTGTGGTCTCGCCCTATGTCCAGTGGTATATATGTATATACTTGAATATATACGATATATATCCTATCCTCACCCTCTGTTGCATATATGTGTGCCTTCACACACAGGAAAAGGGAAATATAAGGATATAAGCACCACACGGCTCTTTTTTACAGATCAGGGACTGTTGCCTGAAGAGCTTGATGCAAAGCAGATCCTAACCCTGGTGCAACTGTGTATTGACTCATTGTACTTACTCAATTTACTGAAGATATTTTTTACCAAGTATATGAGAAACTGTACCAGAATATTTGTATGCACTGATTCAACTAATGTCCGTAAAAGCACTGTAAAAGAAAGAGTACAATCACTATTCAACAAAGGAGTAAACAGTGCTGGGAAAGATTACATATCTTGCTCACTGTCATAGCTATTATGTGGAGGAGCTAGGATCGATCTCTCTATTTCCAAGATGATGCTCTATCCAGAGTAGGAGGTGTTTATGTGAATAATGTTCAGTACTAAATCACGAGTAATTTGCACCTAAAACAAAAGTTTACTAGTTTATTATTTCTCTTACTTTCTTATCATGGGACAAACATCTTTTTTTTTTTTTTTTTTTTGGCTGTTAGATATTTCTATATGACCAATTTGCTGTTGTTCAGTTGGTCAATTGTGTCTTTGACCATCTCCCAGAGTTTGCTCAAACACATTCCCATGGAGTTAGTGATGCTATCCAACCAGCTTATCCTGTGTCGCCCCCTTCTCCTCCTGCCTTCAGTCTTTCCCAGTGTCAGGGTGTTTTCCAATGAAATGTTGCAAATATCATTTTAGAAGTAAACAATTTAGTTTCCAATTCTTAGCAATCATGTTCCCATATTGCATGCCATTCTGACAAAAGATGTCACATATTTTCAATAGTGCACCCACAGAATAGCAAAGCCTCCACCAAAGTAGGTATAAAATAGCATATACTAGTTTATATTCAACAATATCACTATACAGTTTGAGTAACATTTTTTTCTAGCTGATCTTTTTTTTTTTTTTAATATGTCCTTACTTTTTGACCCTACAAGAAATTCCAGGCTTGTCTAGAATTTTCTCTGCTCTAGATATCAATCACTAGAATCAACCATTTTTCCAAAGGAACTTGTTCCTTTCATTTAAGAATGGTGTTTAGAAATTAAGATGTAGGGAATAAGTGTGCCTTTAGTACTATGGTGTCATTGTTTCAAGTCTCTCCTAATGAACAGAGCTATTAAACATGTGAATGTTTAATAACTAGTGCATATATTTTGTATATCTCCATTTTTCTATACTTTTCATAGTATGTAATTAAAAATTATTGTTTCTTACAGATGGTGGCTCAGACAGCAAAGAATCTGCTTGCAGTGCAGGAGACCTGGGTTTGATCCCTGGTTCAGGAAGCTCCCTGGGGAGGGTAATGGCTACCCATTCCAGTATACTTGCCTGGAGAATTCCATAGACGCAGAAGCCTGGTGGGCTACAGTCCATGACATCACAAACAGTTGGACATGATTGAGTGACTAAATCACGTATTTCTTACAGGTAGCTCAAATTCAGAAAACTTTGAGATATGTAAATCCACTCCATTGTCAATCTGATCATTAAAAATCATGTCCACTCGCGGCGGCCACAGCGCAGATTCGACTTCACTCGCTCACAGTTCGCTCCGCGCCCTCTGCAACCATGTCTGACAAACCCGATATGGCTGAGATTGAGAAGTTCGATAAGTCGAAATTGAAGAAAACAGAAACGCAAGAGAGAAATCCACTGCCTTCGAAAGAAACGAATGAACAGGAGAAGCAAGCAGGCGAGTCGTAATGAAGGGTGCGCCGCCAGTAAAAAAAAAAAAAAAAAAAAATCATGTCCATCATAATTACTATCTATTCATTTATATTTATTTTTGCAAAAATACAAAAAAAAAACATGTTTTCCAACAGAGAGGATAAAAATAAGTAAGGTATGAGTTCTGCCCTCGAAGTTTATACAATTTAATGAGAGATAAGCAGATTTTGATAGAGCCATCAAAGCCAAATCTTTTGGAGTAAAGAATTATATAGGTGAGTAAATAATACTTGACCATGTATCATTACATGATAGCAATTATACAGACCAAGAATATTACTTAACAAACAGCTGGAAATGGAGTCTAGAATAATAATACCATTCAATGGCACCCCACTCCAGTACTCTTGCCTGGAAAATCCCATGGACGGAGGAGCCTGGTAGGCTGCAGTCCATGGGATCGCTAAGAGTCGGACAGGACTGAGCGACTTCACTTTCACTTTTCACTTTCACGCACTGGAAAAGGAAATGGCAACCCACTCCAGTGTTCTTGGCTGGAGAATGCCAAGGATGGGGGAGCCTGGTGGGCTGCCGTCCATGGGGTCGCACAGAGTCAGACATGGCTGAAGCGACTTAGCAGCAGCAGCAGCAATGAGTACCTAGTATATGCTGTGCACTTTGCTAAGTTCTTTATGCATATTATTTCGTTTAATGTTCATAACCAACTTATTAGTTAGTGTCTGAGCCCATTAGAACTGCCAGAACTAAATATCACTGACTGTGCATTTTATAAACAACAGACATTTATTGCTCATAGTTCTGGAGTCTTAAAAGTCCCAGGATCAAGTCAGCAGCATGTCTGCCTCTAGTGAGAGCCCCCTTCCTGGCTTCCTGCCTTCTCACTGTGCCCTCACATGGTAGAAGCAACAAGAGATCCCACTGGAGCCTGTTTTTAAGGCACGGAATCCACCCATGAAGGTTCCACCATCATGACTTACGCACTTCTCACCTAAAGGCCCCACCTCCTAATACCATCATCTTTGGGAATTGTGATTTCAACACATGAATTTTGAGGAAGACACAAAAATTCAAATATAGCAGCTAGACACCACTGTCATCTCCTTCTTATAAATAGGAAAGCTGAGATGCAGAGAAATTAAGTAAAACACCAAAAGTCAAACAGCTATTAAGAGGCAGATAAGAGATTTGAACAAGGGAAGTCTAACAGGGTTTCAGCTCAACAATGGTAGTTCAGGGAATAGACTGGGCACTGACTGAGACATAGTTAAAAAACATAGCACAGATGAGATAATTGGTGATTGGGATATATCCATGGTAATTCCATAACAAATAGACTTCAGATACTGACAATTCAGTATCAACTTTTAAAGCTCATTCTACAAGGAACTGATGCCTCTCTTGGGAAAGAAGGAAGAAAACCATAAAAGCTTATTTTTCTTTTCTTTGGTTATTGTATAAGTTTATCAGGAAATGACAAGGACCTTTTAAGTCTGGGCCAATCATAAGGTAAGTGGATTCCTCTAATTCTCTATAGTTGTCATTTTATATGCTATTAATTGAGATCTAGGTTGAGATCCTTATTAAATATGTCAGGAATTGTTAACAATACATGGCAGTCACAAACAAGTATCACACACTGAAGTGCTGCATATAATCTGAAACACTTTTGCCACGGCTGCTACTTTGATTTTAAGGAAGAAGAGTATTTGGATGATATTACACATAATGGTTCTTAAGTGATTAATTCATCCCACAGAGTAGTTAGACTTAACTTTAATGCTTTGTAAAATGTGAGCTATACCATGAAGCAGTTGCACCTTAAAATATGAGGTTTAGTGGATTTACTGAAACTATGGTATATTACAATTTTAACAGTATTAAATACACAATCCTTACTAAATATCATTTGTTTTGCTCAGTTAATTACAAAGTGAATTTCTGTATCAGCGTATATTTGAAAATAATGTTATTCTAAGTGTTCTTAGTTTAAAGAGGAAATAATTATAAAATCATATTGCTATTTTTTAAATGCATATGAAACCCTGTTTAAAGGTACATGTAAACACGGGCATATTTATGGTGATTAAATAAATCCTTGTCCATATACTTACATATTATATAAGAGCTCACTCATTATTTCTTAGCAAATATTTGTATCTTTCATATGAGAAGGGAAATTCATATGGGTTATCTCCATATGGAAAATAAAACAGGATGAGAATACGAAAACAACGGCTAGGCAAAAAGTAAACAAGAAAAATAAAAAAAATCAAAAGATAGTAATTCACAACTCATTATGATTAACAATACTACCATATCCTCAACTGTAGTCTTTCGTAAAATATTAAATGGATTTAGATGTACTTGATAATTATTTATCTTTCCTATACTTTTATAACTGAAACTAAAAATTTTCTTGAACTAATTGTCTCCTATTATAAGTTAGTCTTTAGATTGTAAATCTAAAGCATATATTAAATGTCATTTACTTTGCATTGTCATAACGCAATACAACCCCTTTTTTTCTTAAATGAAAAAGTTTAATTTATGAACACTGAATCATAATTTTGAATCTAGTTAAAATGCGGCTTATCCTAAAATTTATTCTTCTATTGCTTTAATATTTATATTTAATGGTTTATCAGCAATTCTTAAATTAGACAGTGGCAATACAAACAGTAAATAAAATACAATTTGAATAGGTTATGGTTTTTATAATGAAAAGAAAATAAGTAATGTTTACTATATACTATTTTTCATTATTGGGATTGCAAAGGAGATTCAAAGAAAGCAGGGCATCCTATTTAAATCCCAGTTAGAATAAGCAGCAGGTACTTAAGTTTAAACAGAAAGCAAATCAGAAACCTAATACAAGTGAACTGGGTTAGTAAAATGGTAAAAACTACAAGTATCAAGATCCTATACCAATGCAGCTGCTCAAAATATGTAAAACAATTTGTAATTATTTTGTTCCAATCTGAGACAAATTTATAAAAGAGGAAGAACACTATAAGTTTCTCTGTGGCATCTGCCTTTGCAGAGAAAACATCAATGAGCAAAAAAAAAAAAAAAAGTCAGTGTATATAATTTCATCAATTACATATATATACACATACATATATATATGTGTATATATATGTAATTGATGTGTATATATATCAGAATTTCATGCTAAGATGTTAAAACTGACTTGAGCAAAGTATCAAAACATAGCTCCATACATGATTTTGTGAAGTACTGATAATCAATCCGATTTCCCAGCAGGCATTCCTTAATTTGGCAGTCCTCTACCTACACTGTAAAAACATAAAGTCTTTTACAGGATCTGGGCCTTTTAAAGCATCTTGTGTTTTCCACTGGCATCCATTAAATAGTAACAGGTCCCAGACTCTTCACAGATCCTGAAACCTCTCATCCATCTAAGAGAATCTTGACATTATTGGCATAATTGCCACTCTCCCCATGCCTTCCCTCCCATGGAAAGAAGCTGAAAGAGGCCATGATTCAAGTAGCATGATAAACATCTGAGAAGTTTGTCCATTATCAAACATAATTTTGCAGTTTTACTTATAGCAGTTTGGATCCATTCAAAAAGCAAATAAACCCCTGCTGAGCAATTACCGACGGCCTACAAGAGTACCAGGAACTGTTTTACGGTGCTGGGAGCACACAGAATAAAATTCCTTGAAAATTTACAGTCAATATAAATATTGGTTTGGTAAAAAAAAAAAAAAAAAGATGCAACTCAACTGATTCAATTTTCACCAAGCTGAAACTTGAAAAATAAAGCAGTTTGGTACCTTGAATCTACAAAGCAGAATATTCTTTGATGTTAAGGCAGCTCAGCACTGTGTATTGAATGCAGTGTATTGTATGAAACTACAGTTCATTCTTCATGTTTGGTATTCTTTAGTTCCTGCCTAATATATGGAACCATGAAGGCCTCATTAATACTGGATTCTTCAATTTAAATGTTTAAAAATGAAATAGACTTTGGCCTTGTATAACTTCCCTTAGAGATAACATATTTAAGTTACAGACCTCACTCATGATATCATCCAAAGCTCCCAAAGAGACCTAGATTATTAATGTTCTAGCAAATGTAGAGGTTTAGAAGATAGAAATATAGCCACCAACATTAGGTCGGCAATGTGCAAATAAATACTGGGGAAACAATGTCTACCCTCTAACTCTTGTTTATTAGTAAAAGGAAAAGCAATCTTCCTTTTACAGAAGCAGGGAGAATATTGTTTTTGTATATTCTTATTACACATCTCTTCCACCTGTTATATTTCACTAGCTCTTCTCAGTGTGGCTATTCTAATTTTTTACCTGGTGTGACTTTTTCCTATTTACCCCAGGACCAAAATTCCAGCCCTAATCCAATCATTGGTCTTGTCAAAGTATGCCTTTTCATTGCAACCAATCATTCATTCAAATTTAACAATAAATATTAAAAAACAACACATGGTGGGCACTATCTTAGGTGCCAGGGACACAGCTAAGAACAAGGGTCCTGTTTATGAGGAGTTTACATTCTACTGGGTGCTGTGGGTGGTCTTTGGAAGGAATGATGCTAAAGCTGAAACTCCAGTACTTTGGCCACCCACACGGCATGGCTTAGTTTCATTGAGTTAGACAAGGCTGTGGTCCATGTGATTCTCTTTGGAACATGCTAAATTTGAGATAAGTAACATACACGACCTACTATATAGCTGGATATATGCATCTGTAATTCCAGAAAGAAATTAGAGCCAAAGACATAGATTTGTGAAGCTCTCTGTTACTTTTGCTCTCTCTTTACTCTTTCTTAGTCCCCACCCCACCCCAATCTGGAGATGCATCACTATGCCAATTTCTACTTTTAGCTTTGAAGCAGATCAATCTTTTCAACAATCATATTCTCTTCTTTGCCAATACTGTCTTAATCACAATAGTTTTGTAATTAGTTTTGGTATCTGACAGTGTAGGTCCTCCAGTTTTTGCCCTTTTCAAATCCACCTTTGCTGTTTTGCTCCTTTGGAATTCCATACCAATATTATAATTAGCTTGTCAGTCTCTACAAATTCACTGTACAGGTTTTGCACAGGGTTTGTTATTAATTCCTAGATACTGATACATTTTATATCATCTTAAATGATACAGTTTATCAATGAATACATTAAAAGAAATTGTTTTTTTTTAAACTAAAACTTTAGCTGGTAAATACATTACTAGAAGATGTTTAAATAAAGCTTATTAAAAATAAGCAAAAAAAAAAAACCCAACAACAACAACAAAGACCCTAAAGCATGTAGCAAAGGTACTCAGTGACATTATTTTAATATGTTTTCCCTCTTCTTTCATTGAGCAGAACACACTTTGGGCTTAATTTGTGTGGTGTCAGGAGCTGCATATTCTTTTACTTCAACTGAGAACTTGTAAAAACGCAGTCTCATTACAGATAATTTGCAAAAGCCAAGAAAGTTGATAACAATTCTTATAATATCATCAATCATAGACAGTAACATTTAACTGTATTTCTAAGGTGTTTTTTTTTTCTACTTATCTCTTATTTTCCTTCTGATGAATTCTTATGTATTTCTATCATTACTAAAGTAAAATATTTTCAAATTAATGTGTGAACATTCTAATTTTCCTATTATACTTAGGAATAAATACTTGAAAAAAATCAGTCTAGGAACTATACAACTGGCTTACTAGGAAATGAAATAAAAATACAAATGCCTCTCAACTTTATAGACTTCCCTGCATTATCTGATTTCAACTCACAGTTGCAATGTGTATGTATGACTCTATCCAAAACATCCTAAAACCCTCTTATTTCTCAATATCCTTTTCATTATCCATGACTATATGAAGGTATCCATTTTCATGAGAAGTAGGTATAGCATATTACCCAGAGAATAGACAAAATAAACATTAAACTTTTTGAAAGTCAGCAAGCATTAAATCAGAAACCAATCAAAACTCAGAACCTAGAAGTATGTAAAATTAGTTGGTTAATTGGAAAGACTGTTCTGCAGGGAAAAGAGAAGTTTGGCAGTGCCATTTCAAACTTTTACCTTCATCCAACCACCATGCCGCTAGCTGGTTGCCTTGATGCCTGTCATTTGGTTTTGATCTTGACCCAGTTAGTGTACAGAGTAGATCAAATTCAGGCCACATTCCATTTGGAATTTGTTGGATCAGTTTATTCAATGTGGAGATTCAATGGTAAAGACTTGGCAATAACATTGACATAATATGAGAAGCTTTACATATTTGACTGGATTTCAGCCATCCCAGCAACACCCTCCACCACTGTTCTGTAAATTTTGGATGCAGCTATCTCATAGAAGGCTATCTGAGATTATGAAGAGACAACTGTTTGGCTCATTATAAAGTCAGATGTGTTCTTTGGCATTTGAGTGGACAGCAGAGACTTTGACATTAACACATGGCTCATTAGGAATGAATTTGAGCTTGGCCTTTTGCTGCACTTAAAACGAAATACCTAATATAGAGAAGCAACTCCTTGAAAATGCCGATACAATCTCTTAAACATACATAGCTGTAATTTAAAACAAAGGCACCATTCCTCTAGGCATTTGCCATTAAGAGCACAGTGCGTGTCTTAAAACTGTGAGGCAAACAACGAACAGACGGGATCATGTTCCTTTTATCTTTCTTGTTCCTAGTGACAAATACACAGACTTTTCCTGTTCTTCCTAACTGTTTGTCATGTTCTAGAACAGGCTGTCTTGTAGTTTCATGACAGGGTCATGTTTACAGCATTACATAGTAGTTAGTGGTCAGTTACCACTTTTATGATAAATTTGATTTTGCAACTCAGCTGATTCAATTTGCACCCAGCTGAAACTTGAAACATAAAGCAGTTTACTACCTTGAATCTACAAAGCAGAATACTCTTTGATGTTAAGGCAGCTTAGCACCATGCATTGAAACCAGTATGTACACTATTAGCTCAAAGTGTTGTTTTTAACTTACAGTGTTTATCAGCTTTGCATTTCGACTAACCTTCATCATTCTCCTTGCTTCAAGTACTTTCAACAATAAAGTGCAAAGTGTTTCATTCTAAAATAATTTAAATATTATTTTCATTTAATTTTCAAAAAGTCTATATTAGAATCTGTTTTGCTTCTCTGAGCATGTAAAATTGTAAAGAAATAAATGCTACTTTCATAATTTATGTATAACAAAATATACACCCAGTCAATTGAGAGAAGTGTGTCTGCCAGTCCTGTCAGTTATGATGAAAATTACAAATCCCTTATACTTTGAGATATGTTTGCAGAAGCAAATACAATGCTCAGGAAAAGAGCACATCTATCAAACATCTCATGGACAACATGACATGACTAAAAGCTTCAGAACTTGAGTAATGCTGAAAAGCACAAAATGGGTTCACATATTTTTAAACCTTCAAGATTTTAAATGATAAAAAGCCAGTACAAAGAGTCCATAAAAAAAAAAAAAAAACAAAAGAACTGATCAAGCAAACTTCTCTAAGCAAACAAGTTTAGTTTGAGACTGAACCAGCATCCACAACATGCTCTTCTGCTACCTACTTATGGTAGTTCCTGAACCAAGGCATATTTCATGCTGCCAATGGTGGAATATCCTGCTAGATAACAATATGGCAAAATTTCCTAAAGGGTCTCTGTCTTGTGTTTAACTGAAATATATCCTAACCAGAATGAATCTATATTCTGTTCTGTTTATTTATGTCTTCATGGTTCTCATAAGAAGCACTTAAACAGATGTTTTTAATTGATTTTAAATCATTTTATCTTTGTATAAGCTATCTAAAAGAAAAACATGCATGGGTGAACCCAAATAAGATCTGAGAAAAGACAATAACTACATAATTAATAGCATTGATTAGGAATCAGAATAAGTAATTCCTAGCTATAACCAACAATAAACTATTTAAGTTATGCCTCATTTTTTAAATCTGTAAAATAGAAAGAATGACACTTGCCTTTACAAATTCCAAACCTGTGAAGAACAGAATAGAAAACCTATGATAACACTTTACAAAAATAACAGACCTATAGGACTTGGGGAAATGACATGCAATAAGAAGCCTCAACTTTGAAAATAAAATCTTGAGAGGTTTTATGTTGTTGCTATTTAGCCACTCAATTGTGTGTGACTCGTTGAGACTCCAAAGCCAGGCTCCCCTGTCCTTCACTATCTCCTGGAGTTTAGTCAGATTCATGTCCGTTAAGTCAGTGACGCGATCTAACCATCTCATCCTCTGCTGCCCTCTTCTCCTTTTGTCCTCAATCTTTCCCAGCATCAGGGTCTTTTCTAACGAGCTGGCTCTTTGTATCAGGTGGCTAAAGTACTGGAGCTTCAGCTTCAGCATCAGTCCTACAATGAATATCCAAGGCTGATTTCCTTTAGGATTGACTGGTTTGATCTCCTTCCCATCCAAAGGACTCTCAAGAGACTTCTCCAGCACCACAATTCATAAGTATCGATTCTTCAGCACTCACTCTCACTCCCAACACTCACGTCCTTACATGACTACAGGAAAAACCATAGCTTTGACTATAGGAACTTTGTCAGCAGTGATATCTATGCTTCTTAATATGTGGTCTAGATTTGTCATAATTTTCCTTCCAAGGAGCAAGCATCTTCTAATTTCATGGCTGCAATCACTATCAGCAGTGATTTTGGAGCCCAAGAAAAGAAAATCTGTCACTACTCCCAATGTTTCCCCTTCTATTTGCATGAAATGATGGGACCAAATGCCATGATCTTAGTTTTTTGAATGCTAATTTTTTTTTTAATTTTTAAACTTTACATAATTGTATTTAAGCCTGCTTTTTCACTCTCCTCTTTCACTCTCATCAAGAGGCTCCGTAGTTCCTCTTTACTTTCTGCCATTAGAGTGGTATCATCTGCATATCTGATGTTGTTGATATTTTTCTTGATTCCAGCTTGTGAGTCATCCAGCCCAGCATTTTTCATATTATTCTGAATATAAGTTAAATAAGCAGTGTGACATTATTTCCAAACTGTCTAAATTTCCAATAAAAAGTGCACCTTTTACAAATATGAATTTAGATTTCAGGAGTAAGGAATGATATGTTGATTAAGTCAGTAAAATTTCTCCATGTTTATTAAAGGATCATCATCACTCAGTAACTCTGTGAAGTCTATGCCATATTTCTTTTCTGAGCTGAAGATCAAAGTCTCCTGACCACAGATAAGTGCTCGGGTACAAAAGAATTTGGAATTACCTGAAGAACTATTCATTCTGTGTGATTTCTGGGTTCTTCTGACCAACTTAAATCACATTTTATTGAATGAATAAATCTTTTTACAAAGGAAGCATTCTTATTTAAGCCTGTTTTGTGTGTCTAAGTTGCTTGTTCTGCATAAAGTGTACAGAGAGAATCAACAGTTTGGAAATGTGCCTGGCCCAGGTATTTTAAATCACTTCACTTGGGTTTGGAGAACATAGCATAATGCAGTCAACAGCAAATATGAGAATGGGAGAGAAAGAGAAAGTAGAACTGAAGATGGGTCTTATAACTGTGACCAATAAACCAAGTAAAAGATTATGTACTATCATAGATAAATTTAAGGATATTTGTACTAAAAATATAATATTCTGCTGTGTACTTAGTCGCTTAGTCGTGTCTTGACTCTTTGTAATTCCATGATTATAGCCCGTCAGGCTCTTCTTCCACACGGATTCTCCAGGCCAGAGCATTGCAGTGTGTTGCCATGCCCTTCTCCAGGGGATCTTCCCAACCCAGGGATCAAACCCAGGTCTCCTGAATTGCAGGCAGCTTCTTTACAGTGTGACCCACCAGGGAAGCCCAATAATACTGGAGTAGGTAGCCTATCCCTTCTCCAGGGGATCTTCCTGACCCAGGAATGGAACCAAGTCTCCTGCACTGCAGGTGGATTCTTTACCAGCTGAACTACCAGAGAAGCCCAATATGCTGCTGCTACCTGGCAAATACTCATTCAGTCCTCAGCATGTAAGTGGAAGGAACACAAAGTAAAATGTCTTATTTGTAATAATTCCAGAGTTAAAGGAAATATGAATTTGAGGAATGATGCTTAGAAACTGCTATTCTGAACCTTCCCTCGAGGTCTAGTAGCTAAGACTCCATGCTTCCAATGTAAAAGGAACCAGGGTTCAGTCCCTAGTTGGGGAACTAAGATTCTGCATGCTGGATGGTGTGTCCAAAAACATAAAGAAAATAAAGTAAAATTAGGAACACCTAAAAATATTTTAAAAACTGCTATTCTGTCAAGTACAGCAGATAATAGCATTCAATTCAAAATGTCTTTTGTTAATGATTTTAGAGACCCTGCCACACACATGCACACATACTTTTGTCCATCAAAAATTTTCCAATTAACATCCACTTAAAAATTAAACTGTATTTTAATTTTTATGTGAATGTTATTTTATACTCTGTATTTTATGTATAAACAAGGCAAATGTTACCTGTACAGCAGTAAGAAAAATGAGGTCCTCAACTAAAACACTTCCTGAAAAAGACTGTTCAAATTTTGTATAATATTACTGGTGAACTCACTACTGTATCTACCTACTTTAAAACAGCTCCACATTTACCTCACTCCTTACTGAGCCCTCTTCCTGATCTTCAGCTCCAAAAATGCACATAATCATCTTCTAATAAGCTTTAGAAAAAAGAATCTTGTTTATCCCAGAGTTCCCCAAGGTATGCATGTAAGGTAAGCAACTCCACAAATGATCTGGGATTATGTGTACATGTGAATCTTGGGAACAGTAAGGTTTTTCAACATCATTATTACTAGTGTTTATTGTCCCAAAATTTACACTATACACATCCTCTTACTTATCACCAGTTCCATACATCAATAATCCAAAGTCTGAATTACGAGAACAAGGAAGGAGAATTGAAAAATAATACTTCAGAATTATGCCACATGAATGACCACTTCTAGAAGTGAAAGGGTGGAGACGATTCTCAGCACACAGGACATTTTTGGTTTTAAGCTCTATGGCCTGATTTCTACTTGATTACCATAATTTCCATTTGTGAAGATGTTAGAGGTATACAGCAGAAGAACTTGCGCTCAGTTTTATACTTTCACATACATTTACCACATTTTTTTTTACTTGTTTTTGACAGTACTTCCTATATTTTGGAATTATATTTTGAGGAGAATCTGTATCACTATCATTTCTCTAATAAGGGACACTTTAAATAGACATTGGTTACTGGTAAAACTGTAAGCACTGACCTCTGCACATTCTGAAGGAAAAGGCTTTCATCCATTGCCAGAAAAGGCCTCTCAGGGATATTCCTACTTGTATTTGGCTGGATTTCTGAGCCTGAGAATCTTCATGTACCACAGAGAAGGTTACTCCTTCTGGTATAATCAACCTATCAAACAGTCATTTATCCTGAACAATACTGTGCTGCTGCCTACATTTAGTCTCATAGTGAGAATAAAGTCATTTCTCATGAAATCTCTTAATAGATACCTCTACAACTCATTATTCTTTATTGTAAATAAGGTGCTAGGCAGTAATAAAACATGATAAAATGGAAAATGCAGTAACGTTTTTGTTAAATCTCAAGTTGGTGGTTTACCTTAAAGCATATTTTTCAGAAAATATTTCTTACATTTAAACAGATAGGACTCAAAACCATCTTATTAAATAATGCTAGTTTCATGGGTATGTGAAATAACTGACAAAGAAAGGAGTAAGACAGGAAATGGGGCATTTAAGCATCAAGTATGCTGACTGCAATGACAATACACTACCATAAGGAGAGCTGAAGAGAAAGAATCGTGTCCTGACAAAATAAGTTCCATTTAGTTAGGGATCAAACCTGATATCTGGAGCTCCCAGGTGTCTCAGTGGTAAAAGAATTCGCCCACCAATGCAGGAAACACGGGAAACATGGGTTCGATCCCTGGGTTGGGAAGAGACCCTGGAGAAGGAAACTGCAGCCCACTCCAGTATTCTCACCCAGGAAATCCCATGGACAGAGGAACCTGGTGGCCTACAGTCCATGGGGTCACAAGGAGTTAGACACGACTGAGCACGCACACAGCTAAATCTGATATTTGAACACAGCACTTGAAAAACCTATCCACAAGAGGAAAATCAAGGGTAAATAAAGACTGTTTTATCATTTGAATATGGAGAAGGTGATGGCACCCAACTCCAGTACTCTTGCCTGGAGAATCCCATGGATGGAGGAGTCTGGTAGGCTGCAGTCCATGGGGTCACTAAGAGTCAGACATGACTGAGCGACTTCACTTTGACTTTTCACTTTCATGCATTGGAGAAGGAAATGGCAACCCACTCCAGTGTTCTTGCCTGGAGAATCCCAGGGACAGGGGAGCCTGGTGGACTGCCATCTATGGGGTCTCACAGAGTTGGACACGACTGAAGCGACTCAGCAGCAGCAGCAGCAGCGTTTGAATATAAATACAGATTTGGATCAATTTCAATGTCTTTATTTCAGAATTTTGTTTGTGCTATGCAAAGGGTCAAGCATCTCCTTCCTCGTATAGCCAAATGATGGAGCTCATTCACAAAGTTATGTATATTTAATAGTCTAAGGTATTTGAAAGATACTTTTATTCTTTGATCAGATCTGGATAAAACTGACGAACGGGTGAGATTATTTCAATTGTTGTTTAGACTTTATTTTATAATCATAAACTCTTCCATCTAGCTAGACTTGGAGGGGGATAAAGAAAATATACAACCAGGAAAGTCATTGAGAGCACAAAATTTATAGGATAATGAGAGCAGATAGATGGGTGCTCTTCTGAGCTACGAAAGAAATGGTCTGGTGATTGAGATTAAAACCTAAGTCAAATTTATTAGAGTTGTTCACAGTGGGACATAGTCATTCTGCTGGTTTTGCCATTCCTGGACCCAAAGTGCCCATGGCTTCTAAATCATTTATACATTCTTTTACCTTCTCAAAGATCACATCTGCTATACAATCGATTAAGTCTTGACAATGTCAATAAAAAAGTAGGAACTGTTTGTGTTGGGCTTAGAATTTGGCATGGACAAGATACCAGGAGTATGCTTCAAGATGAATCTGTGATCATCAAACGTTTCTCCTATATGGACTTGCAGCCAGTGTCATTATGGAATAGGAAGTATTCAGCCTAGCATATAAAGCCCAGAATACTTCTGTGAAAGCAGGAATCTTTATAACCTTCACTCCCAGTGCTAAAAGCACAAAAAATTTCTCCTGTCTTTGGAACTCTGTATTCAAAAAGCTCAAAGGAGACACTGTCCAGGGGCTCAATGTTGATGACGAGTGGAAAAAATATGGTGAGGCTGACTAAGGCTACTGGTAAAAAAATTCACTGCCAATGCAAGAGATAAAAGAGATACTGAGTTTGATCCTTGGGCAGATCCCCTAGAGTAGGAAATGGTAAATTTTTCCAGTATTGTTGTCTGGAAAATTCCATGGACAAAGAAGCCTGTCAGGCCACAGACCATTGGGTCACAAAGAGTCGGACATGACTGAGCACACACAAAAAATGACTAAGGCTAGTAGGTCTCCCAGTGGCAGCAAGAGCATCAACAAAACCCAGAACAGGTAAATTTTAATTGAACTCTCTGTTCATTTTTTTCCTTTTCATGTGTTCTATCACATCTCCCAGAACAGGACCCTTCATGTATCCTTGGGCCTTAATATTCTCTTCTCCTCGAACCATTTATTAAAAGAAGAGTTTATAAACATTTTGATCAGATTTCAATATTTCAATATTTTTATCATCAAGGTATTTCCTCATTTATTTATACTGAACACTTTGGAAGAAACTGACATGCTCTGCTGCATTCTCTCTACTTCTAAGGTGCACATCCTAGTTTCCACTGAAGGTATGTGCAGCTACATGACTTATTACTATTGAGAAATGGTGATGGAAGTGTGGTGTGTCACCTTCAGGCCATAGACCATAAAGCTACTTGGTATACTCTGTGCTACTTTTTCTCTGCCAGGTTAGGGTAGAAAGGTTTATGTTGACCATGGAGAACATACACTGAGAAAGGTAAAGACACTATTAGTCTGCTTCCTTTAATGACCATGTAGAAAAGAACCCTTTCTGTTGAACAGTTCTACAGAAAACCATAAAGTTATGTACGGTTTGGTTCATGAGCTGCATTCTGCACTAGTATGTTGCAGTAAGTGGATTATGTCACTTTGGGTGCGTGTGTGCTATTGCTTCTGTCGTGGCCAACTCATTGCGACCTCATGGACTGTAGCCCACCAGGCTCCTCTGTCCATGGGATTTCCCAGGCAAGAATACTGAAGTGGGTTTTCATGCCCTCCTCCAGGAAATCTTCCCCACCCAGGGATTGAACCTGCGTCTCTCATGTCTCCAGCATTGGCAGGTGGGTTCTTTACCACTGAGCCACCTGGGAAGCCCTACATCACTTTACATATGTTTATAAAGATGACTTACATATGGTGGAGTATCACACATGTATCCTCACAGGTAACAGATAGAGGAAATTTTGCTTAGCTATTCATCCTAAATATCTTCCAATACTTGTGTGAAAAAAGTAATTTCATTGTTGTAAAGGTTGTATGATATTTCATTTTGCCATATTTTATTTAACTAGTTTCCCATTGACAGGATGTATCATATTTCATTCTGCTATACATTTAAATGTAGTCAGTGCTTACTGAAGGTTCTTTCATAAAATAGTTTTATCATCCCTGATTTATTTTCATATATATTACATCAGTTAGCTGAATATCAGCAATTTCATTTTTTTCAGGAATGCTTGGATGTTATCATCTCCAAGCACTGTATGTGTTTGAGATTCTTCTATCTTCTTTACATTTGAATGAGAACTTGGTGAGGACAAAACAAAAATAATTATTGGTTTATGGGATTATGATTATTTTCTCAAGATTTGTAAGACATTGCTACTGAGTCATCTTACGCTGAATATTTTGTGCAGAGTACTTAGACAAATTATACAATGTTTTCCTATATTTTTTGTAATGTGTCTTCATCTGAATACCCAAAGAACTTTATCTTGGTGATAACTGAAACCAGAGACCCCTCCACCAAAATGTCCATACATTATTTTATTCTATTACTTCAATACTAAATACAGATATAGTAAATATTTACAGCACTCTATTAGTTCCTCTTGCATCCATGTGCCATTTGACCTGGAGGTTCAAATTTTTATCTAATATCTCCATTCTGAAGGAGATCAGCCCTGGGATTTCTTTGGAGGGAATGATGCAGAAGCCGAAACTCCAGTACATTGGCCACCTCATGCGAAGAGTTGATTCATTGGAAAAGACTCTGATGCTGGGAGGGATTGGGGGCAGGAGGAGAAGGGGACGACAGAGGATAAGATGGCTGGATGGCATCACTGACTCGATGGACGTGAGTCTGAGTGCACTCCGGGAGTTGGTAATGGACAGGGAGGCCTGGCGTGCTGTGATTCATGGGGTCGCAAAGAGTCGGACACGACTGAGCGACTGAACTGAACTGAACTGATACTTTTCTTTCATAGTGTCAATAATTTTAAGAAGCATCAATTGTGTCTAAATTGTATCAGAAGCTGTATCATCTTTGCCTAACTTTATACCTCATCATTTCTTGGGTTTCATTCATTCATTATCTACTGCAAATTACACAATTTTTCAAACTTGACTTTCCTTTCCCTAACTCAGTTTTAAGATGTATCCTTTATAATCCTTACTGCTTTTAATTTGTTTCACTTATTTTATGTCTTTATTTAAACTTTAGGAATCTTTCATAAAAGTGAAAATATTTATTATTTCCTAATATATTCTTTGCCAACAAAGGTCCGTCTAGTCAAGGCTATGGTTTTTCCAGTGGTCATGTAGGGATGTGAGAGTTGGACTGTGAAGAAAGCTGAGTGCCAAAGAATTGATGCTTTTGAAATGTGGTGTTGGAGAAGACTCTTGAGAGTCGCTTGGAGTGCAAGGAGATCCAACCAGTCCTTTAGATCAGGGCTGATCTAAAGGAGATCTGCTGCGATTCATGGGGTCGCAAAGAGTCGGACATGACTGAGCGACTGAACTGAACTGAATATATTCTTTCTTCTTGGTTATCAAATATTTTTCATTGCCTTTATTTTCTTAGGAGTCATATTCTCTATTTTATAATAGGGAGTAATATTTACCTATTATATAAAAATTTCATGAATCTTACTTTTACCATTTTGCTACCTTTTATTCATTATATTTATCTTATCTATTAACCCCTCCATGGATACATTTCATGCTTTGCTATCTTAATTTTCTTTATTTTCAATAATACTTAGATAGCAAGGTTTACCAAGAGCAACAATTTGTCTAAGGATAATGTGATAAAGGAAACTGGAAAATAACCTGGAGGCAATAAAAAGTAAGGAACATACTTCCAAAATATGGAACTGGAGGACAGATGTAACTAAAGAATGTTCGAAACAGACAAATCATCTTTGTTTTCTGCAGCATGGATCCCTAACTCATAGTAATGGTCTGAAGTTAATGTGGGATTAGAAAAATATATGGTGTAGTACTCTATTTCACAAGATCCAAGGCCCACATACCATTCTTCATGTAAGATTCCTGCAATATTTATTCCATTAATTCTGCTGATATGACTCATTCAGGAAGAATATCTTTATTTTTCAATTAGGTATCTTAGAAGACAAGAAGAGTAAAATGCAATTGTTGTAAAGAACATAGATAAACAATATGTTTTATGAAATAACAGAGGGAAAAACATTTCAAGAATTTAGGACATGCAAAATTTTTCCAAGTTGAAAGTGAAATCATGAAGAGCATTGAATAAGAGAGACCATAAATGCTGAGTCATTAAAGAGCTTTTAATAGCTCAGAAACATTTTTGAACATCACAAGACATAAAAGTGGGCAGGGTATGTGATGCATGGGAATAAATTAGGAGAACAATTATGTAGGGCCTCTTGACTAAGCTAAAAGAACTTAAATGTTATCTTTTATGGCATGGATAATTGTATAAGTTAAACCTGGTTGGTATACACACCTCTAAGTTTTTGTTGTTGTTTGTTTTTTTTAAGAAGAAATCTTGCAATACAGTACATGGTAAGCCAGTTTGAATAGACATTATTGGTAGAGAGACCTGATAATTCTCTTGGAATAGTCCAAGTAAATTCTAATTAGTGATCATTTAAACAATGGCAGTTATAGTACACAGGGCTCTCTATATTCAAGAGCAAGTTCATAAAATAGACTTGATGAAATGACTATAAAAATATCAGTAAAGTTGTACTATGATAAGGAAAAAGAAGACAAAAAGTGATAATGGAACTTGTTGACAAGAGAAATCACTTATATAGTATCTCGGGAGGATAAGTCATAAATTCAATAAAATAGTTTGAGTTAAAACAATTCTAAATAGGAATTCTATATGGAAATACTTGTGTAAACTTTCATTATTAATCATTCTGAAATTCAGTATACTTTAGCAAAAGAGATATTAATTTGAGAGTGCCCAACTTTGAAATGATAAATAAAATTTATTAGAGTTAATGATGTCATCAATCATTTTTCAAGTAAGAGTTTACATAAAATAAAAAAGTAATCAAATTGAAAATGACTAGGAAGCCTGTCATTTAATGTGTAGGTAGAGAAGGATGACAAGCAAAGGCAAGGACTATGAGAAATGTAGTAGGAGAATTAGCTACTATGAGAAGAAATGAATTGTAGAAGCCAAGGGAGAACATATTATAAAATTCAGAGTATAGATAACACTATCAAAAACTGTAGAGATAAAATATGGTGAACATTTTCTATAAACAAGTGTAAATTTATGAAAGCCAACACTCAGAAGTTGATACGGAATATAATTTAAAAGATACTGAGTAAAACAGTTTGTGCAATGGCCAGACACTAATGTCTTAAGAAGTGTATACCACTGAGTAGTTTGAGAAAGCTGAGAAAATAAGCACAAAAATTACTTCAAGATAATGCTGTGGTACAGGAAAGATGCATTTTGTTAGGAAATGGATTTCTATAGGCTTTTTCTTGTTTGGTTATTTTCCTTATGAAGCATGCTTATACCAAAGCACTGGAACAAAGAGAAAACGGAGAACAAGGGTGCAGGGAGAAAGAAAGGAGAGCAGCAACGGGAAAGGAGGGAACGGAAAGAGAGAGGGAGGGAGTATCAGAATGGGATGAGAACGAATGAATAAGAATGAATGAATAATGGAATACTGGACACAAATTAGGGGCATAAGTTTCCTGACAAACATTTGTAGGAGACAGAAATTAAGGAAATGTGAGTTTTGGAAAATGAGAAATAGTACAGTCTATGACAATGAAAAGTAGAATAGGTATGATTAGGAACTAAAGGAGATAGAAGTTGTTGTTTTTTCTTTTCCTGACATTATTTTTTAATCTCTAAAATAATCAGCTCACTCCAGAAAAATAAATGACCCAATCAAAAAATGGGCCAAAGAACTAAATAGACATTTCTCCAAAGAAGACATACAGATGGCTAACACACACATGAAAAGATGCTCAACATCACTCATTATCAGAGAAATGCAAATCAAAACCACTATGAGGTACCATTTCACGCCAGTCAGAATGGCTGCAATCCAAAAATCTACAAATAACAAATGCTGGAGAGGGTGTGGAGAAAAGGGAACCCTCTTACACTGTTGGTGGGAATGCAAACTAGTACAGCCACTATGGAGAACAGTGTGGAGATTCCTTTAAAAACTGGAAATAGAACTGCCTTATGATCCAGCAATCCCACTGCTAGGCATACACACTGAGGAAACCAGAAGGGAAAGAGACACATGTACCCCAATGTTCATCGCAGCACTGTTTATAATAGCCAGGACATGGAAGCAACCTAGATGCCCATCAGCAGATGAATGGATAAGAAAGCTGTGGTACATATACACAATGGAGTATTACTCAGCAATTAAAAAGAATACATTTGAATCAGTTCTAATGAGGTGGATGAAACTGGAGCCTATTATACAGAGTGAAGCAAGCCAGAAGGAAAAACACCAATACAGTATACTAACGCATATATATGGAATTTAGAAAGATGGTAACAATAACCCTGTGAACGAGACAGCAAAAGAGACACTGATGTATAGAACAGTCTTATGGACTCTGTGGGAGAGGGAGAGGGTGGGAAGATTTGGGAGAATGGCATTGAAACACGTAAAATATCATGTATGAAACGAGATGCCAGTCCAGGTTCGATGCACGATACTGGACGCTTGGGGCTAGTGCACTGGGACGACCCAGAGGGATGGTATGGGGAGGGAGGAGGGAGGAGGGTTCAGGATGGGGAACACATGTATACCTGTGGTGGATTCATTTTGATATTTGGCAAAACTAATACAATTATGTACAGTTTAAAAATTAAATAAAATTAAAAAAA
This sequence comes from Bos taurus, assembly GCF_002263795.3. Classification (NCBI taxonomy): domain Eukaryota; kingdom Metazoa; phylum Chordata; class Mammalia; order Artiodactyla; family Bovidae; genus Bos; species Bos taurus. The sequence continues at coordinate 37,856,868 of NC_037348.1, read as the reverse complement.
AAAGAAAAACCATGATAAAAAAAAAGAAATAAATATCTTTATGTATAGCAGATAGAACTATAAAAAATAAAATAAAATAAAATATGAAGTATGAATATTGCCTTTATAGAAGGCAAGCAGAGTTTCTAGAGACTTAAAAATGGTGTCAACAGATTTTACAAAGACACAACTGAAGCAACTTAGCACACATGCGCAGCACTACAAAGACCTTCACGACTGGGCTTAGATCCCAGGTGTGCCTGGTAAGTACAGATTTACAACTTCATCTCAAGGTTGTGCACTTTTTGCTAGCAATGTCAACAACATTAAAATACTAAAGGTGAAAACAGATGACTTGTTTTAGTCCATGCTTGGACTAGTCAGAGTTTTAGGATAAACGTGAAGTTGAGACTGCTGGTAGTCCTGGGGGAGAAGTGGTATTGTTGCTATTAAGTCTGGAACCCAGGTTTAGAAGGCTTTGACTCGGAGAGTTCTTCCTTCACTTGAAAATCATTTTATATAAATTCTTGCATAAATCTCTTTTTCAATACTGAAACATCTTAGTCTGTGTCTGTTATCCCTGCGTTCACACAGGCAGTCGTACCCATCTTTCCATACATACCTAAATGTTTTATCTCCGTCTTCTCTTGAATTGTCTCCCTTCTCCACACCTAGCTCCCAAATAACCACCTCCGTTTTGCTCTAATACATGTGCTGGCAGGTAACTGCACAGTATTCACTTTCTAGATCTCACAAGCTGAAAGAAGAGGAAACTGCTTTCCATGCCTCCACCTCAATATCTCCCCCAAGTCAGTTTTAATGCTTGATGTCTAGATATGGCTTGATTCTATGAGTCTTCCAGTAGATTCAATCCATAAAGTGTTCCACAAGTGAAAACTTCTGATCTATTGAAGCTTTTAGCAGTCAACAAAATTTGAAACTACTAATACACATTATAATTTGTTGAACCGTTTAAATTATTGTTAAATTATGTTCATTATTATTATGCTTGAGTATTTTTCAAAATATTAATTGCATACTTACACTTTTAAATAAAATTTTTACCATTATTGCTTTGGGGCTCTTAGAATTTCAGAAGAAACTTTTACATATGCATTCAAATATATTTACTAAGTAAAAGCAAGTCTTCAACATCTGCTTCTACAAAATTTGCTGAGGTCCAGCTATATAACAAAAATGCTGCCACTGAACCACAAGGTAAAAACCATTCCAGAAGAGACAAGCTCAAGTAGTCTATGAAATGTGTGGAATATTTCTAAGATAAATAATTAATAGATAAATAAGAATTAAGATAAATTAAATAAATAAGAAATAAATATTTCTAAGATAAATAATTAATATTTCTAAGATAAGTAATAAATATGAAGTATAATCATTTATAATCTCTTCATCAGATTGAAGTCCAGGAATCAGAAACTAACTATATAAATAATTTTTATAGTTGTATAAATTAAATTAACAACAGAAAGCATAATTTACAAATACTCATTAAGATTTTTGAAAATATAGAATGAAAGGGTCTGTTTAAAGCTTCTAAATGTACAGTATCACACTGTCTCCAAATTCTTTTTAAGTGCCTTCTCCTTTTGTTCTATATCATTCACTCTTTAATCAGTGTTTAGGTTTCAATTACTCTGCTTTCTCCATAGAGTTACTGGCACCCTTTATAATAACTATATTATTAACATTCATATTATTTAAGCCCACTCACAATGCCAGAACTAGTAATTCGGTAGCACTTATACTTGTATCGCAACATGAATTCCATTTGGATGTGTATGTTCCAAAGTCATTTTTTAGGGCTTAATCAGTTGAATCATATACCTTTCAGAAATGAATCTGGATACTACAGCCAAATTTCTACCAAAATATTAAGATGTGCCTTGTCTGTTTTATTAATGTATTATAAGAATTAATTAGTAATAAGTTTTCGATTCCCTTGTCTTGGCTTTATATAATTTAGAAGTGATTTCACAGCTTCCACATAATTAATTCTGCTACTATTCTTTGATCTTTAATCAACATTTCACATTCGTCTGTTTATTTCTAATGGTACCCTGCAGCTTTTAAATTTACTTTGTTCCCACTTTATTTTCAAGGCCTAAAAGCAAAGCTTAATTTTCTAGATGTAACAACAGGAACAAAACACCTGTGCCTCTTTTCCAATAGTGAAAATAAAATGAGAATTAAATAAATAAAAATAATTGAAACTAAAAAAAAAAACTTTATGTCAAGTCCTTAGAATCTCATGTGCTGTTCTTACAGTTTTTCTAATCTTTAACATATATTTGCTATAAATTTGTCAATTTAAAAATCATATATATTTAAGACCTTAACATAATAAATATATTGATGTATCTTGAGAAAAAAAGTTGTGACGTCTAAAACATATATGATGGTTTCAGGCATGTTTTATCTCAGAAGACCCATAAAGCTCACAAAACGTACCTATATCCCAAGCACTGGTGCTATTTTGTGAGGTGCTGTGTATTGAGTATATACAATATATACTGATTGTCAGAATAAAAAATATCACAATAAACATTTGATTTTCTGCTGTAAGTTATAATTGATTCTATTTAACACAATCAAACATTCTCTAAAGGAGCACACAAAAAAATTCTACATGAATTAAATTAAAAAAAAGAGGTGATATGATTCTATATGTAGAAAATGGAATCTGTTAAGAGTTATAAATATGAAATATATTTCAATTTTAGATAGGAGAAGATTCTACTTGCAAAATATTTTACTAAATGGTAATAAAAATAAGCTATTTTTCATAAACAACTCAATTTTAACATAAGGTGATTTATTCACTAACCTTCAAGATAATAAAATACAGTGTAAAAATACTCTAAATATATTGGTAACATCTGACTGGAGATAATGCTCTTTGCAACCCCAGGGACTGTAGCCCGCCAGGCTCCTCTGTCCATGGAATTTTCCAGGCAAGAGTCCTAGTCGGTTGCCATTTTCCTACTCCAAGGGATCTTCCCAATCCAAGGATGGAATTTGTGTCCCTTGCATTTCCTGCATTGGCAGGTGGATTCTTTACCATTAAGCCTACTGGGAAACCCAATTTAATATTTACTTTTATACAAGTTTGTATTTTGGAATTTTCTCTTACACTTTTTAAATGTATTTAATATTTACTTTTTCATAGTAAATGTGAATGCTTACTATGATCAATATTTTTTAAATTAATCGGTTTGATAGATTTGCATAAATGTTTAGTGGATGTCTAAAATGTTCTTTTCCCAAATTATTAAGAGAAACAAATATCAGAATAATTACAAAAACGTCAATGACAATTGCTTTAGGAAATATACACATTGGTAGTTAAAAGTTATTTGCCTGAACAAGATTTAGGAGATGGAATTGAGTAAATTAAAGAAAGGACGATATAATGGCTTGGTAATTGCCATGTAAATACCCCATCATTACACTGTGAATATGTGATTGCTTCTCTTCTTTAAAGAAGACTCCAGTTTACATGGTATTTACTTAGGAACTATTAAATGTAATTACAGGGTGCATGTCAGGAGAATGGAAACAAAATGGAATTTGGCTTTACATATCTATATCCTCTAAGAATTAATAGCTATTTTGCAAAAGTCACTCTGTTTGGATATGAGTACATTGCTTGTCCCCGTCATTGTCTGAGAGTGTACTTGCTCAGTTGTGTCTGACTCTTTGTGACACTTTGGACTGTAGCCCACCAGGCTCCTCAGTCCATGGGACAAAAAAACTGGAGTGGGTTGCCATGCCTTCCTCCAGGGGATCTTCCCAACTCAGGGATGGAACTTGCATTTCCTTTGTCTCCTGCATTGCAGGTGGATTATTTACCAGCTGAGTCATCAGGGAAGCACGTCCCTGCCCTTAACCAATTGATAAAGTTACACAGTGATGCCAGAAGAAGTTTTTAACATGATATAACTTTCTCAATATGTGGCACATCTTATTTTAAAGGTATAAAAATATTTCAGCTGAGGAACAAAATGGGTGCTCAAGAAATTTGTCAATGATGCCACATGATGATCTTTGTTCCACAGTTTTCATTACAATGCTCTTTAGAACACAGGTGATAATACATAGACAGTAAGACTCTGTAGCAGACATTCTGTTTATGAAACATGTTTCTACTGCCTTTTGGGGAAACCAAAATATATTTCCTAGTCTTCCTTACACTTAGATGTGGCTATATGACCTAGGTGTGGACAAAGGTCACACAGCTCTGGCCTGTCTGACCAAGTCCAACACTGTGTAAATACTGAAAATATCCACATTGTACTTTGTGTGAGTAAGAAATAAACATTTGTGTTAAACCACTGAAATTCAGAGGTATTTGTTATTTATGCATTCACCATAAACAATTATTTACCCTAAATTACACCCCCCAAAAAATTTGACTGTAATTGATGTGCTGCCACTTAAAAACTGAACTGTGTGGCATTTGTTTAGTTACCAAGGAATGGGCAATCAGAAAATAGAAACCTAGAGATTTATGTTGAGTTGTACCAAAATTTGCATCTGCCATAACTTGGAAGACAAGTCTTATACATAATGAGACAACTGTTCTAGAGAAAGTGATTGGGAAGATGAAGAATAAAAAGGTGTGTTGACTTTAAGCTGCCTTTACCAAAATGTTTTTAGAAAGATATAGTACAAAGTTTAAAAAGAATTGGAGGATGTCCAAAAATCAAAAGTCATTAAGGATTGGCAAGTCAACTATTTTAGACTCTCCTTTCAGTTCAGTCGCTCATTTGTGTCCAACTCTTTGTGACCCCATGAATTGCAGCACGCCAGGCCTCCCTGTCCATCACCATCTCCCAGAGTTCACTCAAACTCATATCCATCGAGTCGGTGATGCCATCCAGCCATCTCATCCTCTGTCGTCCCCTTTTCCTCCTGCCCCCAATCCCTCCCAACATCAGAGTCTTTTACAATGAGTCAACTCTTCGCATGAGGTGGCCAAAATATTGGAGTTTCAGCTTTAGCATCATTCTTTCCAAAGAACACCCAGGGCTGATCTCCTTTAGAATGGACTAGTTGGATCTTCTTGCAGTCCAAGGGACTCTCAAGACTCTTCTCCAACACCACAGTTCAAAAGCATCAATTCTTCAGCACTCAGCTTTCTTCACAGTCCAATTCTCTCAAACATACATGACTACTGGAAAAACCATAGCCTTGACTAAACGGACCTTTGTTGGCAAAGTAATGTCTCTGCTTTTGAACATGTTATCTAGGTTGGTCATAACTTTTCTTCCAAGGAGTAAGCGTCTTTTAATTTCATGGCTGCAGTCACCATCTGCAGTGATTTTGGAGCCCAAAAAGTTAAAGTCTGACACTGTTTCCACTGTTTCCCCATGAAGTGATGGGACCAGATGCCATGATCTTCGTTTCTGAATGTTGAGCTTTAAGCCAACTTTTTCACTCTCCTCTTTCACTTTCATCAAGAAGCTTTTTAGTTCCTCTTCACTTTCTGCCATAAGGGTGGTGTCATCTGTGAAGCGTGAACTTCCAGATGTTCTAGCTGGTTTTAAAAAAGGCAGAGGAACCAGAGATCAAATGGCCAACATCCACTGGATCATCAAAAAAGCAAGAGAGTTCCAGAAAATCATCTGCTTTATTGACTATGCCAAAGCCTTTGACTTTATGGATCACAATAAACTGGAAAATTCTGAAAGAGATGGGAATACCAGACCACCTGACCTGCCTCTTGAGAAACCTGTATGCAGGTCAGGAAGCAAGAGTTAGAACTGGACATGGAACAACAGACTGGTTCCAAATAGGAAAAGGAGTACGTCAAGGCTGTATATTATCATCCTGCTTATTTAACTTCTCTGCAGAGTACATCATGAGAAATGCTGGGCTGGAAGAAGCACAATCTGGAATCAAGATTGCTGGAAGAAATATCAATAACCTCAGATATGCAGACTCTCCTTTAGAAAGTGCCAAGTATGGGGAGAAAAAAACCACCAACAGTTCAGTGAAAATGAAATAGGTAAAAGAACTAAACAGCTGACAGAGAGAGAAAAATAGAGAGTAAGATAACTCAAAACTAAATGCAGTTTGGAGGTTCCTTAAAAAATTAAAAACAGAATTGCCTTATGACCCAGCAACCCCATGGTTGAGAATATATCTGGAGAAAACTCTAATTTGAAAAGATACATGCATCCCAATGTTCATGGCAGCACTACTTACAACAGCCAAGACATACTAACAACCTAAATGTCCACTGATGAATGAATGGATAAAGATGCGGTATATATACCTACACATACACAGACAATGGAATATTACTCAGCCATGAGAAGGCACAAAATAATGTCATTTGTGGCAACATGGATGACATAGATATCATCATATTAATAAGTGAAGTAAGTCAGACAGATAAAAGCCAAATATCATACATCACTTATATGTGGAATTTAAAACAATGGTACAAATTAACTTATTTACAAAACAGAAGCAGAACCACAGACATAGAAAACAAACTTATGGTTATTATCAAAGGGGATAACCAGAGCCCAGGGGAGAAATAAATTAGGAGTTTGGGATTAATAAATACATACTACTATATTATAAAAAAAGGTAAATAACAAGGGCCTACTGTATAGCACAGGGAACTATACTCAATATCTTGTCACAACTTATAATGTTGAAGAATCTGAACAAGACTATAAAACTAAAGTGTATTTAAAACCTTTGGGAAAGAACTGGGTGATCTTATTGACCCATGGAACTGATTGGATTCATATAGATCAGAAGGTTAGCAAGTTTTTTTCATGAATTATATAACCCAAAGAAACTAAGAGTAAAATCTAAAAATACTAGTGGCTTTTCAAGCCTTAAAAAAAAAAAAAAAAAAAAAAACTTCACCAGTAAGCACACTGCAAGCACATGTAGACCCCAATCAGGACATACTTTATTCACATAAGATATGATCACAGAGAATAACAAGAAAGGCTCTACATGCATGGTGAAGCCAAGGCCCTAGGAGAACTATGGAAAGAAAGAATAAGGATGTTTGTCCCCAAAATCAAAATCAGTCTAATGAAGAACTCTTCCTAATCAACTTCCACCATGCAAGAGTCTTCATAAAACATGCCTAGCAGGATATCAAACACTGAAAGGTATCTGTAATCCTGTGTCCTCCAGTTTCCATATTTTCTTTTGTCATTCTGGACCTTCTACCTCACTGTGTATTTGATGTATTAGGGACAGATAACTTGTCTTTTCCAGTTCATTGATGTCTGGACCAGAAAAATATAGCTGGACTTGATGGAAAGGATAGAGTATCATCAGAAAAGCTTTAAGATGGATGGAACAGAAAGACAAAACGTTGGCTTTTCTCCAAGGGTTAGTGCATCAAATATGTGGGAGACAAGTACACATATTTGTTGATGAAAAAGTCAGACAAGCTATGCAGAGATTGCTTTCCCTGCTACCTTTGTCTGAGACTTAGTTCCTCCAAACCCGACTCGGGGATGCAGATTTATAAATGAGTTTGTATACCCGTGCACAGGAATGGAGGAGGTAGGATTCTGTAAAAGAAGTCGTCAAACTGTTATGAATTCACTACAAAAGTCCCAGTCATCCCACAGGGAACGCTGAACTGAGAGGGCCCTTAACAGTTGCCCTGCCTGTGGCAAGTTGGCCAGGTCTTTATAGACCACACTGACCACTCATAGAAGGGGTAGCCTCTGAGGATCAGACAAGAACTACTGTGTCGGATCTCTTCTCTTGAGGGCAACTTCTAAAGAAAGAATTAGTTGAAAGCTATCCCCTACCAGCAATTCAAGCAACTGGAGAAATAAGCACCTCAGTCCTGATGGGGGATCTGAAGGACAACGACTATTCTCCAAGGCACCGAAAGCAAAAATATATTTGCTGCTCTGACACACTTGCAGTCAGGTATGGTGACACAATGAATGGATACATCCAATTCCCAAGCCTGGTTAATAAAATTCCCCTGCATGATCCTCAACATTCTAACCACCCCACATTCCCTGCCCCCCGCCACACACACACACATCCTGCATGTTACAGATGATACAGCAAAGGACAAGGCTCCATAGTGAATCTAGAAGGTCAAACAAACTTTGGATCCTAAATGACTGGGATGAATATTGTCACTTGACAAGAAATATCTAAGTCTGAATTTTTCTATAAAGAAAAAAAAAATGAACCTGTTTTGTGTTAAGGGACAGAGATTTAGGAGTTACTCCTTTTTTATTTTTTAACTTTACAATATTGTATTGGTTCCTCCTTATAGACAGACATATTATTTATGATGGGCTTCCCTGGCAGCACAGGCAGTAAAGAATCCACCCACAGTGCAGGAGACCCAGGTTCAATTCCTGGGTCAGAAAAGATCCCCTGGAGAAGGGAATGGCAACCCACTCCAGTATTCTTGCCTAGAGAATCCCATGTCAGAGGAGCCTGGAAGGCTATAGTCCATGAAAGAAAGTGAAAAATGAAAGTGAAGTTGCTCAGTCGTGTACAACTTTTTGCGACCCCATAGACTGTAGCCTACCAGGCCTCTCCGTCCATGGGATTTTCCAGGCAAGAGCACTGGAATGGGTTGCCATTTCCTTCTCCAGGGGATCTCCCGACCCAGGGATCGAACCTGGGTCTCCTGCGTTGTGGGCAGACACTTTACCCTCTGAACCACCAGAGATAGCCCATGAGATTGCAAAAAAGTTGGACGTCATCTTTGGAATAAAGATCCATATTATGACAATAAATCATATATATGTGACAATATATAATTTTATCCAAAGTTCAAAATAACAGTAGTGGTGATATAATAACAAGAAAAAAATTACAAAAAGAAATAGACTCTGCATATTAGTAATTCAAATTGAGCTCCCACAGTTTGTTTGTTTGTTCATTGGTTAATTAAAGAATTGGATGGGATCATCCAGGTTCTTTCCAGCATTAAAATCAATGATTTTATGACATTCTCTCTAGGATAGAATGGTGGCAAACAATCATTTTTTTTTAAACTTCATAATTCTATAAAGCTGCGTGGGTCACCCAGTGTGAAATCTGATATTTAGAATTCACGCCAAAACCCATGTAATTCATTTACCGTAAGCCCTATGCTTTATCACTGGCCAAGATTCTGACTTAGATGCTACATGTTCATGATTAATGTGCTTCTTTGGGGATGTTCAATGCCTTTTATGCCAGAAACTAACTTTGCTATTGACTGAATGAATTATCACACTTTTCTCTTAGGACTGGGTGCTTCACACTCAGGTTATCCTAATATGTAGACGATTTATACCCTAGTAGAAGGAATCTGCTCTTGCCTGGAGAATCCCAGGGACGGGGAAGCCTGGTGGGCTTCCATCTATGGGGTCACAGAGAGTCGGACACGACTGAAGTGACTTAGCAGCAGCAGCAGCAGCAGCAGAAGGAATCTGCAGAAAAAAAATGTTCCCTCTTTCCTTCTAGAAACTGGTGTTTCTTGTGCTACTAGAAAATATTTCTATGATTAAGTTCATCATAATAATAAAGGTGCTTTCTCCTCAAAAGGTGTCTTTCCTGGCTATTCATAGTTGTTTGGCCAGTCACAGTGTCAGATTATGAGAGAATCCACTGGTATAATGTGTATTCTAGGTGTAAGTACTACTTAACAGCAAATGCACAGGGCTTCCAAAACTGTGTACAGACAATAGTCAGGAGGGAGAGCTTCACGTAAAATTAATAGCCACCTTGTGCTTTAAAAAAAAAAATCAATGTATTATTGAAATGGTACTCCTTCAAGGTTGCACACAGCTGGTTTAATGCTGATTATGCTTTAAGACAGAGAGAATAATTAAATAGGATAGAAAATGGTATAAGGTTATTCATGACAGAAAAGATGCCAAGAACACTACAACAAAGGCCAGTGCCTGATAAAAGAAACTAAGATAAATTTAATGAAAAACTACTAGTTTACAAGTTTTTTTTCCCCCTCATCTAGAGTTAGCTTGGTAAAAATACTGTACACACTTGAAGAGTTCTACACTTTAAAAACCACTCTAATACACATTCTTGTTCTCATTTCTAGGTTTATATGCAGTGAATAGGGCACATAAAACCCAATCAAGCTTTTTCATATATATGTTAATCAAAATAAAACAATGTTTTTAAAGCAAAGAACTCTTAGGGGCTAAATTAAAACATAAATGAAATAAAAATTTAAGAAATACAATCCTATCACAATTATTTTAATGAGTATTCATGAAATAAACCTATATCATTAGGTAATTTTAGGGAACTTCGGTTTCATTGCTAATGTTTTTAAAAAATTTATTAGCACTTGATTTTTTCTGTCATGCCCTTTTGTTAATGATGCATTGATACTAATCTTTTAAATATTGATGCTTCTTTAAGCATAATAATTAAAATTACTCAAATATTCCAATATCATTTTAAAAAAGCAATATTAAACCCATTCATGTTGTAATTCTTGTTCTCATATTTTAGAGAGTTAACATTATGATATTTTTCACTTGAAATGACTTGTCTCATTTAAATTAGGTTATTTTAAATGTTATTCCCTTGCTGAATCCATTTCAAAAATGTACTAGCTTTGTTATTACTGGTTAATATCTGAGATCTTTAAACTATTTGGTACACAGATGCATATGACTTAAAGGATTTCAGAATCTTTTAAGAAACAATTTAAATGTATCCATTACACATATACACACACACATTCACAGAGGCTGAGGTTTGGGGTAATTCTACTCGTCTCTGATGAAATCACTACAATTTACAAATTAAAGCCCTAACTATAATGGCTCTGATAAGTATATAGAAAACATCTAGTTCTTTAGTCGGATGGTTGCACAAAAACATTTCATAGAGGAATCACAACTATTTGCTACATTCTCTTCTATGAATTTTAAACTCTCTAAGCAATGATGTATCTCCCTGAGCATCTTCATTCTCATTACATCAGATAAGGCAAGAGCAGGATTAAAATGTCTCTTTAAAGAGGAAACAAAAGTTTGGGCTGGGAATTACTATTTTAAAGAAAGAATTATTTCTGCAGATTTTGCATTGGTTCAGTGGCAAAATTGCTTCTACACTGTTTAGCTCAGCATCCCGCTGGTTGTTCAGTCTGTCACAATATATAAAATATCATTGCTCTGATACCACTGCAAGCTTTCCAAGTGATTGCATTCCAGACATAATTAAGAATAAACTAATGCCTTCAGACATGCTACTTTCTCCATTTCAAATGATCATTTTACAGAAGAATGCATTATATTTTTCCATCAGAGTTTGATTTACTACTCATAGCTGAAGGATAAATTTGATCTCTTTTATCTATTGGATATTTTAGAATAAATGCCTCCTTTCATTTAAAAATTTAGTAATTTAAAGTTATATTACCTCTTCTTATCAATTCATGTTCTCCCATAATTTTCAACTCTTTTTGAAAAAAGCATCTTACAACTTTTTCATATTACTTAAACTGATTTCCAAAGATAAGGTAATAAGAACTCAAAACGAAAACCTCATTTTAGTTGCCCTTTAATAATGTGCTTCTAAGAGATATACTGGAGTTTTATAATTCTTAGCTGACTTAACAAAATGGAAAATTTCCCAGATATTATCTTGGTATTTCAGGAATCAGTGAAACAGGGATATGAATGTTTTGATTTTTAAGTCAAACAAAAAGGTGCTTTTTGAAAAGTACTCAGATGTGACCTCAGAAAAGCCTAGTTTAGAGATTTTGGGACTTCATTCTGATTGCCAAGAGCACAGATATCATATTTCATCCTTCTCACCAATTCTTGAGATACCACATTTCATAGTAAATACTTCGCAGAAATTGTCAGTCACTCTTCCCATTGGGCTCCTTACTGTAAAAAACACTTCATTCTCAAATTAACAATTTTGAATAGATAACTTCTAATGGTGTTAAATGCAGAGACATTACTTTGTCAACAAAGGTCAGTCTAGTCAAGGCTATGGTTTTCCCTGTGGTCATGTACGGATGTGAGAGTTGGACTGTGAAGAAGGCTGAGCGCCGAAGAATTGATGCTTTTGAACTGTGGTGTTGGAGAAGACTCTTGAGAGTCCCTTGGACTGCAAGGAGATCCAATCAGTCCATTCTGAAGGAGATCAGCCCTGGGATTTATTTGGAAGGAATGATGCTAAAGCTGAAACTCCAGTACTTTGGCCACCTGATGCAAAGAGTTGACTCATTGGAAAAGACTCTGATGCTGGGAGGGATTGGGGGCAGGAGGAAAAGGGGACAACAGAGGATGAGATGGCTGGATGGTATCACTGACTCGATTGACGTGAGTCTGAGTGAACTCCGGGAGTTGGTGATGGACAGGGAGGCCTGGCGTGCTGTGATTCATGGGGTCACAAAGAGTCGGACGCGACTGAGCGACTGAACTGAACTGAACTGAATGGTGTTAAAAATGCCTCTAATTCAATTCACCCAGAATATTCATTACCACCACATTTCTATTCTCAAACTTGATTATTTTGGTTAATAGGACTTTTACAAGATCCCACTCAACTATTTGCCTTGTTTGAACCCCCTCTGTACATCTGATAAATGATGCCCCTGACTATGCTCTATAAGAGGCTATATGTAAATGTCTTTTCCCAGCTTCACAATGTGAGATCTAAGGAATTCCTTTAGCAATACTCCAGTCAATGGACCTCACACATTCTATTGCTTTATCTTGATCATGGGTAGGTTTCTTGAAAAATCAAGCAGAAACAAGTTACCTCTGAAGCATTAAACTATCTACTGTAACAAGTACAACTGAAATTATTTTCTTTTAAACCAGTTGATTTCACGTTTTACCTTCTAAATACATCAGATCAGATCAGATCAGTCGCTCAGTTGTGTCCGACTCTTTGTGACCCCATGAATCGCAGCACGCCAGGCCTCCCTGTCCATCACCAACTCCCGGAGTTCACTCAGACTCACGTCCATCGAGTCAGTGATGCCATCCAGCCATCTCATCCTCTGTCGTCCCCTTCTCCTCTTGCCCCCAATCCCTCCCAGCATCAGAGTCTTTTCCAATGAGTCAACTCTTCACATGAGGTGGCCAAAGTACTGGAGTTTCAGCTTTAGCATTATTCCTTCCAAAGAAATCCCAGGGCTGATCTCCTTCAGAATGGACTGGTTGGATCTCCTTACAGTCCAAGGGACTCTCAAGAGTCTTCTCCAACTGCTGCTGCTGCTGCTAAGTCGCTTCAGTCGTGTCCGACTCTGTGCGACCCCATAGACAGCAGCCCACCAGGCTTCCCTATCCCTGGGATTCTCCAGGCAAGACCACCACCACAGTTCAAAAGCATCAATTCTTCAGCGCTCAGGCTTCTTCACAGTCCAACTTTCACATCCACACATGACCACAGGAAAAACCATAGCCTTGACTAGATGGATCTTTGTTGGCAAAGTAATGTCTCTGCTTTTGAATATGCTATCTAGGTTGGTCATAACTTTCCTTCCACAAGCATTTAAAAATATTTTTGTATGTGTTTAAGACAAATTTATAGCTACCCTCATATAGAATACCTGTATCTATCACATTTTAGCTGAAATGAACAGCCCAGTCAAAAAACAGTACTTCAATGGAATGACTTTTTAAACTAATTTTCATTAAGGCATCAAATATTTTATTCAAAGTTCACTTCTAATAAATAAAACTGTTCTAGCAATACAAAGAAATTTGCTATGTCTAATACTGAATATATAAAGAAATTATTTAATTTTGAAAATTATGTAATTGAAGTACTTGGCTTACTCACATGTTATATCCAATCCCTAAGAAATCAATATTCCATCAACAGAAAAAAAAAGTGCATTTATTTGAGCAGCTGTTGCATCAATTGCCAGATTCACCCTGATTCATCTTTGTTTCAGTTTCTCTCCCCCTCAGCAGCAGTTCCACCCATAAACATACACTGACCTTTGGTAAGTTATAATCAAACCACTTCTGCTTTATATTTGTTAGAACCTATAGGCTTTTATAGGATAGCTTTGAGTAAAAAAAAAAAAAAAAAACATTAAATTGTTTCATTTCTCAGAGTGAGGTATGACTGGAACCACTTGGGTTCATGAAAAAGCATGCTGAATCCAGTGAGAGATGGCTGCTTTTAAAGGCACAGGATGTGATTCCCCTGTCACTTCATGCAGCTAGATTGCCTCCAGACTACCCGATATGAAGAGCCGACTCATTGGAAAAGACCCTGATGCTGGGAAAGACTGAAGGCAGGAGGAGAAGGGGACGACAGAGGATGAGATGGCTGGATGGCATCACTGACCTGAGTGTGAGCAAGCTCCAGGAGAGAGCGAAGGACAGGGAAACCTGGCATGCAGCAGTCCACTGGGTGGCAAACAGCTGGACATGACTGAGTGACTGAGCAACAACAAAACCTGGCCAACTTATTTTTAAATTCCTGATTATGCCATGTTTGTTCTGATCTGAAGGCCTTCATGAATCCTATTCCCTCCATCTGAAATTATCCAATCCCACCTCTCGAATTCCACTCCCTGGAGGACATGTACTCAATGTAGCATGTCTAGCTGACCTCATTCTCCTTTTCACCCCACCTATTCTTGGTCACATGCTTTCCCAAACACATGAAACTGCTCCTTCACTCCACTTTCACAACTATGATAAACTTACTTTTACTGTTTTCTTTTTCACTCTGTCAGCCTTACCATATGTTTTAATTGCCAATAACACTGCACCCGTGTCTATTTTATAATCACTTCATTACCAATAAATGGACGTTTGATAAATGTTTAGCAAAAATCTATTCAAATAATACAGATACATTTACAGAAGTATTTGGAATATAGACTTTTTTTTTCCAACAAGAATAATTCTAAGTAAGTATTAGTGGAGTAAGTATTACTATTGTAATTAACAAAATACTTAGTAGGTGCCTTACTAGTTAGGATACATTCTGCTGCAAGAAAAAAAAATGATTAAGAATTCAAATTTTTAACAGTAAGGAAACTTATGACGATCAGGCATAGGAAGAACCTAGACTTCTTTTACTCAGTGCTCAAACATACGCTGAGGGCTCCGGGTTGTATTCATTTTAGAATCATAGGTGTTTTCTCACACTAGACCACTCTGACAAATCTATATGCCACTTCCAGAAATAAAAAAGAAAAATCAGAGAAACAAGTTTAATTTGTCTATTTCTCTTTGAAGCAGAATCTTTTTTTTGTCAGCTGGCGTGATATTATACACCTTCAGTTTAACCATTCACTAACAAGAAGAAAGGGATCACCACGATTAGCTTAGAGAAGCCAGGACCTACTCGGACAGCAAAAAACTATGCCAATCACCCGAGGCACAAACTATCAGGAAAGAGATAAAACAAATTCGTTCTCTCTTAGGAATGAGGAAATCGTTTGGGGGGATTAAAATTAGGTAGGTAGCAAACAGTGTCAGAATTAGTGACTAAAACTGTAAGGTACTGAGGAAAATAAGAATTTTTTTTTTAAGTGATACAATTTCTTCTGGCATTTTATATTTTTGCTAAAGAAAACATTAAAAAGCACATTGTAGTGTGTCTTTTTTTTAATTTCCCCAGAACATTACACAATTTTCACCTCATAATTTGTGTAAGCTCTTTTCTTCCCTTTTAAAATATAAGATATTATAGGCTTGAGGTTTGGATAGGGTTGTGCAAGAAGCAGGGGGAGGAACAACAGCAAATATGAACAAAAGTGATTGTCCTACTGTAAAATTACAAAAGTGAAAAGAGGCAATGTGTTCCATCTATATTATAGGACAAAGTTAGGGCAATGAAGTGTCTTTTATCTTGGGAAAAATATAGATAGAGATAATGTCTGTATTATCTGCATTTTCTTCTAATATCAAATAAAAGCATTAAAAAGTGACATGGAATGAGGAAATATTTCTTCTGAGGTGACTTTAATTATAAATTTTTTATGATTCCATAATAAGGGTTCTAATTTTTTCTTTATTTTCCTTTGTCTTTAAATGAGCTAATATTCTACTAATGAATTTAGTTGAAATTGGATATAAGGTCAATTAACATGTGTTCCTTTCGGTCAAGAATATCGTGAAAAGTATCCTACTGCTGCTGCTGCTAAGTCTCTTCAGTCGTGTCCAATTCTGTGCGACCCCATAGATGGCAGCCCACCACGCTCCCCTGTCCCTGGGATTCTCCAGGCAAGAACACTGGAGTGGGTTGCCATTTCCTTCTCCAGTGCATGAAAGTGAAAAGTGAAAATGAAGTAGCTCAGTCATGTCCAACCCTTAACGACCCCATGGACTGAAGCCTACCAGGTTCCTCCACCCATGGGATCTTCCAGGCAAGAGTACTGGAGTGGGGTGCCATTGCCTTCTCTGAAAAATATCCTAGCATAATACTAAAACCTCAATATATATAAGCAGGAAAGTTAATCACCATCATTACCACTTATACCTCATTCTGATAACTGCTGAGTCTTATAGCAGTAAATTACATAGACACTATAAAACAGCAAAACATAATTATATTCAGCAGAGAACTCAAAATACCATATACAGTACCAGCCTTAGATTTAGTGATTATTTATAAAAAAATAAAGAAAAAAAAAACACTAAGTAACACTGGTTTTATCATAGCAAAAGAGATTTCAAAAAGCTCTCTAGTTTCATACTGGATATAAGCAGCCTCTTCTATCCAAGTATCACAATGTTTTACAATTGTTCTGACCAAAGTTAATCATTGATTATTCAAGGAAAACATACCACTATGGGCACTTTTCAGGCCCCTTTGCTTCAACTTTATTGCTCTCTTCCTAATTTTGATTATTTCATCCCTCATTAACATAACCCCTAAAGGATAACAGAAGGAATGAAGCTGAACACAGTACAAATAAATCGGTCAAAGCGACGCTGGTAGAGGAAAGGACTGAAGACTTTAGTTGAATATCAACTACTGATTATAGTGCAGTATTCAGAATACATTACTGAAAGAGTTAAAATGTCAAAAATATTACTTAAGTCAAGCACAAAGTATTTGAGTGGTATATCCCCTTGAAAATTTCAGAGCACTTAACAGCATGATAAAGTAACACTGCATTAAAAGAAATCAGGAGTTTGATTATAGGAGTATCCTATAAAAAAATGATGTTTTGATACTCAAGTAAACTCCCTATCTGGTCATTCCTACATTTTGGGACACAAAGAAAAAAATATGTTCACTTTTAGCATCTTTATTGAGATACAATTGAGGTAAAATGCATTATATCTGTTTACATTTTCACACGTGTATTATCACCACCAACATGGTAGTGAAGACATCTATCACCCTAAGTTTCCAATGAATTTTAGAGTCAGATTTTTGTTTTTAATTGCTCAACAAACTGCATTAGAATTTTGATAGGGGTTTAATCGAATCTGTAGATCACTTTGGGAGAGTATGCCACCTTAACAATATTTAAGTCTTCTGATCCATGAATACAAGATCTTTCTATTTATTTAGATCTTTAATTTCTTTTAGAAATTACAGTCTCAGTGTATAAGTTTTATACCTCCTAGGTTAAATTTATTCTTAAGGGTTTAATTCTTTGTGATGCTATTGTGAAAGGAAATGATTTTAAAGTTTATTTTCAGAAATTTATTGTTCATCGCTAATCCACATAAATACAACTGATTTATGTATGTCCACCTTGTACCCAGTAACCTTGTTGGATTTACTTAATAATTCTAGTAGTTTTTCATGGATTTCTTAGTATTTTTTTTATATATAAGATCATGTTATCTGAAAATAAAGGTAGTTTTACATCTTTCTAATTGGAATGCCTTTCTTTCTTTTTCTAACCTGACTGGTTGGTTTACATGGAAACTCCAGTGCAATGCTGTATATCAGAGGTAAAAGTATTCATCCTTGTCTTCCTCTTAATCTTATGAGGAAAGCCTTCAGGTTTTCACCATTGAGTAACAGTGGATTTTTCATAAACATTCAGTCATGTTGAGAAATCCTCTTTATTCCTAGTTTTTTGTTTTTCTACTTGAAAATATATATATATATATCATGAAATTGTTAGGTTGAAATGACTTTTCTGCATCAGTGGACATGGCCATGCCTGTTTTTCATTCCTTCATTCTACATTGATTATTTTTCATACTATGAACTACCCGTTCATTCATATATAAGTTCTACTCGGTCATAGTATATATAGTCCTTTTAATATGTTGCTGAATTTCATTTGCTAGGCAATGGCACCCCACTCCAGTACTTTTGCCTAGAAAATCCCATGGACGGAGGAGCCTGGTGGGCTGCAGTCCATGGGGTCCCTAGAGTCAGACACGACTGAGTGACTTCACTTTCACTTTTCACTTTCATGCATTGGAGAAGGAAATGGCAACCCACTCCAGTGTTCTTGCCTAGAGAATCCCAGGGACCAGAAGGAAGCCTGGTTGGCTGCCGCCTATGGGGTCGCACAGAGTTGGACACAACTGAAGTGACGCAGCAGCAGCAGCAGCAGTGTTTAATTGAGGACTTTTACATTTATATTCATAAAGATACTGAAAAGATAAAGAGATCTGCTTTCTTGTAATGCCTTCAATAATGGCTTCTTGTAATCGCTTCATTATCACGTTAATGAGTTAGGAAGTGTTCTCTCATATTTTTTTGTTAGATTTTGAGCAGAATTGGTAATTCTTCTTTAAATGTTTGGTGGAATTAACCAGTGAGGCCATCTCACTCTGGACTTTTCTTGGTTGGGAGGTTTTTTATTTATTCAGACTCTTCTGTTATATCTATTCAGTTTCTAATTTTTGAGTCAGTTTCAATATTTGTTTTGGTTCAGGAACAAGCCTGTCTCATGTTGGCTAATTTATTGGTATATAGCTTTTCACAGTACTATCTAAAAATCCTTTTCTTTAAGTAAGGTGATTAGTAATGTCCCCAATTTTACTTCTGACTTTAGTATTTTGAGTTATATCTCTTTAATTCTTGGTCAGTCTAGGTAAGAACAATCAATATTTTGATCTTTTTAAAGAACTAATTTGGTTGTACTGATATTTCTGTAGTTTTTATATACTCTGTTTCATTGATCTCCATCTTTTATTCTGCTTGCTAGTTCCTTTGGTTGCAAAATTTAGGCCACAGATTTGGTACCTTCCTTTATTAATATAGACATTTATACCTATAAATTTTTCTCTAAGCAATGCTTTCACTGCATCCCGTAAATTTTGGTATGTTTGTTTTCACTCATATCTAATTTCCTTTGTGATTTCTTCTTTAATGCTTTGGTTGTTTGAGCGATTTTTACATTTTAAAATTATTTCCACAAATTTGTAAATGTTCCAGGTTTCCTTCTGTTACCAATTTCTAGCTGTTTCCAATGTGGTTGGCAAAGGAACTTTGCATGTTTAGTCTTTTATTATTTATTGATGCTTGTTTTTTGACTTAATATGAGATCTATCCTAGGTAATGTTTCATGTGTACTTGAGAAGAATATGTAAATTTCTGTTGTTTGACAGAATGTTCCATGTAGGTATAAAAGAGTCTCCTTAGTGTATAGTGTATTTCAAGTTCTTTATATTCTAGTTGCTATTCTATTTCTTTTCTTCATTATTGAAAGTGGGATCCCAAAGTCCCAACTATTATTATTTAAAAAATCTATTTATCCTTTCAATTCCATCAATTTTTATTTCATATATTTGGAGACTGCATTGTTAGATATAGAAAAGGTACACGAATACACTGAAGAACTCTACAAAAAAAGGTCTTAATGACCCAGATAACCATGATGGCGTGGTCACTCACCTACAGCTACACATCCTGGGGTATCAAGTCAAGTAGGCCTTAGGAAGCATTACTACAAATAAAGCCTAGTGAAGGTGATGGAATTCAGCTGAGCTATTTCATATTCTAAAAGATGATAATGTTAAAATACTACACTCAATATGCCAGAAAATTTGGAAAACTCAGCAGTGGCCACAGGACTGAAAAAGGTCAGTTTTCATTCCAATTCCAAAGAAGGGCAATGCCAAAGAATGTTCAGACTACTGTACAATTGTGCTCATTACACATGCTAGCAAGGGTATGCTCAAAATCCTTCAAGCTAGGCTTCAGTAGTACATGAATGGAGAACTTCCAGATGTTCAGTCTGGATTTAGACAAGTCAGAGGAACCAGAGATCAAATTGCCAACATTTGTTGGGTCATGCAGAAAGCAAGGGAATTACAAAAAAAAACATCTACTTGTGCTTCACTGGACTACACTAAAGCCTTTGACTGTGTGGATCACAACAAATTGTGGAGAAAATTCTTAAAGAGATGTGAATACCAGACCACCTTACCTGTCTCCTGAGAAACCTGTATGTGGGTCAAAAAGCAACACTTAGAACCAGACATGGAACAACAGACTAATTCCAAATTGGGAAAAGAGTACAACAAGGTTGTATACCGTCACCCTGCTTGTTTAATTTATATGCAGATTACATAATGCTAATGCAAGGCTGAATGAATCCCAAATGGAATCAAGATTGCTAGGAGGAATATTAACAACCTCAGACATGCAGATGATACCACTCACATGGCAGAAATTGAAAAGGAACTAAAGAGCCTCTTGATGACGGTGAAAGAGGAGAGTGAAAAGCTGACTTAAAACTCAACATTCAAAAAAATGAAGATCACAGCACCTAGTCCCATCACTTCATAGCAAATAGATGGGGAAAAAGTGCAAACAATGGCAGATTTTATTCTCTTGGGCTCCAAAATCACTGTGAATGGTGACTAGAGCCATGAAATTAAAGAGGCTTGATCCTTGGAAAGAAAGCTATGACAAAACTAGACAGCATGTTAAAAAGCAGAGACTAGTTTGCCAACAAAGGTCTGTCTAGTCAAAGCTATGGTTTTTCCAGTAGTCATGTATGGATGTGAGAGTTGGACTGTGAAGAAGGCTGAACGCCGAAGAACTGATGCTTTCAAATTGTGGTGCTGGAGAAGACTCTTGAGATTCCTTTGTACTGCAAAGAGATCAAACCAGTCAATCCTAAAGGAAATCAACCCTAAATATTTATTGGAAGGACTGATGCTGATGATGAAGCTCCAATACTTCAGCCATCTAATACACAGAGCCAACTCATTGGAAAAGACCCTGATGCTGAAAAAGATTGAAGGCAAAAAAGAGAAGTGGGTGTTAGAGCTGCTGCTGCTGCTGCTCCTAAATCGCTTCAGTCATGTCCAACTCTGTGCGACCCCGTAGATGGCAGCCCACCAGGCTCCCCCTTCCCTGGGATTCTCCAGGCAAGAACACTGGAGTGGGTTGCCATTTCCTTCTCCAGTGCATGAAAGTGAAAAGTGAAAGTGAAGTTGCTCAGGCATGTCTGACTCTTAGCGACCCCATGGACTGTAGCCTACCAGGTTCCTCCATCCATGGGATTTTCCAGGCAAGAGTACTGGAGTGGGGTGCCATTGCCTTCTCCAGGGTGTTAGAGGATAGGATGATTAGATAGCACCACCAACTCAACGGACATGAATTTGAGCAAACTCTGGGAGATAGTGAAGGACAGGGGAGCCTTGCCTACTACAATCCATGGGGTTGCAAAGAGTTGGACGTGGCTTAACAACTAAACGGAGAAGGCAATGGCACCTCACTCCAGTACTGTTGCCCAGAAAATCCCATGGATGGAGGAGCCTGGTAGGCTGCAGTCCATGGGATCCCTGGGAGTCAGACATGACTGAGCGACTTCACTTTCACTTTCCACTTTCATGCACTGGAGAAGGAAATGGCAACCCACACCAGCGTTCTTGCCTGGAGAATCCCATGGATGGAGAAGCCTGGTAGGCTGCAGTCCATGGGGTCACAGAGAGTTGGACACGACTGAATCGACTTAGTGGTGGTAATAGTAGTAACAACTAAACAACAGCTGAAGAATTGATGCTTTTGAACTGTGGTGTTGGAGAAGACTCTTGAGAGTCCCTTGGACTGCAAGGAGATCCAACCAGTCCATTCTGAAGGAGATCAGCCCTGGGATTTCTTTGGAAGGAATGATGCTACAGCTGAAACTCCAGTACTTTGGCCATCTCATGCAAAGAGTTGACTCCTTGGAAAAGACTCTGATGCTGGGAGGGACTGGGGGCAGGAGGAGAAGGGGACGACAGAGGATGAGATGGCTGGATGGCATCACCGACTCGATGGACGTGAGTCTGGGTGAACTCTGGGAGTTGGTGATGGACAGGGAGGCCTGGCATGCTGTGATTCATGGGGTTTCAATGACTCGGACACGACTGAGTGACTGAGAGAGTGACTGAACAACACAATTTCATAACTGTATGTTCAAAATGGATTCATTCTATCACTTTGTCACATAAAAGTTTTGCTTTTAATATACAAATGCATTTTATCTGCATATAGTATTATTCTCCATATTTTATTTCCAAAGTATTCATGTTTCATTTTTAAGTAGATGTCTTGTAGATAGCGATAGTTCAATTATGTTTGTTTGTTTGTTTTGTCAGCTTCTTTTAAGGGGAGAATGTATTTATCTTTAATATAACTATTATTAAGGAAATACTTCTCTCATTTGTTTTCTATTATTTATGTCTTTTACTGTTGTTGCTAATCAATTTTTCTATTAAAGTTTGTTTAATATCTCTTTTTGTATACATATCTTGATTCCTTTCTTCTTTTACTGTGTAGTCTTATTTTATTAGTGGGTACTCTGGGGATTGTAATTATCCTAAATTCTAATTATCTTGTTAAAATTAACAATTTTGTTTCAATAGTATACAAAAAGTTGCTCATATGTAGCTTCTTACCACCCCCCTCCACATTATATGGTTATTGTCACAAATTATACTTTTTATATAGATTGTGAGCCCTCTGAGGTAACTTTATAGTTAATATTTTATGCATGTCTTTTAAATCATATGGTTATAAAGAAGAATCTTGAGGGTAGCCTTGCCAGTTATAGAACTATTATTTACCAGTTTTCCTGTCTCAGGAATTTAAAGACTCCATTCACTATTTCTTCAGGACAAATGTGGAAGTGCAAGGTGTCTCAGGTCTTTTCTAAGGATGTGTCAGATTTATGCATGGCCTTCTAAATTTCACACAACATGCAGGAGCTTTTCAAAACTGACATTTCTCCATTAATCTCCTTTCCAAGATTCTTCCTTGTCAAACTTTTTGTTCTGCTTGTTGTTTGCCCCAAATGTTACCAGGCCCTATGTGTTAATGGTTAATTTCACTTGTCTTTAAATTCTTTCAACAAATGCTGCCCTGGAAGTGATCTCAGTTCTGGGGAAGGTCCAAGGCAGATGAAATAAAGGCAAACCCAAATTCATCCTCTATGTGCATCTCCATTCCTGCCACGCAAGTAGGTTCATCAGTACCATTTTTCTACATTCCATATATGTGTTAGTATATAATATTTGTGTTTCTCTTTCTGACTTACTTCACTCTGTATAACAGGCTACAGGTTCATCCATCTTGCTACAAATGACTCAAATTTGTTCCTAGAGCAAGAAAAAGAGAGAGTGCAAAGAGGATATATACACACACACACACACACACATACATACACATACATACACACACACACATATATATATATATGTATATAACACACATACACACACATACATACATATAAGACCAATTCACATTGTATGGCAATATAATGTTATAAAGTAATTATCTTCCAATTATAATTAAAAGATAAATTCAAAAAATATTAAGTAAATAAAGGCAAACTCTTCAGGGAACCAACAAACATGTAATGAGATACAACCACAATTTTTGGAAAATAAGATCTGTTATTCCTTCTGTAACAGCAACCAGTACCAGGGATGCAGGCTGCTGTCTTCATGGTTTCCCCAAGCTGAGGAGTGAGAGAGGATATTCAGTTCAGTTCAGGTGCTCAGTCATGTCCAACTCTTTGCGACCCCATGGACTACAGCATGCCAGGCTTTCCTGTCCATCACCAACTCCTGGAGCTTGCTCAAACTCATGTCCATCGAGTCTGTGATGCTATCCAACCACTGCATCCACTATTGTCCCCTTCTCTTCCTGCCTTCAATCTTTCCCAGCATTAGGGTCTTCTCTAGTAAGTCAGTTGTTCCCATTAGGTGGCCAAAGTATTGGAGCTTCAGCTTCAGCATCAATCCTTTCAGTGAATATTCAGGACTAGTTTCCTTTAGGATTGACTGGTCTGATCTCCTTGAAGTCCAACTGACTCTCAAGAGTCTTCTCTAACACCACAGTTCAAAAGCATCAATTCTTCAGTGTTCAGCTTTCTTTATGGTCCAACTCTCATATCCATACATGACTACTGGAAAAACCATAGCCTTGACTAGACAGACCTTTGTCAGCAAAGGAATGTCTCTGCTCTTTAATATACTGTCTAGGCTTGTCATAGCTTTTCTTCCAAGTAGCAAGTGTTTTTTAATTTCATGGCTGCGGTCACCATCTGCAGTGATTTTGAAGCCCAAGAAAATAAACTCTATCAGTGTTTCCATTGTTTCCCCATCTACTTGCCATGAACTGATGGGACT
The DNA here is from genome assembly GCF_002263795.3 of Bos taurus. Classification (NCBI taxonomy): domain Eukaryota; kingdom Metazoa; phylum Chordata; class Mammalia; order Artiodactyla; family Bovidae; genus Bos; species Bos taurus. The sequence continues at coordinate 37,832,347 of NC_037348.1, read as the reverse complement.
GGATGCCATGATCTTTTTTTGAATGTTGAGTTTTAAGCCAGCTTTTTCAATCTCCTCTTTCACTTTCATCAAGAGGGTCTTTAATTCCTCTTCACTTTCTACCATAAGGGTGGTGTCATCTGCATATCTCCGGTTATTGATATTTTTCCCAATAATCTTGATTCCACCTTGTTGATTCATCCAGCTCAGTATTTCACATGATGTACTCTGCATAGAAGTTAAATAAGCAGGGTGACAATACACAGCCTTGACATACTCCTTTTCCAATTAGGAACCAGTCCGTTGTACCATGTCCAGTTCTGTTGTTTCTTGACCTACATACATATTTCTCAAGAGGCAGGTGGTCTGGTATTCCCATCTCTTTAAGAATGTTCCACAGTTTGTCATGATCCACACAGTCAATAGCTTTACTGCTGCTGCTAAGTCGCTTCAGTCGTGTCCAACTCTGTGCGACCCCATAGATGGCGGCAGCCTGCTAGGCTGCCCCGTCCCTGGGATTCTCCAGGCAAGAACACTGGAGTGGGTTGCCATTTCCTTCTCCAATGCATGAAAGTGAAAAGTCAAAGTGAAGTCGCCCAGTCCTGTCTGACTCTTAGCACCCCATGGACTGCAGCCTACCAGGCTCCTCCGTCCATGGGAGTTTCAAGGTAAGAGTACTGGAGTGGGGTACCATTGCCTTCTCCAGTCAATAGCTTTAGCATAATCATAAACCAGAAGTAGATGTTCTTCTGGAACTCTCTTGCTTTTTCGATGATCCAAACGATGTTGGCAATTTGATCTCTGGTTCCTCTGCCTTTTCTAAAACCAGCTTATACATATGGAAATTCTTAGTTCAAGTACTGTTGAAGCTAACTTGGAGAATTTTATCATTACCTTGCTAGCATGTGAAATGAATGCAATTGTGAAGTAGTTTGAGCATTCTTTGGCCTCACCTTTCTTTGGGATTGGAATGAAAACTGACCTTTTCCAGTCCTGTGGCCATAGCTGATAATAGAGTATGTTAAAATTACAGAGTTCTCATCAAAATTCATGTTTCATTTTTTTCTTTGTTAAGCATTCTCTTGCTTGTGTTAAGTTTTTGATTAAATGTTAGAATTGAAATAGTTTATCCTGACAGTTTTGCAAACTTATTCATTCTTATTTGGAGGCAAGGAGTTTGAGATTTCCCAAGGTTATCATTTTTACTGATCTAATTCTAATCATGCCATTTTTAAAACAGTTGATATTTTATTTCTTCTATTTGAGCCCTTATGTTTTATTTTTCTTGCACAATTGCAATGCTTACAATTTCTAGTAATATTACAGTGTAGCATAAACGAGGTGATAGAAGTTATCTTTATCATGTGAACTAACAGGGAAAATTTAAGTGGATCACTTTTTAAATATTTATTTAAGAATAATTTGAATACTATAAAAATTACATTCAAGTGACTTTTTACAAAGTTGCAGAGCTGTGCACCCAAAACCATATTCCAACTTTAGAACATTTCCCTTGACCTCTACCCACTTGCAATTACTCTCCATTCCCATCCACAGCCACAAGGAATCACTAATCCATGTCACATCTCTATAGATTGCCTTTTCTAGAGACTGCATATTAAGAAAGCATAGCATATGTCATTATTTTGTATCTAATATCTTTCAGTTGTCATATTGTTTTAAGTTCATCTACCATGTGGAATGTATCAGCACTATTTTCTTTTATATTGTTGAAAAACTTGCCAGCATATGAATATATCCCAGTTTATGTATCCATTCACCAATCAATATACATTTGGATTGTTTTCAGTTTCTGATTATTATAAATAATGCTGCTATAAAAATTAATATAATAATTTATGTTAATATATGCTTTAATTTCTCTTGATAGATACCTAGATATAGAATTACTGGCTTGTATGATCTGCCTCTTGAGAAATTTGTATGCAGGTCAGGAAGCAACAGTTAGAACCGGACATGGAACAACAGACTGGTTCCAAATAGGAAAAGGAGTTCTTCAAGGCTGTATATTGTCACCCTGTTTATTTAACTTATATGCAGAGTACATCATGAGAAATGCTGGGCTGGAAGAAACACAAGCTGGAATCAAGATTGCCGGGAGAAATATCAATAACCTCAGATATGCAGATGACACCACCCTTATGGCAGAAAGTGAAGAGGGACTCAAAAGCCTCTTGACAAAAGTGAAAGAGGAGAGTGAAAAAGTTGGCTTAAAGCTCAACGTTCAGAAAATGAAGATCATGGCATCCGGTCCCACCACTTCATAAGAAATAGATGGTGAAACAGTGGAAACAGTGTCAGACTTTATTTTGGGGGGCTCCAAAATCACTGCAGATGGTGACTGCAGCCATGAAATTAAAAGACGCTTACTCCTTGGAAGGAAAGTTATGACCAACCTAGGTAGCATATTCAAAAGCAGAGACATTACTTTGCCAACAAAGGTTCGTCTAGTCAAGGCTATGGTTTTTCCTGTGGTCATGTATGGATGTGAGGTTGGACTGTGAAGAAGGCTGAGTGCCGAAGAATTGATGCCTTTGAACTGTGGTGTTGGAGATGACTCTTGAAAGTCCCTTGGATTGCAAGGAGATCCAACCAGTCCATTCTGAAGGAGATCAGTCCTAGCTGTTCTTTGGAAGGACTGATGCTAAAGCTGAAACTCCAGTACTTTGGCCACCTCATGCGAAGAGCTGACTCATTGGAAAAGACTCTGATGGTGGGAGGGATTGGGGGCAGGAGGAGAAGGGGATGACAGAGGATGAGATGGCTGGATGGCATCACCGACTCAATGGACGTGAGTCTGAGTGAACTCTGGGAGTTGGTGATGGACAGGGAGGCCTGGCGTGCTGCGATTCATGGGGTCACAAAGAGTCGGACACAACTGAGCGACTGATCTTATCTGATGATAAATTTGTGTTTACTTTTCCACAAAACTACCAAATTATGCTCGAAGTGGCTGGTACATCTGACATTCCCCTAAGGATGAGAATTCCAGATTCTTCATAATCTGGTCAATATTTATGAAGTGGTGTCTTATTGTCATTTTAGTTTGCATTTCCCTAATAAATAATGATGTTGATCACTTTTATGTCCTTGATTACCATTTGAATACCTTTTCTGCTGAAATATCTAATAAAAATCTTTGAATTTTTAAATCTTTACATTTTAATTGGGTTGTTATATTAATTGCAAAGTTATTTAAATTTCTGAGATACACATACTTTAAGAGACATGATTTGTAATTATTTTCTCAAAGTCTCTTAGTTGTCTTTCCATTGGCTCACTGGTATCTCTCAAAGTGCGAAAGTTTTTAATTCTCATGTAGTCCAATTTAATTTTTTTTAATTTATGGATTATAGTTTTGCTATTGGGATTAAGAAACATTTGCTGACTTCAAGTTCACAAAAATTATTGCTGCATTTTCTTCCAAGAATTTTATAGCTTTAGCTCCTACATTTAGTTCTATCGTCCATCTTAGTTAATCTTTGTATATGCTGAATTCATTATTCTACATGTGGTTATCTGAATGTCTCCGCATAATTTCTTAAAAAGACAATCCTTTCTCCACTGAATAGCCATAACATTTCTATAGAATTGCCTTGGCATCACTGGTAAGCACTTTAACCACCTTTAAAGTAATCAAGCACATATTTTTGTTGTGGTAATTGACATTGTTATTAGAATTACTCTTATTATTATTACACCCAGCTTTTGTTAGAATGTAGAATCCTACATTATGTTAGCACAGGGACCTTATCCAGACTCATTGTCACCAGTTGTTTCTATTTAAAAAGCACAAAGCCATCTGAACAGCTGAATCACCTACACAATCTTTTCCAGAGTTAGAATAATCTTCAATTCATAAATATTTTATAATCAAAAGATATTCATCTGACACAAACACTATTCCCTAAGTATTTAAATGTTATACATTCAAATTATAAATAATGGTGAAATAAATGCCCAAATTAAGTATATGTCAATATACACAGACACACGGACCTTACTGCTATATACTGGATACACAACAGGATATACTGCTGTGTATCCTGATATTATTTCACTCAAAAATAAATATGAATGTATTTATGTGTCACTGGTATTCATAGACATTTTTTTATAGCTTCACAGTGTTCTATAATGTGCAGCTTGTAATATAATCTTATTAATTTTCTATTATAGAGTATTTCTCTGGCATCAGTGCCTACATGCCACTCTTTTAAAATAGATTATGCTCTGATATCTCTTCAGTCTTCAAGTCCATATCCAGGTTATAATTTCATAAAGTCTAGAAATCTGAACAGGATGCCTTTACCTTGCTGTTGTTTTATAATTGCTTTACCTATCTTGAAATTCAATTATCATATTTTCTTGTGTTCAGGCCAAGTTGAACAAACTACTACCTAAATTATAACTCAGAAATAATGGAGTGTGCATCAGTTAGTTCATACCTATCTTATACATTTTTAAAGTGATTTTTTTTTTGTGGGGGGACTGAAAAGTAACATGTTAGACTATTAGAAGTAACTTGTGTTAGTATTACTACTGCTCTGTTGTATTCAACACAAGTTTTCAGAGTAAATTCTTACCTCCTCTATGTCTCAAGCTTAGACACTTAGGCACCAGTCAAAATGAATTGGTTATTACCTAGTCACCTGATTTCCTGAGTTACACATCATAGGTCATGTGTAGAAATACGTACAATAAACATTTAAATCTTAGTTCGCTGAATAATTGTGCAGGATGGATTCAACCTCAACTGATAGCTACAGCTCGAAATGTTCTTTAAAACTTACTCTTTAAAAGAAGTTTATATATATATATATATAATTTATTTATATTTATAGACATGTATATGTTTATCATATGCACATACACAGAATAACAATGAAAACCAGTCATATTTTTCATTTCTTCAAGACTGCTCATTGGATTTTAGAAAAATATGGCAGAGCAGCTATTACAAGACATCTAAAAAACACTTAAAGACATTAGTTTTAAGGAACATTATGAAAGTGTCCTCTTGGGAAGATAAGCAGCAGCTTATAACATTAAAGCCCTAAGAACTGGGCAGAGCTGGTATTTCTCTATGTTAATGACTATACAAAGTAACAATTATACAGTTATAGCACCCAGATCACTGCATCAAAATTTTTCATTTTTATGTCAGTGTTTTCACTCTTTTTCTGTTCATTTTGGGTTGCCTTAGAAGAGAACAGTTATTCTTTGTCAGGTTGAGGGCATTCAAGTGAACCAAAAGGTCAATCTAATTAAAAAAAGGAAAGAACTTCAAACCACAAGGGGAAAAAAGATCCAGCTAAATGCCAAGGAATTTATATTACTGAATGCATGAGGTAAACAGTCAAACAATGAGATGAATGCACAAAGGTGTCAAAGAGAAAATAAAAGAGTCTGTGACCTTTAAATTATTATTATTTTTTGTAAATTAAATGATATTTACTCCTTGAAAGAGAAACACTGCACATCAGAAACATTTAAAAATACAATTAATTTTTACCATGTCTTAGTTTTGAAAAGCTTTATTTTCCTCCAATGATTCACAACAATATTTATAAACTATTGAATACAGAAATTATTCCCAAGGATACACTTAATAATTTTAATTTTTATTCTTTGCAAAAACTATCCATCATTTGCAACTGCCCTCCCCAAAGTGCTGTTCAAAACACATTGTTAAAGTTGAGTTAAACCTTTACAAGAACCAATTTTAACTCTGTGGTATTAATGGCTTACAAATCAAAATAGAGAAAATAATAGTATCTGGATTTTTTCACTGTATTCCCCCCTCTCTCCCCAAGCCATCCATGTGATTTTAACCAACATGGAGCCATACACTAGTGAGTATATAGTACTCATAGAATTTAAAAGTTTAATAAAGGGTGAGGGTGCATTAACTGTTAGACTGACTACATTGCAATCTGTCACCCAGTGATTTTTAATGCATTTTAAGCATATAGCTAGATGCTTTATAGTAGAAGTCTTTTGCCAACTACTAAGGACTTCGTGTCACCAAGAACTTTCGTGTCATGGTGGATGGGAAGTGAGACATTCCATTAATAATTTCATCTCTTGTTAAATTTACTGGCCCAAGCATATCATACCTTGGGTCAATCTTGTTTTTTGGGTCTATACTTTAGAAAATTACTTGGGGAAAAAAAAAGCACAATGCCTCTGCAAATTGATGGGTTTTGGTATTACCTGGCTTGTCAATAACCTAAAATGTTTACATTTTCCTTAGCCAAATCATTTTTATTTTTAGAGAAAACCTAGGCTCCATTGCCCAGGTGGTAGTCCGGCTCTGGAATAGATTTGAGGCAAAACATTTCTCCTACGGCTTTCCTCCTTTACCTCAGCAGTTAATTCTGACTGTAATTATCCTAATTTCCTAGGCTAATATCACAGTCCTCCACTCTGATAGCACTCAAGCCCTCAGCACGCACACTTGGTTAGACCCTGGCAAACTAGGTAGATCTTGCCTGGTTTCTTTGCCTTGGTGGTTCCAGCACCACATACAGCTGCATCTGTTCCTTCTTTTTACAAAATACCACTCAAAATCCTGGGCACTGTCCACTGAGTTGTTCCTTATTTGACAGGACCACGGATTTGCCTCTAGTCTGACTCACACCCTGGATAAATCCTAAAGTTGTTTATGATGGCCTGAATTACAGTGGAGCCCACTGTATCTTTAGTTATTTGTCCCTTGGAGCTACTGATCACCAGGAAGGACCAGCCTCTATAATGAGATTAATTAGCCCCAAACTAGCCATATATTTAAGGAGTGGGTTTTGGCTGAGTCCTATCTATCATGTCATGTACTCGCTGGATTAGCAAGTAATGTCAAAGTGTTAGTATATCTTCCGTTGATGATTTCAGTTTTAAGGCATACCCAACTGTCATTTTCACTAAAAACAGAAGATCAATCATAATGTGGTTAACTGTGTGTCTGCACATAGACCTTGTCAGTTACCCTCTGTACCACCTACCTTATATGAAAACATTTCTGAAGGAGCATTTACTATAAATGACGAATAGGATGATTTACTATTCATGATTCCAACAGGCAAAATCAAAATCAGAATTCAAAAAATAATTTAAATAGTGATATAAAGAAAGCTGAGTGCAGAAGAATTGATGCTTTTGAACTGCGGTGTTGGAGAAGACTCTTGAGAGTCCCTTGGACTGCAGGAGATCCAACCAATTCGTCTTAAAGGAGATCAGTCCTGGGTGTTCATTGGAAGGACTGATGTTGAAGTTGAAACTCCAATACTTTAGCCACCTGATGTGAAGAGCTGATTCATTCGAAAAGACCCTGATGATGGGAAAGATTGAGGGTAGGAGGAGAAGGGGACGACAGAGGATGAGATGGTTGGATGGCATCACCGACTCAACGGACATGAGTTTGGGTAGACTCTGGGAGTTGGTGATGGACAGGGACGCCTGGGGTCCTGCGATTCATGGAGTCGCAAAGAGTCAGACTCGATTGAGTGACTGAACTGAACTGATATTGTCCATGTTCCTTTCTTACTTTGGAATTAAAATCCCTTTATCTTTGATAACATAAAGTTGAGGACATGTATAATTTTCAAAGATAGAACCATGTCTGTAAAACTGTATTATATATAAACTAATATAAACATGGGAAAACATGATAAATGGTTATAATCTCAATAAAGTTCTCAGACACAGAATATTTTCTTTTAATGGAAATCCACTGATATTCACTTGTCAAGTCCTCTGGAGAGCTTCTAGAGACTGTTCTTTGCTATGAAAGTGCTGAGATATTTAGATTTCCTTTCTGAACAGGATAAAGTCAGTGGAGGCCTCCAAAAAAAAAAAAAGCAAAATAAATACGAAGGCAGACATCAGTGGATCTGATTTGTGGTAAAGTAGAAGGATTTTTTTTTTTTTTTTACACTGGAGTACTTGTGCTTAAGTAGTGATTTTCTATAAATCTTTATTGATGGTCTAAGGATTCACTATGACTTGTGAATTGTAAAACTGTCCTAGAGAATTAAAAGGCTTGATGACTTAGAACATAATGTTACTCTATCTTCACTCACTGTGGCTTGTCTTATGATCCTTCCTTGAAGAAATTCTTACTGGCTATAACAGTATTCACTGACTACAATTCACAATACAAATACAGTTATGAATCCATGATGTTATTAATGAGATAAAAATATAGTTTAAATTTTCAAGAGATCCTAATTTTTGGAAGGATTCTGAACACGAAGCAGGAATAGAAAGACACAAAATATCAACTTCTCTTGGATATCTCCTCTCATTTTTTATCTCTAATACCACACACACATTAGGCAGCCAATATTTATTTTTTGCATGAATTGATTATTAATGTTTTGAACTGACCCTTCGACTTAATGCTCACAAGCTCCAGACTTCACTATTCTTGGAAATTCGACTCATGTTGCTAGTAAACAAAAGCTAGAATGTATAGCAATGTTAATTTGTACTTTAAAATCTACCTTCTGAAGGGCACTAACGTTCAGTTTAGACAAGGCACTGGGAGAACAGAATTATAAAGTCAGTCTTTTGATGAGTAAGAGCCAGAGTAGAAGGAATTGATATTTTAGCACACCAGACTTGTGTACATCATTTTTTTTTGTTTTTTTTTCCATATCCCTCATGGCATGTGGGATCTTAGTTCTCTAAGGATGGAACTCGAGCCCCCTGTGCAGTCTTAACCACTGAACCATCAAGGAGGTCCCTAGAATGTGTTTCTCATATTAGATACAATTGATTCTTGGGGCACAGAAGAAAGGCACTCCTAATGATGCTTTTCCCTTAAACTTCTACACCATTGTGCTTCCTTCCCCCTGAATCAACCCCCACAACCATCATGTACATATCCTTTCTTTACATGTGTCAACACTTTAAGATTGGATCTAACTCTTTCCTTATCTGGTCATGGCACAATTTAGCCTCCTAAAAAGGTTGCCTCTCCCTATGATTATCATTTGTTGCATGATTATAATTTAATTCTTACATCAAGTATACTGATGGTCTCCCTAACATCTTATTACCACCCTACATCTATAATCTTGTATATAAATATATGCATTGTGAGCATCTGATATCATGATTTCTTATCCCAGGTGGTTAGTTCTAAGCTGAATGCAGGAAAAAGCAGGAAAAATTTCCCCTTTTCCTCACTTCTGTTCCAAAAGCAAGATGAGGATATTCAATCCTAAAACATTTATTGTTGAGAAAAACATTCCTTTATATCTATAGGAAGCTACCATGTAACATTGAATATTTTAAAAAGTTATACTTATTACATACAAGTTATTTCTTCCTGACCTTTGCTAAATACACACACACAGCACCCCTCAAGAGATCCAATTTTTTTCTCACTTAAGATCTGATTTTTCTTTACTATATAGCTACATTTCTATGTTTACTACATATTTTGTCACACAGTGGGTATAAGTGTTTTACAGTTATAGGAGACACTGACATTTTACAAATGGAGAAATTGAGGCACAGGAGAACTGAAGAACTTTCTAGGGTTGACAATTTGCCAATAGTTCAACAGTAACATATTTATTTGTGTTACTCCAAGGTTACAGCTAATTAAAATAGAGTTATAAACTGGATCTGCGTATGTCAAAAGAAGTTAACTTTGAGCCATATTTTTGAAGTACTGTATACATTATTTTTTACCACATACAAAAATTAACTCAAAACAGATCATAGACTTAAATATAAAATCTAAAACTATAAAACTTCTAGATGAAAATAAAATAATTGAGTTCTAGTAGTATATTCTCTAATTTATAGAATGGCATATTTAACTTTTCTTTTTCAACCTTTATCTAATTTCAGCCTGCAGAAATATTGTGGAAATGCTTTAATAGATAATAAAGAATTATCATTCATTATACTCCTACACCCGCTATTTCTCTGGAATTTTAACTAACCTACAATCCTTGTTTGTTTTTCTTGCCATAAGCTCTACAAATAACAGCCAATCTTTGACTTTACTTATTGACATTCACATGTTTGCACTGATGTTAAAGCCTTTTTGAGGGATACCAGTCTAGGTGTACAGAAACTGCAAAACTGAACTCAAACTCTCTGGGATCTCTGGATAAAAGGACTGTAGAACCACACATCTCTTCTCTAAAATGTGTGCCAGTTTCTAAACCCCTTTCTGAGTTTTTCACAAGTGATGAGTCACAAGGCTGATCATTACAAAATCAAGAAGAGGAAAATGATATTTTATTTTCCAAGGGCCTATAAACCAGAATTCTAAATGTACTAGTTTTATCCCTATTGCAGCAAATGTAAAACACATTGAAACCAGCATACATTATTTCATTTATGTTAGCATGGCATGGAATTATTACTATTGTAATATTAATACCCTTTCACAGTATACACTGAATGACACTCTAACTTTTGGAAAAGTGAAAGTGTTAGTCACTCAGTAATGTCCTATTCTTTGAAACCCCATGGACTGTAGCCTGCCAGGTCCCTCTGTCCATGGATTTCTCCAGGCAAGAATACTGGAGTGAGTAGCCATTCCCTTCTCTAGGGGATCTTCCCAACTCAGGGATTGAACCTGGGTCTCCTGCATTGCAGGCAGACTATTCTTTACCATCTGAACTGTGGCTGACTACAAGAAGCTTTTGGAACTTTCCTAAAAATGGTATAAAGGATATATGATTTTAAATTCTATGCTGCTGCTACTGCCAAGTCACGTCAGTCATGTCCGACTCTGTGCAACCCCACAGACGGCAGCCCACCAGGCTCCCCCATCCCTGGGATTCTCCAGGCAAGAACACTGGAGTGGGTTGCCATTTCCTTCTCCAATGCATGAAAGTGAAAAGTCAAAGTGAAGTCACTCAGTCGTGTCCAACTCTTAGCGACCCCATGGACTGCAGCCTACCAGGCTCCTCCATCCATGGGAGTTTCCAGGCAAGAGTACTGGAGTGGGGTGCCATATACAGTACACTTATTTTACTTATACTAGCATTTTAAGATCAGAGTAATCCAATGATTACAGAAATTTTTAAAGTAGAAAAAAATGTTCAAAGAAATAGGAAAAAATATGTAAAATGTTTCAATTCAAACTTGTATTATTTTTCTAAGTATGTTTTCTTTAGGAAAGCAGCAAATAATAAAAAGATGAAGAGTGGCGAGAGCATTCATACTTTTAATAATTTACTTTGATTTAAAGAATTAATGCTGGCATTGTGGTAACAAAATGTCACATCGTATTACATACACATACCTTGCTTTGTCAAAGATAGACAATAAGACTATTGTCTAAGAATATTGACTATCTTTTTTTAAAAGATAGTGAGACTGAGCTATAAAACTAACTTGGTATAATGAAAAAACAAAGGAAGAGAATAAAATCAATTAATAAAACTTTCACAATATTGCACTAAATTTGTGACTTAAAAATCTCAAAGGTTTACGTTATGACACCCAAATTTCTGGGCCAGACATTGCAGATAGAGGATGACAAAGAGTAATCTAAGCTTCCATACAATAATCCACAATTTCTATTCATCTATAGCAAACTTAAAGTAATATGATATAGGGGCAAAACTCAGCTTAAAGCTCTTAAAATTAATAATACAACTGACTAAAAACAAAAAGGCTTAAAAGGAAAAGCCTTCATAATTTAATCAGAATGACAGCAAATGTGGCAAATAGTTGTACATGTAAAAAAGTGAATTTTCAATTGTTCTTTAGTACATGAGACAATCAAGAGATTTTTATAACTGATGATTAACATAATTGGCAAGTTCCAATTTCTCTGTTTGCAAACAAGCAGCTTGCATTTTCAATTAGAGATGCTGGTAGAGAAATAACAGTTTTGACTGTGAAAATCTGCTAATGAAAGCTGCTACTTCATGCTCAATGCATAGAAACTGCATAACTACTGCAGTGAATTGATATTCTTATACCACAGAACTTCACAAAGATATCAAAGGATGTAATTCATAGCTTAGGACTTCTCAAACAACTAGTGCTGAATGAGAAAGTGGCTGATCAAGATGAAAGACATGTCATGAGTGAATATGTACAAAGAATGCAAAACTAGGTGCTTTTAATTTATGATAAAAATTTCAACTACATAAGATTTCTCCTCCTAGATAAATATAATTAATAACCAAACCAACAGTAATATATTAAAAAGCAGCCCTATACCAGATCAAAAATAGACATAAACTATTAAATGATAAATGGAAATGTTAACACAAAATGTTGGTTAGGGTGAAAGTATATATCTATACAAGTATTAAAAAATTATCTACGGAAATTAGCTGCCATAACAGTGGTTCTAGTATTAACACTTGTACTTAGTATGTTGTTGGTGTTTAGTTGCTAAGTTGTATCCAACTCTTTGCAACCCTATGAACCATAGCTCACCAGGCTTCTCTGTCCATGGGATTTCCCAGGCAAGAATACTGGAGTGGATTGCCATTTCCTTCTCCAGGGGTCTTCCTGACCCAGGGATTGAACCTGCGTCTCTTTACCTTCTGAGCCATCAGGGAAGTATAGTTATATATAACTATTAATACACAATAATACACAACTATCTCCTACAGGATAATATTAACTTTATTTTTCTGTATATGATATCAATAGCAGTTAATATCTTAGTTATAATATCATCAAAATCAAAATAGTTGATAACATAGATTGAATAATTTATCATAAAATAACAAGATATAAAAAATTACTATCATCCCTAATCAAAATCTGGGTAAACTGAGACACAGAGACATTTAGCAAGTTGATCAAGGTCCTAGAACTAAATAAATAATAGACCCAAAATATAAACTTGGTAGTTTGGAGCTATAAATGATTTAGCACAAAACCCCATTATTTGAAATAGCAGGTACAGCAAGGCAAAGAATCTGCAAATGGTTCCTTTTGTTTCCCTCTTAGTCAGGGACTTTTTCAGCCAACCATAAACTTGTGTGGCAAAGTAAAAGAAAAAAAAAGAAAGAATGAGGACAGATTTGCTTAAAACTCACGTATGATTGAGTACAGATTTCGGCTTTCAAGTATGGTTAATAAAGAAATATTTTGCTTCAGACCAACATTATTAGCTAGAAAACGTAAAAAGGAGTACATCAAGGCTGTATATTGTCACCCTGCTTATTTAACTTATATGCAGAGTACATCATGAGAAACGCTGGACTGGAGGAAACACAAGCTGGAATCAAGATTGCCGGGAGAAATATCAATCACCTCAGATATGCAGATAACACCACCCTTATGGCAGAAAGTGAAGAGGAACTTAAAAGCCTCTTGATGAAAGTGAAAGTGGAGAGTGAAAAAGTTGGCTTAAAGCTCAACATTCAGAAAACGAAGATCATGGCATCCAGTCCCATCACTTCATGGGAAATAGATGGGGAAACAGTGTCCGACTTTATTTTTTGGGGCTCCAAAATCACTGCAGATGGTGACTGCAGCCATGAAATTAAAAGACGCTTAGTCCTTGGAAGGAAAGTTATGACCAACCTAGATAGCATATTCAAAAGCAGAGACATTACTTTGCCAACAAAGGTTCGTCTAGTCAAGGCTATGGTTTTTCCTGTGGTCATGTATGGATGTGAGAGTTGGACTTTGAAGAAGGCTGAGTGCCGAAGAATTGATGCTTTTGAACTGTGGTGTTGGAGAAGACTCTTGAGAGTCCCTTGGACTGCAAGGAGATCTAACCAGTCCATTCTGAAGGAGATCAGCCCTGGGATTTCTTTGGAAGGAATGATGCTAAAGTTGAAACTCCAGTACTTTGGCCACCTCATGCAAAGAGCTGACTCACTGGAAAAGACTCTGATGCTGGGAGGGATTGGGGGCAGGAGGAGAAGGGGACGACAGAGGATGAGATGGCTGGATGGCATCACTGACTCGATGGACTTGAGTCTGGGTGAATTCCGGGAGTTGGTGATGGACAGGGAGGCCTGGCATGCTGCGATTCATGGGGTTGCAAAGAGTCGGACACGACTGAGTGAATGAACTGAACTGAATGAAACAAAAAGAAATATCTGGGAGGAAATCAGGAATGAGAGATCAAAATCAAAGAGAGAAAGCAACCACAAACAGGTTAATTGATACTCTGTTCACCATCCTGCCCCTTTGCATAATATAATTCTTTGTACAAAGCAATAGGCTAAAATCCACATTCAGCATGTATGCAGAAACCAGATGAATCAATAATCTTGCAAAAACAGACTTATAGTTGACCTTTAAGAGTAATAACCAAATCTAGTGAACAATGGAGTAACAGCTTTATAATGCTGAAATGAAATCATTGCAAGTATAGACTTCTGTAGCCAGTAAAAATATTCTTCAAAAGTGACAACTAAACAAAAATACTTGCAGATGATTAAAAACCAAGAAGATTCACTACCAGAAACCTGATATTACACAAATACTAAATCAACATCTTCACACAAAAGAGCAATGGTCCCAAAGTACAGAAATGCAGCAAGTGAATAGAGCGAAGAAAATAATACTATAAATAACAAATATAATAATGTTTAAAATATATGCATAATTTAATCCATATATGTTTAACATATATGCATGTTGTTGTTGTTTAGCCACTAAGTTGTGTCTGACTCTGCAACCCCATGGATTGGAGCCCACCAGGCTCCTTTGTGCGTGGGATTTCCCAGGCAAGAATACTGGAGTGGGTTGCCATTTCCTTCTCCAGGTTATCTGAACCTACGTTTCCTGCATTGGCAGGAGGATTCTTTACCACTGAACCACCAAGGAAGTCCTAAAATGTTCCAAGGCCATCTGATAAATGGTATCATTACATTATTATAAGTTAAGGATGCATATTATCATATATGGGTTCACTACCACTGTATGCACTAATACCATTAGCAAGATCTTTGTGTGAACAGAGTATCCTATCTCAGACTTATCTTCAAAGGATGATAGATGACAGAAGCTTAAGGATACCAATGGGGTACCATCAGTAGTGTCTCTTCAGTGGGAATTTTTACAAAACGTAAGCTAAATGTTTAGGTAAAACTTGTAGAGTGAGTTAGAAAATACCAATACCTGTAGGTCACGGATCAAGTTGGCAAAGTAAGGACACAGATCTCACCTCCCTGCCTGAACACATCAAAAATACATCTATATGTTGAACAATTCTCACTGAACACAAACTTGCAGAAGGACCCCTGCACAACCAAGGCTATAACCCATCTTGGTAAGGGAAGAAAGACATCAGGGACAGTCCCCTGAGGGGGAACTCAGAGGAAAAGGGAGATTACAGGGATGATCACCTCCCTGGGAAGTGAGCAATTCAATCCAAAGACTGCACATTGCAATCACTGAGTTCTACTTAGGGGAGACACAGGATTCCTCTTGACTGGTTGGAGGATCACTGGGACTAATAGAAGGAGAAGTCTAGATTCTACTCGTGAGGAGTATACACACAGACTTGCCCCCAAGGCAAGGTGGACAGAGATCTCCTCTAGTGGTTGCAGGGTTTCCTATGACTGCCTCCCGATCTGTGCCCCAGTCCAAGCTGACCAATGCTTTAGACCTACTCACTCTGTGTCACAGTGCAGCTCTGGATGTGGGGCAGTCAAGACTGGAAAAAAACACCTCACTGTGAGACAAAGAGGAGATCCAGTTCCAAGGCAGATCTGGTGGGTGAGTCAGCAGCCATCATTGGCCCTTATGTAAGCAGCTGTCAGCCAATAGGGTAGGAGGTCCCTGTAGAAAGAAAATCATGTGTGACTTTCTTAAGAGAAGCCATTTTGGGCCTATGTCATTTTGTGACCTAAGCCTGGCAAGAGAGCTTGCCTTTGAATAGGTCTCGATAATGCATGATTTTAAGGGAACAAAAAAAAAGAGAGAGAGAGAGAAAGAAATTACCATTGTCAGGAAAGAGAAATCACAATAGCAAAGATAAAAATATCATTTGTAAAACTCCCAGATCTCTTTCAGTGGTAAAGATTAGACTGAAGTACTCAATCACCAGATCAATGAGAACCTAAGGGATGTTGTTGACCTTTTTCTGACCCTTGTGACTTCAGTCAACTAAAGCTTAGACTGTCAACCACCCAAGCAACTTCATGAATACAGTCTTAGATTAAAATTTCCCGGATTGTGCTGTTTGGAGAGAAACTGCCTTGGGAAAGATCCGCAGTGTTCTCCTTATTCACTGCAAGTAATAAATTCTTTCTTCTCCCAGTCTTTGGCTTGGTTGTGTCTCTTGGCTTGACAATCAACAAGAAACAAATGCAGTTTTCAAGTAACAGCTTCTCAGAAGCAGCCAAGATTTCTGATACTGGCCACTCCACCACAACTCACAGACACATTTCAAGAGGCCATGTGGGCACCACCACCTGTACTGCAGAGGTCTCACACCAGGACGGGGGCAGCAGAGGCTGGAGGTAGTTCTGTGAAGAACAAAAGGGACTTACAATAGAGGTTGCATCTGTGCAGAGGTGTGGATGCCTGCACATTCAGTTCATTAGAACTGTCTGCAGGGGACACAAGACAAGAGCCCATACAAACCTCACTTACATCAGCAATCCCCCTCTTTCTAGCAAAGATCCTTGTGTGGGGAAAAAAAGAAAACACACACTTAAAGGAACAGAGCCAGCTTGGGTCTGATCCTCAGGGTTTCTGCTCGAGCAACTTGGGGTCAGACCCCACTTCCCAAAGGGCAGTGATGGCCACTGACCAGTCCAGCCTCACACCAAACATCAGCTCTAGGACCTCCATCTCCAGTTCTATCCCTTAACAAGGTGAGAGCTGCCAGCACGCTCTCAGGAAAGAGGTAAATTGCACCCACGTCAAATCTAGTTTTTCCTCCAAAGGCTTTAGGGACATGAAGTCTATATAAGGAAACTCCCACATAAGGTCACCCTTTTGAGATCACAAGAGGTCAATGTTTCACCCAAAGTCATAAAAGCAGAGAAAGTAAAGCAAAAATGAAAAGGCAGAGGAATGACTTTCAATTGAAAGCAAGATAAAATCCCTAAAAATTAATGAAACAGAAATAAACAGGTTTCCAGATAAAGAATTCAAAGTATTGGTTTAAAAAAAAAAACTGAATTGGGGAAAAAAACTGATGCACACAATGAACACATGAATAAGCAAATATAAAAAATATTTTAAAAGAACCAATCAGAAATTAATAATTCAGCAGTGGAAATAAAAAACACAATACAAGGAATGAAGAGCACATTAAGTGAAATAGGAGAACGCAGTAAGTGACTGAAAGATAGAATAATGGAAATGTCCCATCAGAACATTTTTTCTTTTCAAAAATAAAAGCAAGTTAAAAAAAAGAGAACAGTCTAAGACATCTATCAGATAAGAGTAAGCATGAATAATATTCATGTATAGTAGTCCTAGAACAAGAAGAGAGAGAGAGAAGGGAATTGAAAACATGAGGAAACTCTGGCTGAATTTCCAAAACCTGAAGGAAGAAATGATATGCAGATACACAAGCACAGAGTACAAAACAAGATGAACCCAAAGAAACCCACACCAAGACATATAGTTAAAATGACAAAGGTTAAAGACAGAGAATTTTACAGGCAGCAAGAGAGAAACAAAAAGTCATATATAAGGGGACCCCCATAAGGCTGGGCTAGCCTGGTGGCTCAGTGGTAAAAAATTCACCTGCAGTGTAGCTGACTCAGGAGACATGGGTTCAATCTCTGGGTCAGGAAGATCCCCTGAAGGAGAGCAT
This sequence comes from Bos taurus, assembly GCF_002263795.3. Taxonomy (NCBI): domain Eukaryota; kingdom Metazoa; phylum Chordata; class Mammalia; order Artiodactyla; family Bovidae; genus Bos; species Bos taurus. The sequence goes on along the minus strand of NC_037348.1, from coordinate 37,814,616 downwards.
GGCAACCCACTACAATATTCTTGCCAGAAAAATCCCATGGACAGATGAACCCAGTGGGCTACAGTCCACAGGGCCAAAGAGTTAAGACCCAATTGAAGCAATTGAGCATACATGCACATTATAAGGTTACCAACTGATTTCTCTGCAGAAACTTTACAGATCAGAAGGGAGTGGAAGTATCTACTTAAAGTCCTGGAAGGAAAAAATATGCAACCTAGGACACTCAGCAAAACTGTCAATTAGAGTAAGAGGAGACATAAACAGTTCATCAGACAAGCAAAAACTAGAAGAACTCAGCAACAATACACCTACTCTGAAAGAAATATTGAAGGTACTTTGCTAAATGGAAAAGAATCAAGAATTTATAGGAAAGGGAAAATTCCAATAGGAAAGGCTATATTAGAGATTGAAGGTCATTTAAATAAGCCAGCATAAAGACTTAAAGAAAACTGTAAAAGCAACTACTAACTAAAATAAACAGTAAAAGGATAACCATGAAGATGTAAAATATTACATCAAAAACAGAATCTGGGGGAAGAAAATAAAAATATATATAATATTTTAGTATGCATTTGAACTTGCTGCTGCTGCTAAGTCACTTCAGTCGTGTCTGACTCTGTGAGACCCCATAGACGGCAGCCCACCAGGCTGCTCCCCCGTCCCTGGGATTCTCCAGGCAAGAACACTGGAGTGGGTTGCCATTTCCTTCTCCAATGCATGAAAGTGAAAAGTGAAAGTGAAGTCGCTCAGTCGTCTCCGACTGTTAGTGACCCCATGGACTGCAGCCTAACAGGCTCCTCCGTCCATGGGATTTTCCAAGCAAGAGTACTGGAGTGGGGTGCCATTGCCTTCTCCGGTACCCAATATAGGAGCACCTAAATATATAAAGTGAATATTAACAAACAGAAAGGGAGAAGTTGACAATAGCAGTAGGGAGTTTTAACAGCCCACTTACAGCAATGGACAGATCATCCAGACACAAAATCAATTAAGGTAAAAGCAGTTTTAAATGATACAACAGACCAGTTGGACATTCTTATTTTCTAAATAGGAAAAGGGGTACATCAAGGCTGTATATTGCCACCCTGCTTATCTAACTTATATGCAGTGTACATAATGAGACACTCTGGACTGGATGAAGCACAAGCTGGAATCAAGATTGCTGGAAGAAATATCAATAACCTCAGGTATGCAGATGACACCACCCTTATGACAGAAAGTGAAGAAGTACTAAGGAACCTCTTGATGAAAGTGAAAGAGGAGAGTGAAAAAGTTGGCTTAAAAATCAACATTTAGAAAACTAAGATAGTGGCATCTGGTCTCATCACTTCATGGCAAATAGATGGGGAAACAGTGGAAACATTGGCTGACTTTATTTTTGGGGGCTCCAAAATCACTGCAGATGGTGACTGCAGCCATGAAATTAAAAGATGCTTGTTCCTTGGAAGAAATGCTATGACCAATATAGATAGCATATTGAGGAGGAGAGACTTTACTTTTCCAAAAAAGGTATGTCTAGTCAAGGCTATGGTTTTCCAGTGGTCATGTATGGAAGTGAGAGCTGGACTGTAAAGAAAGCTGAGCACAAAAGAATTGATGCTTTTGAACTGGGGAGTTGGAGAAGACTCTTGAGCAAGGAGATCCAACCAGTCCATCCTAAAGGAAATCAGTCCTGAATATTCATTGGAAGGACTGATGCTAAAGCTGAAACTCCAATTCTTTGGCCACCTCATGTAAAGAGATGACTCATTTGAAAAGACTCTGATGCTGAGAAAGATTGAAGGTGGGAGGAGAAGGGAACAGCAGAGGATGAGACGGTCGGATGGCATCACGGACTCAATGGACATGAGTTTGAGTAAACTCTGGGAGTTGGTGATGGACAGTTAGGCCCAGCGTGCTGCAGTCCATGGAGTCACAAAGAGTCAGATGCAACTGAGTGGCTGGACTGAACTGAAATTATGTCCTAGAGGAATTAGGAAAAGAAGAACAAACATAGCCTAACATCAGCAGATGAAAGGAACAAAGATCAGAGGGGAAACAGAGATAAAACAACAGGAAAGATCAATGAAACTAAGCACTAGATTTTTTAAAACATAAATAAAATTGATAAACCTTTAGTTAGGCTTACCAATAAAAAAAAGGATCCAAATAAAATAAGGAATGAAAGAGAAGAAATAGCAACTGATACTACAGAGATATAAGAAATCATAAGTGAATACTATGAAGTTCCATCCTAACAAATCAGACAATCTAGAAGCAATGAACAAATTTCTAGAAACATACAAGCTGACAATACTGAATCAAGAAGAAACAGACAATTTGAACAGAATGACTAATAGCAGTGAAATTAAATTTGTAATAAATTAAACAAAATTAACTTCCCAACAAACACAAGTCCAGGATCAGATGCCTTCACAGAGGAATTCTACAGAAGATATAAAATAAGTACTAATACCTATCCTTTTCAAAATACTCCAAAAACCAGGAGAGGATGGAACATACTCAAATTAATTGTATTAGGCCATCAATACCCTGACATGAAAACCAAAGCATTACAAATAAATAAAACTGCAGGCCAATATCTTTAATGAATATAGATGTAAACATCCTAAATAAAATATTAGCAAACTGACTCAATCCATAATATAGAAAAAGGATCATACACAATCATCAAGTGGGATTTATTCCAGGGACACAATTACTCAACACTCACAAATCAGTATGATACACCACATGAACAAAATGAAGGATAAAAATCACAAGAGCATCTGAACAGATGCAGGAAAACCACTGAAAAAATTCAATACCTGTTCATGATAAAAACAAAAACCAAGCCTCTTAACGTGTGCATGGAGGGGACATATCACAATATAGTAAGGACTATTTACAATAAACTCATAGTTAACATCATACTCAATGGTGAAAAGCTAAAAGCATGTAATCTAAATTCAGGAAAAAGACAAGGATGCCCACTTCTGTCACTTCTATTTAATACAGTACTGGAAATAATATGCACATCAGTCAGACAAGAAAATGAAATAAAAGGCCTTCAAATTGGAAGGGAAGAAGTAAACCTGTCATATTTCCAGATGACATGATATTTCATATAAAAATCCTTGAAGTCTACCCCAAAACTCTTTATAACTAACAAATGAATTCAACAAAGTTGCAGGATACAAGATTAATATACAGAAATCTGTTGCAGTTCTATACACTAATACTGAATTACCAAAAAGACAAAGTTAAAAAAAAAAAACTCATTTAAAATCATATCTAAAAGAATAAAATACCTAGCAATAAACTTGAGACAAAACACCTATGCTGTAAAATCTATAAAACATTCACAAAGGAAACTGAAGATGATACAAAAATGGAAAGAAAATGACTGTACTACTCACACACCTACAGATTTAATGCAATCCCTATCAAAATACCAATGACATCATACACAGCGGCTGACTCTTTGTGATCCCATGGACTGCAGCACACCAGAATTCCCTGCCCTTCACCATTTTCTGAAATTCACTCAAAGCAAAGTGATGTCTCTTTTTTAATAGGCTGTCTAGGTTTGTCATAGCTTTCATTCCAAGGAGCAAGCGTCTTTTAATTTTGTGGCTGTAGTCACTGCAGAGATTTTAGAGCCCCCCAAAATAAAATTTGTTACTGTTTCCATTTTTTCCCCCATCTATTTGCCATGATATGATGGGACCTTAGTGATGGGATGCCATAATCTTAGCTTTTTTTTGTTTGTTTGTTTGTTTTTTGGCTTTCTCTAGGTTTATTAGGGAGATTATTACAAATGTGTGACTGAGATTTACAGGCATGATTTCATGGGTTCAAACAGGAAATGGAGAGTTAACACTGATACGCAGCCTTCTCAATACACATAGAAGTAACACTTCTACAGACTGCAATGGAGAAAATCTTGTTTCAGATGGCTTGGTTTGGGGCTTTGCCGCAATGTCTCATTATATAATGAAAGCACCAATTTGAGGGTTTCTCACAGTGATTTGAATTTCAGAACATTGCAGAACATGACTTGGTAACTTTATTCTTCATATAAATAAGGCATAACCGGATGTATGTACTAATGCTGAAAATAACATCCTACCAAAAGCATAAATACAAGTATTTGGGCAGATGCTGGAAGTTAAGATGTACTCATTTCTGCTTACAAACAATTATGGAACCCATGATTTCTGCATTTTTTCCCCCATCTATTTGCCATGATGTGATGGGACCTTAGTGATGGGATGCCATAATCTTAGCTTTTTAAATGCTGAGTTTTAAGCCAGCTTTTTCATTCTCCTCTTTCATCCTTATCAAGAGACTCTTTAGTTCCTCTTTGCTTTCTGCCATTAGAGTGGTATCATTGGCATATCTGAGGTTGTTGATATTTCTCCCAGCAATCTTGATTCTAGCTTGGGATTCATCCAGCCTGGCATTTCACATGATGTACTCTGCACAAAAGTTTAACAAGCAAAGTGACAATATACATAGTCCTTTCCCAGTATTGAACCAGCCCATTGTTCTATGTCCAGTTCTAACCATTGCTTATTGATCTGCATACAGGTTTCTTAGGAGTCAGGGAACGTGGTCTGGTATTCCCATTTATTTGAGAATTTTCCACATTTTTTTGTGATCCACACAATCAAAGGCTTTAGTGTAGTCAATGAAGCAGAAACAGATGTTTTTTTCCTGAAATCCCTTTGCTTTCTCTATGATCCAACATGTGTTAGCAACTTGATCTCTGGTCCCTCTTCTGTTTTAAATCCAGCTTGTACATCTGGAAGTTCTTAGTTCACGTACTGCTGAAGCCTAGCTTGAAGGATTTTGAGCATTACCTTGCTAGCATGTGAAATTAGCACAACTGTGTGGTAGTTTCAACTCTCTTTGCATTGGTTTCTTCGGGATTGGAATGAAAACTGACCTTTTCTAGTCCTGTAGTCATTGCTGAGATTTCCAAATTTTCTGACATATTGAATGCAGCATTTTGACAGCATCATCTTTTAGGATTTGAAATGCTCAGCTGGAATTCTATCACCTCCACCAGCTTCATAGCAATGCTTCCTGAGATCCATTTGACTTCACAGTCCAGGATGTCTGGCTCTAGGTGAGTGACCAAACCATTGTGGTTATCCAGGTTATTAAGACATTTTTTCATACAGTTCTTCTGTGTATTCTTGCTGCTTCTCCTTAATCTTCTGCTTCTTTTAGGTCTTTGCTGTTTCTATCCTTTATTGTGCCCATCTTTGAATGAAATATTCTCCTGATACCTCCAACTTTCTTGAAGATATCTCTAGTTTTTTCCATCCTATTATTTTCCTCTATTTATTTGCATTGTTCACTCCAGAATTTCTGATTTCCTGCTAAATTCTCTGAACTGTGAACTATTTAAAAGAGCCAAAAGAAACAAGCAACCTACATAAACAGAAATGGATATAGAAGAAGTGGTATATATGCACAATGGAATACTACTCAGCCATAAAAAGATGAAATTCTGCCATTTGCAGCTACATGGATTTACCTAGTGATTATTATACTTAGTGAAATCAGTCTCAGAAAGTCAGATACTGAATAATATTGCTTATAGGTGGTATGTAAATTATAATACAAACAAAGGCATATAGCAAAACAGAAACATAAAGATATAGAAAATAATCAGTGGTAACCAGTGGTAAGAAGAAAGTGGAAGGCATATGTTAAACAGACAGGATTAAGAGATAGAACCTACTAGAAATAAAGTTGATAACCAACAAGGGTACACTGTATAGCATAGGGAATGATAGCAATTATTTTGTAATAACATTTAATAGAATATAAACTATAAATCTCAAAAAATCTCAAAAATGACAGAATGATCTGTTTGTTTTCCAAGGCAAACCATTCAGTGTCACAGCAATCCAAGTCTATGCCCTGACCTGTAATGCTGAAGAAGCTGAATTTGAATGGTCCTATGAAGACCTACAAGACCTTCTAGAACTAACACCCAGAAAATATGTCCTTTTCATTATAGGGGACTGGAATGCAAAAGTAGGAAGTCAAGAAATACCTGGAGTAACAGGAAAATTAGGCCATGGGTACAGAATGAAGCAGGTCAAAGGCTAACAGAGTTTTGCCAAGAGAACACACTGGTCATAGCAAACACCCTCTTCGACAACATAAGAGTAGATCCTACACATGGACATCACCAGATGGTCAACACCAAAGTCAGACTGATTATATTCTTTGCAGCCAAAGATGGAGAAGCTCTATACAGTCAGCAAAAACAAGACTGGGAGCTGACTGTGGCTCAGATCATGAACTCCTTATTGCCAAATTCAGACTTAAATTGAAGAAAGTAGGGAAAACCACTAGACCATTCAGGTATGACCTAAATCAAATCCCTTATGATTATACAGTGGAAATGACAAATAGATTCAAAGGATTAGATCTGATAGAGTGCCTGAAGAACTATGGACGTATGTTCGTAACAATGTACAGGAGGCAGTGATCAAGACCATTTCCAAGAAAAAGAAATGCAAAAAGGCAAAATGGTTGTCTGAAGAAGCCTTACAATAGTTGTGAAAATAAGAGAAGTGACAGGCAAAGGAGAAAAGGAAAGACATACCCATTTGAATGCAGAGTTCCAAAGAAGAGACACGAAAGTCTTCCTCAGTGATCAGTGCAAAGAAATGGAGGAAAACAATAGAATGGAAAGACTAGAGATCTCATCAAGAAAATTAAAGATACCAAGGGAAATTTTCATCCAAAGATGGGCACAATAAAGGACAGAAATGGTATGGACATAAGAGAAGCAGAAATTAAGAAGAGGTGGCAAGAATACACAGAAGAACAATAAAATAGATCTTCACAACCCAGATAATCATGAAGGTGTGATCACTCACCTAGAGTCAGACATCCTGGAATATGAAGTCAAGTGGGCCTTAGGAAGCATCACTACAAACAAAGCTAGTGGAGGTGATAGAATTCCAGTTGAGCTATTTCAAATTCTTAAAGAAAATGCTTTGAAAGTGCTGCACTCAATATGTCTGCAAATATGGAAAACTCAGCAGTGGCCACAGGACTGGAAAAGGCTGGTGTTCATTCCAATCCCAAAGAAAGGCAATGCCAACAAATCATTAAACTACTGTATAATTGCACTCCTCTCACATGTTAACAAGGTAATGCTCAAAATTCAAGATGGGCTTCAACAGTACATGAACCATGAACTTCCAGATGTTCAAGGTGAATTTAGAAAAGGCAGAGGAACAAGAGATCAAACTGCCAACATTCGCTGGATCATCAAAAAAGCAAGAGAGTTCCAGAAAAACATCTACTTCTGCTGCATGATTATGCTAAAGCCGACTGTGTGGATCACAGCACATTGTGGAGAATTCTTCAAGAGATGGGAATACCAAACCACTTGACCTGCCTCCTGAGAAATCTGTATGCAGGTCAAGAAGCAACAGTTGGAACTGGACATGGTACAACTGACTGGTTCCAAATCAGTAAAGGAGTACGTCAAGGCTGTATATTGTCACCCTGTTTATTTAACTTATATGCAGAGTACATGATGAGAAACTCTGGGCTGGGTGAAGTACAAGCTGGAATCAAGATTCCCAGGGGAAATATCAATAACCTCAGATATGCAGATGATAGCACCCTTATGGCAGAAAGCAAAGAAGAACTAAGGAGCCTCTTCATGAATGTCAAAGAGAAGAGTGAAAAGATTGACTTGAAACTCAACATTCTGAAAACTAAGATCATGGCATCCAGTCTCATCACTTCATGGCAAATAGATGGGGAAACAGTGGAAACGTTACAGACTTTATTTTTCTGGGCTGCAAAATCACTGCAGATGGTGACTGCAGCCATGAAATTAAAAGACACTTGTTTCTTGAAAGAAAAGGTATGACCAACACAGACAGCTTATTAAAAAGCAGAGATATTACTTTGCCAACAAAGGTCTGTCCAATCAAAGCTATGGTTTTTCCAGCGGTCATGTATGGATGTGAGAGTTGGACTATAAAGAAAGCTGAGCACTGAAGAATTGATGCTTTTGAACTGTGGTGTTGGAGAAGACTCTTGAGAGTCCCTTGGACTGCAAGGAGATCCAAACAATCCATCCTAAAGGAAATCAGTCCTGAATATTTATTGGAGGGACTGATGATGAAGCAGAAACTCCAATACTTTGGCCACATGGCGTGAAGAACTGACTCATTAGAAGAGACCCTGATGCTGGGAAAGATTGAAGGTGGGAGGAGAAGGGGATGACAGAGGATGAGACAGTTGGATAGCATCACTAAATCAATGGACATGAGTTTGAGCAAACTCCGGAAGTTGGTGATGGACAAGGAGGCCTAGCATGCTGCAGTCCATGTGGTCACAAACATTTGGACACGACTGAGTGACTGAACTGAACTGAACTGAAACTATAAACGTACTGAATCACTATGTGAAGTGAAGTGAAAGTCACTCAGTTGTGTCCTCCTCTTGCGACCCCATGAACTATATATACAGTCCATGGAATTCTCTAGGCCAGAATACTGGAGTGGATAGCCTTTCCCTTTTCCATAGCATCTTTCCAACCTAGTTATCAAACCCAGGTCTCCCACATTGCAGGCAGATTCTTTACCAGCTGTGCCACAAGGGAAGCCCAAGAATACTGGAGTGAGTCACCTATCCCTTCTCCAGCAGATCTTCCCAACCCAGGAATCGAATGGAGGTCTGTGGCATTGCAGGCAGATTCTTTACCAACTGTGCTATCAGGGAAGCCTATTGAATCACCATGCTATAGTTCTAAAACTAGTATTGTAAATCAACTATACTTGAAAGAAAACAAAGAAACATCAATTTATATAGTGCCTACTAAAAATCACACTTTTAGTGTAAGAAACGATAAATTAAAATGTAAGGATAAAATATACATTGTAAGTACAGTAAACTAAAGAAGGTAATTTTTAAAAGGCAATTTTATTTGATAAATAGGTTAAAATTAGAAATTAAGAGGAATTTATGACCATTAGAAAATAGGAATTTAGAAATAATATATATTCAAATTATAAGAATTTAAAACTGTAAAATATGAAAAAAATCCAAATCTGAATTACAGTAAGAAATTTTTAAATTATTTTCACAATAACTGTTAGTACATGCAAACAAAAATATAAAAATATAAAGAAAAACTGAACAATGCAATTATCAAGCTTGACCTATTCAATATACCTAAATCTGCATAATCAAGAAAAAACAATGCTCATTGTTTCAAAATGTGCATGAAAAATTGACTATATAGAAGCCACAAATTAGATCTCTAAAAGCTTCAGTATAAACTGAAACACCAAGAAGAAGAAAATTAGATAATCTCCAAAAGAAAGGATGTTAGCAATATATATTAAAATAATCCTTGGATGAAAAAAACTTTTCATTGGTAGTTATAAGACATTATGTAAAGAATAATAAAAAAGTATATATTAAAATTTATTGATTATATCAAAGTTATTATAGTAATACTGTATAGCCTTAAAAGCACACAATAGCAAAAAATGAAAAGATGAAATAAGTGATACTTCAGGAAATTAGACTAGGATGACATATTAAAGCCAAAATATAGAAAGAAGTTAACACAAAGTTGGAGTTAGTAAAGGAAAAAATTTACTGTAAACAACATCAAACCAAAATTTTGTTTGATGAAAATATTAATACAACAAACAAACTCTTTAGAAGTCTGATTTTTTTAAAGGGTGAGAGGAAGAGGAGGCACAAATTTCTAATATCAGGAATAAAGAAGAAACATCATATAGCCTATACAAAGCTGATGCTCAGTCGTATCTAACTTTTTGTGATGGCATGGACTGCAGCACACCAGGCTTCCCTGTCCATCACGATCTCCGAAAGTTTGCTGGAACTCATATCCATTGAGTCCGTGATGCCATCCAACTACCTCATTCTCTGTCATCCCCTTCTCCTCCCACCTTCAGTCTTTCCCAGTATCAGGGTCTTTTCTATTGAGTTGGCTCTTCGCATCAGTGGCCAAACTATTAAAGCTTCAGCTTCAGTCCTTCGAATGAATATTCAGGAGTGATTTCCTTTAGGACTGACTGGTTTGATCTCCCTGCAGTCCAAGGGACTCTCAAGAGTCTTCTCCAACACCACAGTTCAAAGGGATCGATTTTTCAGCACTCAGCCTTCTTTATGGTCCAGCTCTCATATCCATACATGATACTGGAAAAATTATAGCACTAACTAGACATTTGTTGGCAAAGTAATAACTCTATTTTTATGCTGTTTAGGTTTGTCTTAGCTTTTCTTTCCAAGGAGCAAGAGTCTTTTAATATCATGGCTGCAGTCACCATTTGCAGTAATCTTGGAGCCCAAGAAAATTGTTTGTCATTGTTTCCCCATCTATTTGTTATGAAGTGATGGGACTGGATGCCATGACCTTTGTTTTTGAATTTTTAAAAATTAATTAATTGTTTTAATAGGAGGCTAATTACTTTACAATACTGTGGTGGTTTTGCCATACACAGACATGAATCAGCCAGAGGTGTACAAGTTACCCCACCCCGATCCTGAACCCCTTTCCCACCTCCCTCCCCACCCCATCACTCTGGGTTATTCCAGAGCACCGGCTTTGATTGCCCTGCTTCTTGCATGGAACTTACACTGGTCATCTATTTTACATATGGTAATATACATGTTTCAATGCTATTCTCTCAAATCATCCCAACCTCGCCTTCTCCCACAGAGTCCAAAAGTCTGTTCTTTACATCCGTGTCTCTTTTCTTGTCTTGCATATAGGGTTGTCATTACTGTCTTTCTAAATTCCATATATATGCGTTAATATACTGTATTGATGTTTCTGACTTACTTCACTCTGTATAACAGGCTCCAGTTTCATCCACCTCATGAGGACTGACTCAAATGTGTTCTTTCTTATAGCTGACTAATATTCCATTGTGTATAAGCCAGCCTTTTCACTCTTCTCTTTCATCTTCATCAAGAGGCTCTTTATTTCCTCTTTGCTTTCTGCCATAAGAGTAGTGTCATCTGCATATCTGAGGTTATCTGGCAATCTTGATTCGGCTTGAGCTTCATCCATCCTAGCATTTCACATGATGTACTCTACATATAAGTTAAATAAGCAGAGTGACAATATACAGCCTTGATATACTCCTTTCCTAATTTGGAACTAATCTGATGTTGCATGCGCAGTTCTAACTGTTGCTTCTTGACCTGCATACAGGTTTTTCAGGAGGCAGGGAAGGTGGTCTGGTATTCCCATCTCTTTAAGAATTTTCCACAATTTTTTGTGATCCACACAGTCAAAGGCTTTAGCATTGTCAATGAAGCTGAAGTAGGTGTTTATCTGGAATTCTCTTGCTTTTTCTGTGATCCAACAGATGTTGGTAATTTGATTTATGGTTCTTCTGCCTTTTCTAAATCCAGCCTGAACATCTGGAACTTCTTGGTTTACATACTGTTGAAGCCGAGCTTGGACAATTGTGAGTATTATTTTGCTCAAATTGTGTTTAGAATCAAAATTCATACCCATCAGAGATGCTCAGAGGGCACAAACAAAACCCTTGTGTGCACCAGGACATTAAAGTTAATATGATACTAACATTTTCATAAAATTAGAAAATGTACTAGGAAAATCTAAAATTGCTTAAAGAATCAATCTGAATAATTCTGTATTTAGTATAAAATTTTCTAAAGGTAATCAGTCCTGAATATTCATTGGATGGACTGATGCTGAAGCAGAAACTCTAATACTTTGGTCACCTGATGCTAAGAACTGACTCAATGGAAAAGACTCTGGTGCTGGGAAAGGTTGAAGGCAGGAGGAGAAGGGGACGACAGAGGATGAGATGGTTGGATGGCATCACCAACTTGATGGACCTGAGTTTAAGCAAGCTCCAGGAGTGGGTAATGGACAGGGAAGCCTGGTGCACTGCAGTCCATGGGATTGCAAAGAGTTAGACACAACTGAGCGACTGAACTGAATTTAGTGTAAAATTATATTTGTAAATAATTTAAAATATTCCTACAGAGTCTATCTTAGCCACAAATGTCTCTACCAAAGTCTTTTTAACCACAGATGTTTTTTCCAATTATTTTATGAAAGTATTAAAGAGATAAGAAAAATCACATACGTTATACTATAATATCAAAAAATGTGGAATATTTGCTAGTTATTTTATGAAGTGAGGACAACAATGACAAACAAAATTCACAAGTTCATTACAATAAAGAAAAACCACAGTTTAATCACTATGGTGAATATGCAAGGAAATTATAAAACAAAGTATAAACAAATTAATTCCAGGTGCATATGAAGAGGATAATATAGTATGACTTGGTACATATTTTCCCCACAGACAAGATTAATTTAACATTCAATAAATCAAACAATTTGGCACATTAATTTTATATAGGATTAAAAAAACATAATTTTATTTATTTATTTATTTTTTTTACAAACATCCTGCCTTTTTCCCAGTCTTATGGAGAAAGCATTCAATATCTCACCATTAAGTATAATTTTGTCTGTAGGATTTTTTGTTGTTGCTGTTTATCAAATTGAAGAAGTTCTGACTAATTCTATTTTTCTAAGAGTTTTTTCCTAAATAGAGGTTGAATTTTGTCAAGTACTTTTTCTGCATTCATGTATATTATTGTGTGATTTTTATTTTTTACCTTGCTAATATGGTACATTAATTACATTAATTGATTTTTGAATATTAAACCAATATGACATCCCTAAAATAAACTCCATTTAGTTGCAGTGTATAATTTGCTTTATACTATAGAATTCATTTGCTAATATTTTAAGGATTTTTGTCACCATCCGCAGTGATTTTGGAGCCCAAGAAAATAAAGTCTGTCACTGTTTCCATTGTTTCCCCATCTATTTGCCATTTAATTTGTCTTTAAATAGTTAATAAAAATTTCCAGTAAAACCATCTAGACTTATAGATTTATGGATTAAAAAAACATAACTTTAATAGATATAGAAAAGGCATATTATAAAAGTCAACACATTTAATATTATAAAAACTTTTAGTCAACTATAATTAAAAAGGTGCTTTAACTGAAAAGAATAACTATAGAAATACATATATCAAGTTTTATATTTAGTTGGTGAAATTTGGAAAGATTTTCCATAAATGATATGAAAACGTCCAGAATCTCCATGAACACTGTCTTGGGAAATACTAAAAAAAGAGTTATAATATAGGAAAAAGAAAAAAAAAAAGTAGAAATTGGGGGAAAAGATGCTACCATCTTTCATAGGTAGCAATTTTGTATATGTAGAAAACCTTAAGTAGATTATAATTAATAAATGCAAAAAGACTTCTGGACAAAAGATGAATAACATCCATTTGTTTATGCATACAAACATACTTATACACACTAACATGAGCAACTCACTATTTTCAGCCTCAAATCTGCTCTGCATAAAACAAGATATTTAACTGTTTAGGGCCTCCATATCAAGGCTGGGAATTCCAGGTCACCGTGAGAGCGTCACCCACAGGGGCAAAGCAGGAAAAAGTGTGGTTTAGTCGAACATCTGTCTCATTGACAGCCTCTAGCATGCAAGGAGTGTAAATTTCCACAGCTGCCACTGGCCAAAGAGCTGTGAACTGTGTGCCAAGGAGAAAAAGCACAGCACGTGTAGGGCTCTTGCCATACATGAGGGAAACACAGCCCTGGCCCCAGAGACCAGACCGGGCAGACCGAGCCCTCCAGCAACCTGCCAAGGCCTCTCCTGGTGGAGAGAGCACTGCATTTTTCCAGAGAAAGGAGTCTGTCCCTCACCTGTGGGAACCTGAGCACCCATGCCTGTCTGGAAATTTTCTTTTCTTCATCTTTGTATCCTGAATCTTTATCAATACATGATTTGAGAAAAAGGACTATGTCTTAGTCATCATTTTATATACAAAACACAGTATTTGAAAAGAAAAATGTTCAATAAATACTAAATGAATAACAACAACAACAAAAAAAAACAAGATATTTAACTATTCTCTGATCCTCTGGTCCTCTTGTATACACATCACTTAAATATCTGAAGAAAACTCTCCTTAGAAATGTAGAAACCCATATACTCTTGCTTCATAGAACTTCAGAGGTCTCTTTTACCTTTCTACAGTTGGTTTCTAAATTTCTTAAAAGCTCCAAACATCTGTGATTTCACGATTATGATATAGTCAGATCTATACACTCTCATGTATATATGTATATATGTGAACATTCACCATTCATTTCGGGCCTCCTATAACACCCTAATACATCATGGTCACCCTATATTCCTAGAACATGGAAGTAGCGTTTCACTCCTTTCAGACTTACTGAAATATTATATTGTTTACAAAAGTATCTAATTAAATGAGTGCTAATAATTTCTTCCAATAATTTACAATATCTCATGAGGATAAATCTATCTACTCGTGTTATTATGCATGATAATTGCATATTATACTGTATTATGTGTACGTATACATTTTAAAAATTTCTACCTATTTCCCTTTTAAGATTCTATTTGTTGTTCTGTGTCACCTAATGTATATTTACTACATATCTTACTGAAACTTGGCTTTTTAAAAGCAATAGTGTTACACATAAATCAAGGATTTAAAATAAATACGACATTTCCTTACACAGAGGGAAAATATGTTTAAGAAGGTAAAATGGATTCATTAACCAGGATACAGGTTTTTAAGTAAAGCATGACTGAGTTGTTTAATAGAGTAAAGCCATATTTGTAGTACCATAGAAGCTCCTGGTGTTAAGAAGGATTAATGTACTTAAACATACTATCCGTTAAACTCCTGCTTTTAGGATATTTCTTCTTTCTCTTTTTTTATTACTTGGAGTACAGGTACCCTACACATCTACCATGGGCTTTGAAAGAAATGTAGAATTATCTTCTCATTTTGCAAATGAAGTCAGAAACCATCTCCAACTGATTAATAACAGTAAAATGCATGGGGACTCAGAGGGATGCAAACACGAACTGCATCTGAGAAGGTGTGGCCCCTCTACCGCCCTTGTGACATGGGATCGTTTTGAAAGGTGATAGAATCTTTTGTCACTGACAGACATCAGGTACCATCAGTAAACTCACCTTGAGTTTAAGAAGGTTTTATCCTTTACATGGATGGTTAGATAAAGTAAACTTTTAACTCACTATTTCAAAGTCCATCTACCTCTGAGGATGTAAGTTTCCACATCTGCAAAGTGAGGGCACTGCACCAGAAAGGCTCTAATATTTCTGCAAATTATAATTTTCTATGAGTCTAAGTATTTGTTAAGAAAAAAAAGTACTTTTCTCAACTTTAAATTCATGTTTATGTTAAGATACCCAATTATTTCTTTACTTTCAAGTGAATTTTAGCATAAAGCAAAATGACACGTTGTCATCAAACAAAACGCAGTGCTTCACTTTAAAGTTATATCAAAACAGCCATTGTATATAAAATTAATCATTTTATGTAGGATCAGAAATCATTTTATTTCCATTCTGCTACACAATGTAGAAGTCAAATGTAACATATATGATACTGCCCAGACAATATTCCTAATATTCATAAAGCCAACTGTTTTCTGCTCCAGTGGTGCAATGAATTAATTTAAATTGAGTGTATCTTAACATAAATTTTGAAATGCCTTTGCTATGTTCCTTCTATTAAAATTTGCACGTATTAAAAATTCATTAGAAACCAAGTGAGTTCCTGAAAATCCTCTTAAACCTGTTATTTTATATAGTTTATATCCATTCACCTTGATTTATACAAATTATTGATATGTGGATTAATGAGTCATCACATCCTATATAAGATCATATTTCCCCTTATTGTATTATTCCTTTATGATTAAAACATTATATTCTGAAAGAGGAAAATATTACTGGCGATGTGGGTTTTGATGTATACATCTTATTAAGACCAGAGGATGTCAAGGCATTTTATTGTGCTGCCAAGAGAATAAAAGACATGAAAAGGTCAAATATGAGCAAACTAATAAAAGAAATTATCTTTGTGTCCCTTTAGGAATTAACTTATTTTCACTTTCATTCCTTTTAACAGTCTTCAATTTTTACCTTAATCAGATGTTTTTGTACTAAGATTCAGTTTTAGCTCTTATGATAGACTATTACTTCAATTTATAATCAAATAGCCGAATATCTATTTTCTATCTCAGTTCAGTTCAGTTGCTGAGTCATGTCCGACTCTTTGTAACCTCATGGACTGCAGCACATCAGGCTTCCCTGTCCATCACCAACTCCTAGAGCTTACTCAAACTTACGTCCATCGAGTTGGTGATGCCATCCAACCATCTCATCCTCTGTCATCCCCCTCTCTTCCCTCCTTCAATCTTTCCCAGCATCAGGGTCTTTTCTAAGGAATCAGTTCTTCACATCAGGTGGCCAAAGTATTGGAGTTTCAGCTTCAGCATCAGTCCTTCCAATGAATATTCAGGACTGATTTCCTTTAGGATGGAATGGCTTGATCTCCTTACAGTCCAAGGGACTCTCAAAGAGTCTTCTCAACAGCACAGCTCAAAGCATCAATTCTTCCATGCTCAGCTTTCTTTATGGTCCAACTATCACATCCATACATGAATACTGGAAAACCATAGATTTGACTAGACAGACCTTTGTTGGAAAGTTTTTAATATGCTGTCTAGGTAGGTCATAGCTTTTCTTCAAGGAGCAAGCGTCTTTTAATTTCATGGCTGCAGTCACCATCTGCAGTGATTGTGAAGCCTCCCAAAATAAAGCCCCTCAGGGTTGCCATTGTTTCCCCATCTATTTGCCATGAAGTGATGGGACTGGATGCCATGATCCTTGTTTTTTCAATGTTGAGTTTTAAGCCAGCTTTTTAACTTCCCTCTTTCACCAAGAGGCTCTTTAGTTCTTTTTCACTTCCTGCCATAAGGGTGGTGTTATCTGCATATCCAAGGTTATTGATATTTCTCCCAGAAATACTGATTCCAGCTTGTGCTTTATCTAGCCTGGCATTTCATATGATGTACTCTGCATGTAAGTTAAATAAACAGTGTGACAATATACAGCCTTGTCACATTCCTTTCCCAATTTGGAACCAGTTCATTGTTTCATGTTGGGTTCTAACTGTTGCTTCTTAATCTGCATACAGATTTCTCAGGAGGCAGGGAAGCTGGTCTGGTATTCCCATCTCTTTAAGAATGTTCCACAGTTTGTTGTGATCCACATAGTAAAAGGCTTTGGTGTAGTCAATAAAGCAGAGGTAGATGTTTTTCTGGAATTTTCTTGCTTTTTCCATGATCCAGCGGATGTTGGCAATTTGGTCTCTGGTTCCTCTGCCTTTTCTAAATACATCTTGAACATGTGGAAGTTCTCAGTTCACTTACTGTAGAGGCCTAGCTTGGAGACTTTTGAGCATTACTTTGCTGGCGTGTGAGATGAGTGCAATTGTTCAGTAGTCTGAACATTCTTTGGCATTACCTTTCTTTAGGATTAGAATGAAAAATGGCCTTTTTTTCATTTTCTATTTAGTTAGCTATTAATCCAAATGAACTTGTATCCCTTATTGTTTAATTATAATCCTAAAAACATCATATATTGTTCTGTTTAATCTTTAGACACTCTGTCCATGTTTTTCCTTTTTAAAGACACAAACATTCTAGACTAAAACTGATGGGTAAATCTTCACTATTTTCTGAGAAACCTTATTTTATGGAATATATTAAAAATCAGACAATCTGACTCATAGGTTTTAAATTTTGGTTTATTACTAGATTTTTACCTAAAATTATAGAATTTAGAAATTTAAGATTTGTATTTGACTCACTTTTTATTAATATTTGATAACCTAATTAAGATAACATTTATATTTATGTTTTTCATCATTTATCTCATTGTTTTGCACAATGTAAATGTAGTAATGTTTTAAAATTCATCCTCTTTTTAAAATTTCCCACAGGTAAGTCAAATTCCACATGTTCAAATATGAGTTTTTAATCCTTCTTGTACTTGAATGATTCATGTCGCCATTAAAGTCATTAGCTTTCACTAGAAACTTGAAATCATCTTTCAATCCCATTTCCCTTTAATCCCCATGGCTATTCAACTTATAGTCCTAGAAACTTCAAATCTTAATTATCTCTTTAGTCTACATTTTCTTCAACCTTTATTGCTAACATGCTAGTCCACGTGCCATTATTTCTTCAGTGTTTATTTTCAAATAAACTCCACCAAAGTCCCAGCAGTATTCTAAAAACTGAAAATTCACTTTTTACACAAGTACTAGAATGATCTTCGCACACATATTATTCCCAGGTTTAAAAACTTTTACATCTGACAGTGCCCCTGACATAAGGATCAAAATACAACCCTGGACAATCACATCCAAGCTCACCTCATTCATCTCCTGGAATGGTACTCTTCACTTCTCTCTCTGCCCTCCAGCCACATAGGCATTGCTTATTTGTTTCCAATAGAAGATGTGTTTTTTGTTGTTGTTGTTGTTGTTGTTTCTGAGTCTTTGTACTTATTTTTTCCACTGTCTCACATGCTATCTATCAAGCTGACTCCTTATTAATAAACTATAGTTACCAAGGTTTATTGCTAATCACAGGAAGCTCCCTAGGTACCTATATCAAGAAGAGATTAAGCATCAGCAAAAGTAAATTGAAAGAATAGGAGTTTCAAAATGTGGCCACAGAGGAAAACTTTCTCTGAACAAAACAGAATCAACCCATTAGGAAAACTACTGCCTTTGAGGCCAGTCCCGGAACGAAGAACTTAAGAGTAGTACTATATCCTTGCCTGGAGAATCCCATGGACAGAGGAGCCTGGTAGGCTATGTCCACGGGGTCGCAAAGAGTGAGACAGATCTGAGCAACTTTTTACTTTTACTTTAAACTAATTAGGTCTTCCCAGGTGGCACAGTGGTAAAGAATACACTGCCAATGCAGGAGATGCAAGAGACATGGGTTTGATCCCTGGGTCAGGAAGATCCTCTGAAGTAGGAAATGGCAACTCACTCCAGTATTCTTTGCTGGAGAATTCCATGGACAGATAAGCCTGGCAGGCCACAGTCCATGAAGCCACAAAAAGTCAGACCTGGCTAAGCAACTAAGCACATTGTTAAACTAATTAAGGTGTCAAGAATCCTCAATCAAGCCAATGCAATTATTGTCTCTACTGTGAATGACTCTTGGCTCTCAATAAGCTTACCAAACCTTCTATGACTCCATTTAAAGGGTGGAACTAATTCACATTTAAACCCAAAAAAGTCCATGGAATTATCACCTGCTCTCTGTTTTTCTACTTAGTAAAGAACCACATCTGGGACCTCTGTGGTGCCTGATTCTAAGCCCTCAATGCAGGGGACCCAGATTCCATCCTTTGTCAGGGAACTAGATCCCACATGCTACAACTAAGCGTTGGCATGTGACAACAAAGACTGAAGATCCAATGTGCCGCAACTAAGACCCGGAGCAGCCAAATAATCAGTTCAGTTCAATGGTTCAGTTGTGTCCCACTCTTTGCGACCCATGGACTGCAGCACACCAGGCTTCCCTGTCCGTTACCCACTGCCAGAGTTTACTCAAACTCATGTCCACTGAGTCAGTGATGCCAGCCAGCCATCTCATCCCTGTCATCCCCTTCTTCTGCCTTCAATCTTGCCCAGCATCAGGGTCTTTTCCAGCGAGTCAGTTCTTCACACCAGGTGGCCAAAGTATTGAAGTTTCAGCTTCAACATCAGTCCTTCCAATGAATTTTCAGGACTGATTTCGTTTAGGATGGACTGGTTGGATCTCCTTGCAGTCCAAGGGACTCTCAACAGTCTTCTCCAACACCACAGTTCAAAAGCATCAATTCTTCAGCCCCCAGCTTTCTTTACAGTCCAACTCTCACATGCATACATGACTACAGGAAAAACCATAGCTTTGACTAGATGGACCTTTGTTGGCAAAATAATGTCTCTGCCTTTTTAATACACTGTCTAGGTTGGTCATAACTTTTCTTTCAATAAATAAACAAATAAATAAATATTAAAAACAACACTGTATAAGAAGTGTGGAATGTGGACAACCCAACCCACAGTATTCATCAAGTTATCTTCCAGAGATCAACACAAATATCACTTACTTGATAGGTCAGATCTTTGACATGATATGAGGCTAATCTAAAGTCACAATTGTAGTTTAATGAGTACTTGAGTAATTACTTGCTAAACATCTGGCTTTCTCACTAGAATAGATAGAATGCAAGTTCCACAAAGGCAGGGACCAGGTTTGCTTTGTTCATTGCTGCATGAACAAATGAACAACACCAAATGAACAACTCTGTGTATGGCAAACACTCCACAGATAATTTATTGAATCAACTGCCATGAGTTCATAAATTATGAGTATTATCTTTATCATGGAAATAAAGATTTTTCTCAAGTATTATATCAGGATTAGATGAAGAATTTTGATAAAACCAGCTTTGTATAATCAGGACAGTTATTGGTACATTGCAGCAATTTTTTATAGAAAAGCCAACTGAACCCAGTATTCCTATTTTAACCTGACTAGTTTAGTAATGCAAGTGATCCAGAAGCAGAAATAAGAGGGAAAAAAGAAAAGAAAAAAACTAAATAACACTGTTGGTTTCTGCAAATATCTTTAAAAACTGTCTCAATTTGGAAATGAACATTCTGGGTTCTAAGTTTAAATAAAATAGCACAATAAAATAAATAACAGAAGCATAAAAAAATCTCTATGAATTTGACCTACATAGAATGCGTAAACCAACATGCAGACATATACCAAAAAAAAGTTTTGATGTATGGAAAATGTCATACACTAATTTCAAAAGTTGATAATTTAATTTTAAAAGTTCACCCATTTATTTTTTATTTTCTTCAGTTACTTTTACAAGACAAATCATACAAAGCAAATATAAAATATACAAAAAGAAAACCCTCACAAAGAACAAAAAAAATGAAATAGAAGAAATGAGGGAGTATTGCATAATTTTCTAACCCATCCTTGCCAATGTCTTACCAAGTAATTGGTAAGACCGACTATGACCTTCCCGATGTCTTACCAAATAATTCATTACATTGTATATTAGAACTAATTTTAGTATAGGTTTCAGTATGGCCACTATGTAATATGTAAGTTTCACATATTTTTTTTCAGTGTTAAAAGGTAGATACCCATTTTTATTGGGAGAGGCACTGACTTAAAATTTTACTTAAATTTATAGTAAAACCTCATTTATTATCACATTTAACACTCGCACAGATCTTCAAATTAGATACCAAAATCTGTATGTTCAGGGAACACAGATAAATGTTACTCAACAAGGAAACTTCTGGCAAACATGCAAAGTCAGGCTGGAAAGTTCCTCTACACTCTGTCAGGTAACTGTCTATGAATTTTTGCTGTAAGGATCTCATAAAACATAACTGACAAGAAATCACTAGTGTAAAAATTCAAAGCATGTAGTTTAAAATTGTATATTTGGTGAGCTATACTGCAGACTTTGGGAATAATGTTGACAAACAGTATCAGGGACAAAGCACAAGTTAGATTTTAGAACCCAGAGGTCTGAGTACTATAGTTACTCCAGGTGGATTTGAACTTCATCTTGGAGTCTAATTCCCTCTTCTCTCTAAAAATACTTATCAGAGATTTTGTCTCACGTAAATAACTCTGCTAAAAAGAAGAAATTAACAAAACATTGTAAATGAACTGAATTTCAATAAATTGTTTACATGTTTAAATTAATTAATGAATAGTACTTCATGAAGAAAGGAGAAATTATGGAAGTTGCAGATGTTAAACTTAGATTTACCAGTGGTACCTTAAGTCATTAATTTTAAACAGCTCTGATGGTCATATCTCATAATAAAATGATGGTAATGTTGTACACCTTCGGGGATTGCTTGGCAGATTAAAGTTATTTAGATGACTAATGAATGGTAACCGTTATTATTTCAATCAGTGAAACAAATCACTGAAACATAAATTTTGGCATTAAAAAGAATAAAACACTATGATCAGTTAGTCTAGTTCCTGTTGTATGGTAAAATGCAATTCTAGCCCAGATATCTGCAAAGCATCACCAGATGTATTTCACCAAGATCATTTTTCTTTAAAAAGACTTCAAAAGTAATACCAGGAATGTAAAACCTATTATGGATAGGCCTTGAAATACTGTCTTAACCAAGTGATAAAGGCTAAAATCAACAGTAAACATTCATGTAGGCATTATAGGAAAGTCACTAGTCCCTGTGGTATCCTTCCCCAAAACCCCAAGTCTAATTATGAGACACAGCAGACAAACCCACGCCAAGAGACATTCTGCCATATCAGTATGTTTTAAAGTTACAAGGTAAAATAAATACATAAATAATAAAACAAGGAAAGATTGACAAACAAGGACAGATTGAAGAAGACTAAGAAAGTTGATCAAGTGAATCATGGTACCCTACATTGAATCCTGGGTCAGAAAAACAGTATTACTGAAAACATTTGTGAAATACAAGTTTGTAGTTAGCTAACAGCATTGCATCAGTGTTAATGGCAGTTTTGAGAAGTACCAGATATAAAAGCTGTTGACATTAGGGATGACTGTATGGAGAGCATATGGGACCTCTTTGTACTATTTCAGCAACCTTTCAGTAAATCTGAGGGCTTTCCCAGTGGCTCAGATGGTAAAGAATTCACTTGCAATGCAGGAGATCCAGGTTCCATGCCCAGGTTGGGAAGATCCTCTGGAGAAGGGTATGGCAATTCCCATTCCAGTACTCTTGCCTGAAGCATTCCATGGACAGAGAAGCCTAGGGACTACAGCCCATGGGGTTGCAAGAGTCAGACTTTTTTTTTTTTTTTTCACTTTCAGTAAATCTAAAATTATTTCAAAATGGAAAGTAAAAAACCAAAAACATAAAACAAGTTCCTCTTTACCACTAATTGTGACCTGAAGTTCAGCTTGTCTTTTGTTTTGTCTTACTTCGTACTGTTTCCATTTTTCTAGAACATAACTGCATTTGACAAACCTTTCTTTAGATTCTTTATAAGATTTCTGACTTTTAAAAATTGACTGGCAAAGTTCAAGAAAACTTATTCCCTGATCATTTCTTTATGCTGCCAATGTCATTCACATCCAAGATCTTTGACCTACAATTTTTCTAACTAAATTTCTACAGTGTTGACTGCCATTCAAAGAAACATAAATACCATCCTCTGAGAATTGTATATGCTATATGGAGAGAGAAACACCATCTCTCAAATGTTCAGTTTGTTTTAAATTCATCATAAAATAAGTATGGGGGAAAAGTCTGATATTCAGGCTGAAATAATATATTTATTTAATCAATACAGTTCCCACTTCTGGCTTCATGCCTTACTGTTCACTGTACATAGAGGAGTAGGACATAATACAGCAGAACTGAAAAAGTAGCCATCCTATTCTCAAGTAAATTACAGAATAAGATCACACATGAGTACCAACTTCAATATGTCATGAGTAGAGTTATCCTGGTAGACACAAATATCCAATAACTGTATCAAATTATGCTTTTACATTAGTCCCTTAGCTACTAATACTAGTTGTATTAGTAGGAGGGCACTGAAGAGAACTAGACCAGTTTTCACTTTCCTATAAATCAGTTTCCCCTGAGGTTCACTCTTATCTCTGATCTATACACCAAGCACTAAATGAACCCCTGACTTAGACAACTTCCCCCGCCCCAAATGTTCACTAATAGCTTCCATTTACACAAAACTGTTACCAAGAAGTGAAACGACCTTAGCAACTAATCCAGAACGATGATTTCTATCTTAATGCTACTTTCATGCCTCTTTATTCATAAATCATAGTTATCTAAGAGTGAGGGATAAGCCCTATTTCTGGGTCAGAGGCAATGGTAGGTGAAGGATAAAAGGATGAAATCCAGAACCAGAACAAGCAAGACAGATACAGTGGTGAGATGGCAGCAAATGGTAAATCAGTAGGGTGGTAACAGATTAGGGAGTTTGAAAAAGCAGACATCAAGAAGGAGATACGGCTCAAAAACCATCCAACATTTAGGTATCAAGAAGTATGTCTAAAACGGAGATTAATTTGTTTAGTCAGACAAGGTTTTGGACAAGAGAATCAGATATAGCACACAAGAGATTAGAGGACCTTCAGTTCAAGAAAAATCTGACCTGACAACTGTATAGAATTTTTACCATTTCCTGCTGGAATAAGATGTACTGAGTATGGCTAATCAGGTAAAGCAAAGTCCAGTCTACTTGCTGAACCAAAGTGATTCTCTTTTCCAAACCCATATTCTGAAATATATGAAGCTAAATTCATGACATTCTATCCACAAAATGTAGTGCTTTTATCTTTATCTTTGACAAAGCCACCAGAAACACCTGCTCATTTATTCAATTGACAATTCTTTTAATTTTTCATACCCTTCTATAGTAAACAGATAAATACATCTACTCACAAATGTCTTTGACATTCATCCCCTTTATGTTATTAATTTGATTGTACTGCTCATCACTTCTCATAAGAAAATTTCAACAACCTCTTAAATGTTTTCCTTACTGAATTTCTTTTCCATACTTAATTAGTTTGCACAGAGCCTGGCATGATCACGTCACCCACAGCCCAGGAATCATTGACTGCTTCCAGGATGAGCTTACCCTTTAGATGAAAAGTGTAGGTCATTCCTGAACAGGCTGTAACATATACTTTACAGAAAATTTGTCTTCTCAAGCAGACTTAATTGACCTGCATGAGACTCTGTCCACTGTATTTGATCACAATCTTCCCAACACTCTAAACATATCCCGATATCTACACATTTCCCTCATTACTGCTCTAAGTAATTATCTTTGCTCCCACCTCTGCTTGTGAAAAATCTCACCATCCTTTAGAGTTCAGCTTATGTTACACCATGCCTTTTTTTTTTTTTTGCATCTAAGTATTTTAATTTTTTAATTAAATTTATTTATTTTAATTGCAGGTTAATTACTTTACAATATTCTATTGGTTTTGCCATACATCAGCATGAATCCACCACGGGTATACACATGCTTCCCATCCTGAACCCCTCTCCCACCTCCCTCCCTGTACCATCTCTCTGGGTCATACCAGTGCACCAGCCCCAAGCATCCTGTATCCTGCATAGAACCTGGACTGGCGATTCGTTTCTTATATGATATTATACATGCTTCAATGCCATTCTCCCAAATCATCCCACCTTCTCCCTCTCCCACAGAGTCCAAAAGACTGTTCTATACATCTGTGTCTCTTTTGCTGTCTCACATACAGGATTATTGTTACCATCTTTCTAAATTCCATAGATATGTGGTAGTATACTGTATTGGTGTCTTTCTTTCTGGCTTACTTCACTCTGTATAATAGGCTCCAGTTTCATCCACCTCATTAGAACTGATTCAAATGTATTCTTTTTAATGGTTGAGTAATACTCCATCATGTATATGTACCACAGTTTTCTTATCCATTCATTTGCTGATGGACATCTAGATTGCTTTCATGTCCTGGCTATTATAAACAGTGCTGTGATGAACATCGGGGTACACCTGTCTCTTTCAATTCTGGTTTCCTCAGTGTGTATGCCCAGCAGCGGGATTGCTGCGTCAAAAGACAGTTCTATTTCCAGTTTTTTAAAGAATCTCCACACTGTTCTCCATAGTGGCTCCATAGTTTGCATTCCCACCAACAGTGTAAGAGGGTTCCCTTTTCTCCACACCCTCTCCAGCATTTATTGCTTGTAGACTTTTGGATCACAGCCATTCTGACTGGCGTGAAATGGTACCTCATAGTGGTTTTGATTTGCATTTCTCTGATAATGAGTGATGTTGAGCATCTTTTCATGTGTTTGTTAGCCATCTGTATGTCTTCTTTGGTGAAATGTCTATTTAGTTCTTTGGCCCATTTTTTGATTGGGTCATTTATTTTTCTGGAATTGAGCTGTAGGAGTTGCTTGTATATTTTTGACATTAGTTGTTTGTCAGTTGCTTTATTTGCTATTATTTTCTCCCATTCTGAAGGCTGTCTTTTCACCTTGCTTATAGTTTCCTTTGTTGTGCAGAAGCTTTTAAGTTTAATTACTTCTCATTGTTTACTTTTGCTTTTATTTCCAATACTCTGGGAGGTGGGTCATAGAGGATCCTGCTGTGATTTATGTCGGAGAGTGTGTTGCTTATGTTCTCCTCTAGCAGTTTTATAGTTTTTGGTCTTACATTTAGATCTTTAATCCATTTTGAGTTTATTTTGGTGTATGGTGTTAGAAAGTGTTCTAGTTTCATTCTTTTACAAGTGGTTGACCAGTTTTCCCACCACCACTTGTTAAAGAGATTGTCTTTAATCCATTGTATATTCTTGTCTCCTTTGTCAAAGACAAGGTGTCCACAGGTGCAGGGATTTATCTCTGGGCTTTCTATTTTGTTCCATTGATCTATATTTCTGTCTTTGTGCCAGTACCATACTGTCTTGATGACTGTGGCTTTGTAGTAGAGCCTGAAGTCAGGCAGGTTGATTCCTCCAGTTCCATTCTTCTTTCTCAAGATAGCTTTGGCTATTCGAGGTTTTTTGTATTTCCATACAAATTCTGAAATTATTTGTTCTCGCTCTGTGAAAAAATACCATTGATAGCTTGATAGGGATTGCATTGAATCTATAGATTGCTTTGGGTAGTATACCCATTTTCACTATATTGATTCTTCAGACCCATGAACATGGTATATTTCTCCATCTATTAGTATCCTCTTTGATTTCTTTCACCAGTGTTTTATAGTTTTCTATATATAGGTCTTTTGTTTCTTTAGGTAGATGTATTCCTAAGTATTTTATTATTTTCGTTGCAATGGTGAATGGAATTGTTTCCTTAATTTCTCTATTTTCTCATTATTAGTGTATAGGAATGCAAGGGATTTCTGTGTGTTGATTTTATATCCGGCAACTCTGATATATTCATTGATTAGCTCTAGTAATTTTCTGGTGGAGTCTTTAGAGTTTTCTATGTAGAGGATCATGTCATCTGCAAACAGTGAGAGTTTTACTTCTTCTTTTCCAATTTGGATTCTTTGTATTTCTTTTTCTGCTCTGATTTCTGTGGCCAAAACTTCCAAAACTGTGTTGAATAGTAGTGGTGAGAGTGGGCACCCTTGTCTTGTTCCTGACTTTAGGAGAAATGTTTTCAATTTTTCACCATTGAGGATAATGTTTACTGTGGGTTTGTCATATATAGCTTTTATTATGTTGAAGTATGTTCCTTCTATTCCTGCTTTCTGGAGAGTTTTTATCATAAATGGATGGTGAATTTTGTCAAAGGCTTTCTTTCATCTGTTGAGATAATCATATGGCTTTTATTTTTCAATTTGTTAATGTGGTGTATTACATTGATAGATTTGAGGATATTGAAGAATCCTTGCATTCCTGGGATAAACCCCACTTGGTCATGGTGTATTATCTTTTTAATGTGTTGTTGGATTCTGATTGCTAGAATTTTGTTAAGGATTTTGCATCTATGTTCATCAGTGATATTGGCCTGTAGTTTTCTTTTTTTGTGGCATCTTTATCATGTTTTGGTATTAGGGTGATGGTGGCCTCATAGAATGAGTTTAGAAGTTTACCTTCCTCTGCAATTTTCTGGAAGAGTTTGAGTAGGATAGGTGTTAGCTCTTCTCTAAATTTTTGGTAGAATTCAGCTGTGAAGTCGTCTGGACCTGTGCTTTTGTTTGCTGGAAGACTTCTGATTACAGTTTCAATTTCCATGCTTGTGATGGGTCTGTTAAGATTTTCTATTTCTTCCTGGTTCAGTTTTGGAAAATTGTACTTTTCTAAGAATTTGTGCATTTCTTCCATGTTGTCCATTTTATTGGCATATAATTGCTGATAGTTGTCTCTTATGATCCTTTGTATTTCTGTGTTGTCTGTTGTGATCTCTCCATTTTCCTTTCTAATTTTATTGATTTGATTTTTCTCCCTTTGTTTCTTGATGAGTCTGGCTAATAGTTTGTCAATTTTATTTATCCTTTCAAAGAACCAGCTTTTGGCTTTATTGATTTTTGCTATGGTCTCTTCTGTTTCTTTTGCATTTATTTCTGCCCTAATTTTTAAGATTTCTTTCCTTCTACTAACCCTGGGGTTCTTCATTTCTTCCTTTTCTAGTTGCTTTAGGTGTAGAGTTACGTTATTTATTTGACTTTTTTCTTGTTTCTTGAGGTATGCCTGTATTGCCATGAACTTTCCCCTTAGCACTGCTTTTACAGTATCCCACAGGTTTTGTGTTGTTGTGTTTTCATTTTCATTCGTTTCTATGCAAATTTTGATTTCTTTTTTTATTTCTTCTGTGATTTGTTGGTTATTCAGCAGCATGTTGTTCAGCCTCTATATGTTGGAATATTTAATAGTTTTTCTCCTGTAATTGAGATCTAATCTTACTGCACTGTGGTCAGAAAAGATGCTTGGAATGATTTCAATTTTTTTTAATTTACCAAGGCTAGATTTATGGTCCAGGATGTGATTTATCCTGGAGAAGGTTCTGTGTGCACTTGAGAAAAACGTGAAATTCATTGTTTTGGGGTGAAATGTCTTATAGATATCAATTAGGTCTAACTGGTCTATTGTATCATTTAAATTTTGTGTTTCCTTGTTAATTTTCTGTTAGTTGATCTATCCATAGGTGTGAGTGGGGTATTAAAGTCTCCCACTATTATTGTGTTATTGTTCATTTCCCCTTTCATACTTGTTAGCATTTGTCTTACATATAGTGGTGCTCCTATGTTGGGTGCATATATATGTATAATTGTTATCTCTTCTTCTTGGATTAATCCCTTGATCATTATGTAGTGTCCTTCTTTGTCTCTTTTCACAGCCTTTAAAGTCTATTTTATCTGATATGAGTATTGCTACTCCTGCTTTCTTTTGGTCTCTATTTGCGTGGAATATCTTTTTCCAGCCCTTCACTTTCAGTCTGTATGTGTCCCCTGTTTTGAGGTGGGTCTCTTGTAGACAACGTATATATGGGCCTTGTTTTTGTATCCATTCAGCCAGTCTTTGTCTTTTGGTTGGGGCATTCAACCCATTTATGTTTAAGGTAATTGTTGTTAAGTATGATCCCGTTGCCATTTACTTTATTGTTCTGGGTTTGAGTTTATACACCATTTTTGTGTTTCCAGTCTAGAGAAGATCCTTTAGCATTTGTTGGAGAGCTGGTTTGGTGGTGCTGAATTCTCTCAGCTTTTGCTTGTCTGTAAAGCTTTTGATTTCTCCTTCATACGTGAATAAGATCCTTGCTGTGTACAGTAATCTGGGCTGTAGGTTATTTTCTTTCATCACTTTAAGTATGTCTTGCCATTTCCTCCTGGCCTGAAGAGTTTCTATTGAAAGATCAGCTGTTATCCTTATGGGAATCCCCTTGTGTGTTATTTTTTTTTTTCCCCTTGCTGCTTTTAATATTTGTTCTTTGTGTTTGATCTTTGTTCATTTGATTAATATGTGCCTTGGGGGTGTTTCACCTTGGGTTTATCCTGTTTGGGACTCTCTGGGTTTCTTAGACTTGGGTGATTATTTCCTTCCCCATTTTAGGGAAGTTTTCAACTATTATCTCCTCAAGTATTTTCTCATGGTCTTTCTTTTTGTCTTCTGCTTCTGGGATTCCTATGATTCGAATGTTGGGGTGTTTAATATTGTCCTGGAGGTCTCTGAGATTGTCCTCAATTCTTTTAATTCGTTTTTCTGTTTTCTTCTCTGATTCATTAATTTCTACCATTCTATCTTCTACTTCACTAATCCTATCTTCTGCCTCCTTTATTCTACTATTTGTTGCCTCCAGAGTGTTTTTGATGTCATTTATTGCATTATTCATTATATATTGACTCTTTTTTATTTCTTCTAGGTCCTTGTTAAGCCTTTCTTGCATATTCTCAATCCTTGTCTCCAGGCTATATATCTGTGATTCCATTTTGATTTCAAGATTTTGGATTATTTTCACTATCATTATTTGGAATTCTTTATCAGGTAGATTCCCTATCTCTTCCTCTTTTGTTTGGTTTGGTGGACATTTATCCTGTTCCTTTAACTGCTGGGTATTCCTCTGTCTCTTCATCTTGTTTATATTGCTGAGTTTGGGGTGGTCTTTCTGTATTCCGGCAGTTTGCAGAGTTTTCTTTGTCGTGGTGTTTCCTCACTGTGGGTGAGGTTGTACGGGAGGCTTGTCAAGGTTTCTTGGTTAGGGAAGCCTGTGTCGGTGTTCTGGTGGGTGGAGCTGGATTTTTTCTCTCTGGAACGCAGTGAAGTGTCCAGTAATGAGTTTAAAGATGTCAATGAGTTTGGAGTAATTTTGGGCAGCCTGTATATTGAAGTTCAGGGCTGTGTTCCTGTGTTGCTGGAGAATTTGCATGGTATGTCTTGCTCTGGAACTTGTTGGCCCTCGGTTGGTGCTTGGTTTCAGTGTAGGTACGAAGGCGTTTGATGAGCTCCTGTCGATTAATGTTCCCTGGAGTCAGGAGTTCTCTGGAGTTCTCGGATTTGGATTTTAGCCTCCTGCTTCTGGTTTTCAGTCTTATTTTTACAGTAGTCTCAAGACTTCTCCTTCTATACAGCACCACTGATAAAACATCTAGGTTAAAGATGAAAAGTTTCTCCACAATGAGGGCCACCCAGAGAGGTTCACAGAGTTACGTGGAGAAGAGAAGAGGGAGGATGGAGTTAGAGGTGACCTGAATAAGATGAGTTGGAATCAAAAGAGGAGAGAGAAAGCTAGCAAATTATCACTTCCTTATGTGCGCTCCAGAGTCTGGACCACTCAGAGATATTCATGGAGTTATACAGAGAAGAGAAGAGGGAGGAAGGAGACAGAGGTGGCCAGGAGTATAAAAGGGGGAATCAAAAGGAGTGAGACAGATCCAGCCAGTAATCAGTTCCCTAAGTGTTCTCCACCGTCTGGAACACACAGAGATTCACAGAGTTGGGTAGAGAAGAGAAGGGGGAGGGAGGAGACAGAGGCAACCTGGTGGAGAAAAAAGGAGAGTCCAAAGGGGGAGATAACAGTCAAGCCAGTAATCTCACTCCCAAGTAAAAATGGGTACTGACAATTGGGTTCTTAAAGGTACAAAATTGATAACAAATACCAAAAAGTGAAGATTAAAAATCTAGAGTAGAGGTTGGATTTTCAAAAATACAATATTAAGGAAAAGAAGAAGAAAAAAAAGTCACAAAAATTATTTAAAAAGTATGTATATGAAGTTTGCTTTAAAAAATAGGGTCTTTTTTTTTTTTTTTTTGCAAAGTAATAGTAGTTTATAATGGAAAAGGAAATGGCAACCCACTCCAGTGTTCTTGCCTGGAGAATCCCAGGGATAGGGGAGCCTGGTGGGCTGCCATCTATGGGGTCACACAGAGTTGGACACAACTGAAGTGACTTAGCAGTAGTTTAAAAAAATGAAAATTAAAGGAGTAATAGAGGACTTAATTTTTTTTTAATTAGAAAAAACAATGATCATAAAAATAGTAAAAATATATCTAGGACTTTCTCTGGTGTTGTTGTGGGCAGTGTGGGGTCAGTTCATTTTTGGATAGTTCCTTGTTCCGATTTATATTTCTCAAGATCTACAGGCCCCTTCCTATGTAGTCAGTACTAACTACAGGGTTTTAACCTATTGCACGTGTCACTTCCAAGGCGGTTCCCTCTGTTTTAGTTTCTTCTGTTTGCTGGTCTCTTCAGTGTCTGATTTCTGCCCTGACACAAGGTGGGGCGGTGGTGGACACTTTTTTTAGGTTCACTTGTTCAGTTGCACTGTGGGGAGGGAGGGACACTGCAAACAAATAACACTGGCGTGTGCTCGCAATGCTTCAACCACACTGGGCCTGCCCCTGCTCACGGCACTTGTACTCTCCCTGCCCAGACTGCTCAGGCTCTAGGTTGTTCTGCCAGGAACCGTCCGAGGCCTGCCCTGAGCTGCATGCACCTCCCAGGTCTAAGCCGTTCAGGTTCAGGCACTCGGATAGTCCTCAGAGGCACAGACTCGGTTGGGCCTGCGTTTTGTGCCCTTCCCAGGTCTGAGCAGCTCAGGTGATGAGGTGTTTGGTGAGCACGGTCACAGGGACTTTTCACCTCCCCCATCCTTGCTGCTCGGTTTTCTGGGTGTACAAACGGTGCACCTTCTCAGGCAGATGTTGACTGTCCAGAACCCCAAGAAGTCTTAGCTAACAAAGAAGCCTGCTTGCAGTTTGGTAGATAATGTCTGTCTGGGGCTGAGATTGCCTCCTTCCAGCTCTGGCTGCCTGTCACAGGAGGGGGATGGTCTGCATCCATCTAGTTCTGTTCAGTCCTTTGTTCTGTGCTTAGGCCTGGTGGTTTCTTAGGTTAGGGCTTTTTATGTGGTAGCTATCCCGCAGTCTGGTTTGCTAGCCCAAGTTAGTTCCCTCAGATTTCCCTTGGGGCATTCAGGCCCTGGTCCTTACTCTAATCAATGCAGCCCACGCCTCCCCACCCAGCCACTGCTTGCTAGTGGCCGGTACAGGCATCTGTGCTGCTTCTCCGCTGGGGCAGTTACCGTTGGGCTCATAATCTGTGGGTTTTGATTACTTATTTATTTTTCCTCCCTGACTGCCAGAAGAAATATCAATAACCTCAGATATGCAGATGACACCACCCTTATGGCAGAAAGTGAAGAGGAACTCAAAAGCCTCTTGATGAAAGTGGACAGTGAAAAAGTTGGCTTAAAACTCAACATTCAGAAAACGAAGATCATGGCATCCTGTCCCATCACTTCATGGTAAATAGATGGGGAAACAGTGGAAACAGTGTCAGACTTTATTTTCTGGGGCTCCAAAATCACTGCAGATCACGGTGACTGCAGCCATGAAATTAATAGATGCTTACTCCTTGGAAAGAAAGTTATGACCAACCTAGATAGCATATTCAAAAGCAGAGACATTACTTTGCCAACAAAGGTCCGTCTAGTCAAGGCTATGGTTTTTCCAGTAGTCATGTATGGATGTGAGAGTTGGACTGTGAAGAAGGCTGAGCGCCGAAGAATTGATGATTTTGAACTGTGGTGTTGGAGAAGACTGTTGAGAGTCCCTTGGACTGCAAGGAGACCCAACCAGTCCATTCTGAAGGAGATCAGCCCTGGGATTTCTTTGGAGGGAATGATGCTAAAGCTGAAACTCCAGTACTTTGCCACCTCATACGAAGAGTTGACTCATTGGAAAAGACTCTGATGCTGGGAGGGATTGGGGTCAGGAAGAGAAAGGGACAACAGAGGATGAGATGGCTGGATGGCATCACTGACTCGATGGACGTGAGTCTCAGTGAACTCCAGGAGTTGGTGATGGACAGGGAGGCCTGGCGTGCTGCGATTCATGGGGTCGCAAAGAGTCAGACACTACTGAGCGACTGAACTGAACTGAACTGATGTTGCCCTCTGTGCTTGCAAGGCTCACCACAGACTCAGCAGTGAGAGTGTTTCCTATTGTTTGTAAACTTCTCTCTTTTTAAGACTCCCTTCCCTGGATGGAGCTCCTTCCGTATCTCTTTTGTCTCTTTTTGTCTTTTATATTTTTTCCTACCTCCTTTCAAAGACAATGGGCTGCTTTTCTGGGTGTCTGATGTCCTCTGCTGGCATTCAGAAGTTGTTTTGTGGAATTTACTCAGCGTTTAAATGTTCTCTTGATGAATTTGTGGGGGAGAAAGTGGTCTCCCCACCCTATTCCTCCGCCATCTTAGGACCACCCCCTCCACTATGCCTTTCAATCACTAAATGCTGCTGCTGCTGCTGCTAAGTCACTTCAGTCGTGGCTGACTCTGCATGACCCTATGGTCAGCAGCCCACCAGGCTCCCCCATCCCTGGGATTTTCCAGGCAAGAGTACTGGAGTGGGGTGCCATTGCCTTCTCCGCGATCACTTAATAGCTCCTATTAAATATTTTATCAGCCTCCATGTTACTATACATGATATTTACCATCTTACTTCACACTGATCATATTGGCTTTCTTCATCAATCGATTATCAACCATCAAGGTGAAGAGGTATCTTTGGTTAAGCTCTGTATAACTCAATAGCCATCTGAATTGAATGACTATTAAGAATAAGGTTGACCAGTTTAGAAGGACATTAGAATTTGGATAGAGAACCAAGAGAAAAGCATAATAAGGAATGCATATAAGGCAAGATTTTATAAAAAGAACAACCCTGAGACTAGAGTAGCCCATAAAACACACCTAACATTAGCAGAGAAAACAAACTTCTAACAGATAAAACAATAGATTTTGAATATCTGACACTGAAAAAAAAAATGTGCTTCTTCCTGTTGCTCAAAATGATGCTCCTCATTAGACTAGCCAAAGATTCTCCATATGTGACTCATAGTAAAAGTTATAAACTGTCGTTAACCATTATATAGAGAAAACTACCTAAAGGTGCTGCTCTTAACAATAAATTACTTGGATGAATCATCTGCTTCTGTATATATTTTCATAGGTATGAGCCAAAGTAACCAGGATAGGAAAAACATAAACATTCCACGTGTTCAGAACTTTCAATTGTAACATTACTTTCATCTAATGGGTACTAAATAGGAGATCCAAATTCACTCATCTCCATCATCACAGGCAGTCACATTGGAATAATGTCAAACAAACTGACTTTCATCCCCATGTGTGTGACATGTACCATTTTTTCCATCTGACTCATGTTGTGTTTGTTGGGCTATACTGCCAATGCAAGAAGGAAACTTCTTGCTTCATTTCACTCTAACATAGATAGATACAATTCAACATTTTTGACTGATAATTTTTCAAGAAAGAAAACAGGAACATAAGTAGCAGCCCACTCAAGGGGAAAATTAAAAAAAAACATTGCCTGGAAACCTGTATTTTGGGGAGAGAGAAGCTATATAGGACATTTAAATTATATTGCCAGTACTACTATCTACAGCCTTCCAACACCTGAACATCTACCTAGCTCCGCTCCTGCATACTCTCTCTAATTAAAACCAAATGAACCTGTCCCTTTAGTTCAGTTACTGTGGTAGAGACAATACAGTCAACCACACAGTCCATGTGCTTCACTACATTACCCAGACTCCCTGAAATTATGTGAGGACTTGTGAATAGTTCTAACAAATGGCCTATGAAGAATACACATCCATTCTCACAAACAGCAGAGCTCTATCCCTGTGATTCCTTCCATCACCTCAGGGACTATAAAAGGCAACAAGAAGTGATGAGGATCATTTTGTCATTATATAAAACTTGGAAAGGTATTGGGAATCACAGTGGATTTTGCACCTGTGAGAAACGAACCACTGCATTCAGCTGCTTAGAGGTTGAGGCTGTTACTGCACACAGCCTAGCCTACTCTGATGTAGTTAGGTTTTGAGCTTTCAGGACATAGGGAAGAATCAACAAATGCTGTTCATATGTGTACGGTGCTTACAGATAATAGTGAACACTTTGGAAAATCTACTCTGAAAACAGACCATATGAAGAATCTTTATAAAAGTCCTTTTCCAAATTACATTGTGTGCACATTTGTATTACATATGCTGCTGCTGCTGCTGCTAAGTCGTATCAGTTGTGTCTGACTCTGTGCGACCCCGTACACAGAAGCCCACCAGACTCCTCTGTCCCTGGGATTCTCCAGGCAAGAACACTGGAATGGGTTGCCATTTCCTTCTCCAATGCATGAAAGTGAAGTCGCGCAGTCATGCAGTGGCTCTCAATTCTGGTAATTAAATATGAAATATAAATTTAATATAAATTAAATATTAAATATGCATGGTTTTATTATATGATAATAACAATAATGTAATTAAGTAAACATCAACAATTCCTCTTTATTTCTAATATACCATCTAATTTTTAGAAAAAATCGTCTGAATCCAGAAAGCAATCAAAACAGTAAAAAGAACATTAGATTTGGAGGGAAAAAAAAGAAAGCAACTATGTTCTAATATGACTCCTTCACTTTTTTTTACCTGTGTGATCTCAGGCAAATTTTTTATCTCTTTGATGTCAGTTTCTTCTAGAAACTTGTGACAATACCTTTCTTATAGTATTGCTCCAGGATTTCATGAAATTGTGTAAAGCAACAGTCACACTATCTTAAAGCTGCTCAACAAAACTAGATAATTTTATATAAAATTGAGGATGCCAAATTGGTATCATGACTCAAGAATACACTTCACACTAGTTTGCTGAAACTTACAAAATCGGAGGCCTGTTTTTGTGGTTAAGGATATACCCCCTGCTTGAGTTTCACATCTACTTTAGAATGGTAACACATTATCCTTATCAAGAGTGTATTCCCTTCCAACAGTGCCTCCCTGTTCTCTGCAGGATTCTACCTTGAAAACAGACCTTGAGAGAAAAAACATTAAGGAAAGTATGTGGTCACCAGCCTCCTAGAAACAGAGATTGAAATGGTACTGCAGGAGAGAAATAACCTAGAAAAAGGCAAACTTTTATATTTATCTTTTAAAATTACATTTATAGAAATTTGGCCTCCAATGAAAGTGTTCTTGAGGCAATTTGAACATTTTTGGTATTATTCATTCTCCTTATGTCCTTGAGTCTTCTTTGGGCAAGTCTCTGTTTCATCTGAGATCCTTGTGTAGTGCCAAGTACCAAAACTAAATGGATTTGAAAAATACTGTGCCTTGAGAGAACTTTTGCTATAATTGTTGGGAGAGGGTCAATATAAAATTAGTTACAAAAATATGATGAGAATAGAGGAAATATGAACCAACACTGTAATAGAGGTAAGAGCATTGTACTATCAACACTTTAATAGAGGTATCAGCATTGTATCAGAAAGAAAAACTGATAATGACATTCATCACTTAAAGGAATAAATTCCCAACAAATAAATTTCCATTTTTTATGACTCTACAACATAAGAAAACAAAGTATTTACAGGGAGAAGAGTGGGTAAGAGAGAAGGATGGAAGAGAAATATTGTTTTGGCTCCTCCACATTCTGAACGTCATTAACATTAACACAGGTAACTGACTCCACAAGATCATGCAAAGATCTAAGCCAGTGGCTCCATTCATAGTAGATGTTCAAACTTTTCAAAGAATGATTCAGTGAGTAAATGAGTGTCCTGAGTCACCTAGCATTGACTTTGTCAGTCTCCCTAAGTCTGGCCAATAATTATTTGCCCCCAATTCTCAGGCAGTTTTGTGAATTTATGGATTATTGAATTGAATCTGACAGACTCTGGAAAACTGACTCTAGAAACAACTTTGTAAAATAATGTTCTCAAAATAGGAACATTGTAAAGATAGGAAAAATTTTGAGAAATACAGTACAAATAACAGGGTAAGTGTAAGTCCCAAAAAGGCAGTTAAAATTTACAAACACACACACACATTCCATCCAAATTAAGTAAAAAACTACGAACATTTAAGAAAAGTTATTTAGGTATTTGACAGCGTATGAAAAAAATTTTTCTAGTCTGTTTCCACGTCCTAGTAAAGTCACTACACTCTTTGCAGGGCATAGTACAAAATCAGCGCTACACTGAATATTCTTATGAAGTGCCAAGTGGCTCCAAGAGTACTAGTGAAGGTAGAAAAGACATGTGCTGAAGGAAATGGAGATGTTACTCATTTTGTTTGTCTGGTATACACTTTGCACTACAAGTGCACAGAAACAGCATTAGACATGAAGGCGTATTTAGGTTGATACATTTATATTCATTTAATTTTTTTTCATAGGAAACTTTTCTCCAAGAAACTTCAACTGCTGCTTTTTGAGGAAGTCGAGTGATTAAAAGAGCCTAATGAGGAAAAGAATCAATGGCCCAGAAGAACGGAAATTAGAATTAAGAATTAATTGATTTTGAAAAATCAGATTCAAAGGGAATATTAAATGCAGTTCCTCTAGAACCATTAAGCTTATAGTAATAAAATGAGTGGGTATTGCTTCTAAAGTGGGATATTTTGATTAGATAAGTTTCAAATTTCAAGGAGTTGGTTTTGAAGAAAGTTTCTCTGAAAGACATCAATAATGTCTTCCTTCATTAGTGAAAATAACATGAAGCCAATGAAGGGAAGCTCCTTCACTAGAAGAAAAGCAAACTCATGATTTGATATAATCACTATTTTCATATAAAAGTATGCATATTGTCATGTATTATAGGTACAGACACATTCTAATTATAAATATAAAATGATTAATTTAGCCTCTCAACCTCTCTTCCCATCTTGTCTTTGCTTTGACATGTAAATTAGATTTTCATATTTTGCCTTTGCATTAAGAATCAGTCAGTTATAATCTAGTATATTACTGTTAAAAGACTGAAACAAAGAGTAGAGCTGTTCTGCAAATACTTTCAAATTATTTCCTACTGGAAAGTATAATCTTGCTCTTGTGCTCTAAAATCAGAGACTATTCTGCAATTACTGTTGGGAAATTAGCCATCCTATTATAACCATCTTTACTGTTTATGAAATATCTTAGATGAACAGATATGTTTATGTAATTTGGCTTGAAAATTTACAGAAAATATAAAACTCCACACAAGTATCAAAAATTTATATTTAAAAAAATTTTAAAAATGTATAATGAGAAATTTACCATAAAAAAAAAACAACAGGTGTGGCATAGAAGGACTCTAAGGAAGTTTTATTCAGTTTTATAGATTAATGATTTAAAAGCCAAGAGTACATAATAGGATAAAACTATAGGCATTAGCAAATGCTAAGAAGCTTGATCATTATACATTCCAAAGTGAAAGAACAACTTACCTGGATAAAACTGAATCCTATGGTGAACTCATGGTTAACAGGAAGGAAGGATGTGGAGAAAGGATAGTTAGGGATTTGGGGAAATGGATAACCAACAAGGACCTAGAGTATGGTACAGGGAACTCTGCTCAGTGGCAGCTGGGATGGGAGGGAAGTTTGGGGGAGAATGGTTACATGTAAGACTGACTCACTTTGATCTCTACCTGAAACTATCACAACACTGTTAATTGGTTATACTCCAATATAAAATTAAAAGTAAATAAATAAATAAATAAACGTGTATCCTATGGAGTCACTCCTCCCGCCTCTATCCCTTCCATTTGCTTCTCTTTCCTTACCTTCTCTCCTTATTCCTCTTGTGTGCACAATAGACTATCTGAGTGCCTTGTTGATTAAATCTAACCAAAATCATGACTGGTATACAATAAAGGCAATATAACAATAGTTCATGAAAATTAAATCACTATACACTTAAAATATACAGCTAATATGTTTTCAAATTATATATGGTTATATTAAATCTTGAGGGCATCCAGAGTGTAACTCAACATTATTATCTCTATGAAAATCCCTGTCTGAACTTTCCACAACTACATTATTTACATTAACACCACCTACTATAGCACATGATATCAAGAAAATAATAGTAATAGGAAGGACCTTCCTTCTCATCTCAAACTTATCATCCCAACAAGAAAAACTATAGTTAACACATCTGTAAATGGTATGTTTAGAATATCAATTTTACATGGTATATTTACAAGTCATATGCAATATGCTACCAATGGATATCAAGTTTTTAAAAATAGCCCTTTGCTAAGTTATGAAATCTTTTCCACAAGTTTAAGTAGAAATTTATGATACTGCTTTGCCTCAGAGCAATCATTATGATTATCAGTTATCAATACAGTAGGTCAGTTTTCACTAAATCTAGGTCCTATATAAATAAAGGGCTCCCCAGGTAGCTCAGCTGGTAAAGAATTTTCCTGCAATGCAAGAGACCCCGGTTCAATTCCTGGGTTGGGAAGATCCCCTGGAGAAGGGATAGGCTACCCACTCCAGTATTCTTGGGCTCCCCTGTTGACTCAGACGGTAAAGAGTCTGCCTGCAATGCAGGAGACCTGGCACTATTGTGGCAATATTGAATTAGTAACAGAGAATAATGGATATTTCCAGCCAATTTTGAGTACGAGAAAGATGATATCAAATTACTGGATAAACAAAGCAATTCAGTATACTTTCGATTGGAATTTCTGAAATTGTATATACTTGTGTGCATATTATTTGCTTGAGGCTGGAATTAATTCTTCTGTTGCCTGAATTCAAAAAAGGGTTTTCGGGCTATTTCTACCAGTCCCATCATGAGTAACCCTATCTAAAATCTCCCCTGTCACGGGCTGAGACTTTCACTGCTCCCACAATACCCATGCTCAATCATACTATTGCTTTGCTCTGGCTATTTGCCATACATAAATTAACTTAAGCCTCCTCTGGTTATATAACCTCCTCCTTTGGTTATATAGGCAAAAAAAAAAAAAAGAATGAAAGAAAAAAGTTATATTTTGTGATTATTAAGAACATTAGCTCTTGATTTAGACTCCCTGTCTTTCAAATCTTACTCAGTAACTGAGTGACTCTGGACAAGACAATTAGCCTTCCTAAGCTTTAATTCCCATTTTTGTAAATTAAGAACTCATATTTCAGCTTTATTCCTTTGAGTCTTTCAGTGTGATAATATATGTTGCTGTTGTTTTTTAGTCACTCAGTCATGTCTGACTCTTTGTGATTCCATGGACTGTAGCCTGCTGGGCTCCTCTGTCCATAGGATTTCTCAGGCAAGAATACTGGACGGGGTTGCCATTTCCTTCTTCAGGGTGTCTTCCCATCTCAGGGATTGAACTCGCATCTCCTGCATTGGCAGGTGGATTCTTTACTGTTGAGCCACCAGGGGAAGCCCATGAAAATATAGAGAGAGTTCTTAATGTTAGCTATTATTATTATCTTACTCTTCAGACTCACAATGATCTACTCTCTTCTCTTAATCTCTATGTTGGTTTTTCCTGTGTCACTTGACATACAGATATTTACTTGTGTCATGACTGGATTATAGATTTACTGAGAGCATTGACTGTACTTTGTATTTCATACACATTACTCTTAGTGACAGTTGCTCCACTGCAAAAATAGAAAATATACAGCATCTCAGCACTTTCTTGTAGTATCATTGTGGCTATAGTGGAAGAGAATGGCTTCAATAATTGGCAACAATAGCAATAGCTACAGTTATGTGAGTAAAATATAAAAAATGTATGCCAGGCAATATAGAATATTATAAAAATTTTTCTTTTTGTAGTCACACAGCTAGTATATTGAAAATACAGTAGGAATATACATTTCTGTCATTCACAGACCAAAACACTGTCTACAAAGATATTAGAAAATCAAAATATATAAGATAATTTCCTTTTTAGAATTATATAGAATTATTTATCTTTAACTCCAATTATGATAATTTTAGAGCATATTAGCCATGCCTTATAACTGAGCCATATCAGTTAAAGTTACTAATCTGTGTTTTTATTTACATAAAGAGAATCAAAGACTAAGTTTTGTTTGTTTTGTTTTGTTTTAATTTTGTAAAACAATTGTCAGAGCAGGAGTCTCATTTTCTTTGAAAGCAATTAGGATAGATAAAAGAAACAGGTTAAAATTATGTGGTTCAATTCTCAATATATTGGCTGAAATGAGGGCTCTGTTTATAGAAGAATATGAAAGGTTTTTTTTATACCTTAGTTACACCATTTAATGTCTATTATTAAAGGAATAAAGAATAGATGTACTTTTAAGAACACTAACAAATGCATATAGGTTACTTTGCATCTCTGAAAGACACCTATATCGAGATTGAGTTTAAAAAGCAAGCAGTCATTGGAAAAAAGAGATGCATGGCATAGATTTGTAGAGAAATTTTATATTTGTCACCAAAGGACAATTGGCTTTGTAACCAACATGATTAATCATAGAACGACACGGTGGGGATGAGGTGGAGATTCCATGAAGTCCAATATTTTGTTCTCCAAATAGAATCCAGACTAATTTATCTGAAGCAGACAGAAGTATTTCAGAGTAACCAAAAGATTATAATATGAGCAGCTACACTGAGTACTGCACGATAAGACTGTTAGAGAGTGAATTGGTAACTGATGCCATGACATGAAAAATTGGTTAGTATAAGAACCCCTTCCGGGGGAGTAAGTCTTCATTCTACACAAAATGCCCATCACTGGTGTGATTTAACACATCACTTGCTCAATACAAAGCAACCATTTTTATACTGAAAATCAAAAGCAAAATAAAAATATTGACTTCAATGAGCAAAATAAAAGTTTCAAAGAATCCATGTTTCTACCCAACAGTCAAACTATTTTCTGCTCAGAGCCTATTCAGGAACTTCCTCTTTCTTACCAAAGTAAATAAAGCAAGACTCTACTCCTTAATCACTGTGCACAAACATAGAACCCAGCATGCTCAGTTCAAAGGCAATTAGTAAAAAGCAAAAATCAAAAAAATTGCACGTGTACCCCAATGTTCATCGCAGCACTGTTTATAATAGCCAGGACATGGAAGCACCCTAGATGTCTATCAGCAGATTAATGGATAAGAAAGCTGTGGTACATATACACAATGGAGTATTACTCAGCCATTAAAAAGAATGCATTTGAATCAGTTCTAATGAGGTGGATGAAACTGGAGCCTATTATACAGAGTGAAGTAAGCCAGAAAGAAAAGCATCAATACAGTATACTAGTGCATACATATGGAATTTAGAAAGATGATAACAATAACCCTGTATGCGAGACAGCAAGAGAGACATTGATGTATAGAACAGTCTTTTGGACTCTGTGGGAGAGGGAGAGGGTGGGATGATTTGGGAGAATGGCATTGAAACATGTATAATATCATATATGAACTGAGTCACCAGTCCAGGTTCGATGCACGATACTGGATGCTTGGGGCTGGTGCACTGGGACGACCCAGAGGGATGGTACGGGGAGGGAAGAGGGAGGAGGGTTCAGGATGGGGAACACGTGTATACCTGTGGCGGATTCATGTTGATATATGGCAAAACCAATACAATATTGTCAAGTTAAAAAATAAATAAATAAATAAAAAAGCCAAGCCCAAAGAAACCAAAAAAAAAAAAAAAAAAGTGCAAACTCTAGCCAAAGAAAATTGCATATTTAAACTCATTTACTTAATTCCTTGCAAAAAGATAGAATACTAACTTATATACTGAGTATGAAGTGACAAGCATTTTGCAGA
The DNA here is from genome assembly GCF_002263795.3 of Bos taurus. NCBI lineage: Eukaryota > Metazoa > Chordata > Mammalia > Artiodactyla > Bovidae > Bos > Bos taurus. The sequence goes on along the minus strand of NC_037348.1, from coordinate 37,771,532 downwards.
GATTAAAATTCCTTAGGAATCTTAGATATAAAAACCAAGTTATTTAATACATTTTGAATAATTATGGATCAAATAACTGAGAACATACTACTTTCAGTATATACCTGTGGCGGATTCATCTTGATATATGGCAAAACCAATACAATATTGTAAAGTTAAAAAATAAAATAAAATATTTAAAAAAATAAATAAATAAAAAGTAATACCCACTTCCAAATTTGAATTTGTCACCCAACCATATTTACAAAGAGCAGTCTATATTCCAGGTTTTCTATCAAGTACTGGTGATTCAACAGCGAACCAGAGAGGTATGAAGAATGTACACACTGCTCAGGACTCTCAGAAGTTAATGAGCAGAACACAGAAGACCCAAACTGAAGAAATATCATTTCCTTGCTCTTCTTATATTAGTGTTTTAAATGATTTATGTAAAATGACAGAAAACTAAAAATTCATATCAGAATCTATCATTTTTAGTTTGTAAACATAATTATGGTATGTCAAATATATAGAAACATATGTATTATTATTATAGCTTGAGCTTAAAAGTTTGAGTTTAAAAGGTTGAATTTGAAGGGCTTCCCTGATGGTTCAGTGATGAATCTGCCTGCCAGTGAAGGAGACACAGGTATGATCCCTAATCCAGGAAGCCACAGGTTGCAGATTTAACTAAGCCCGTGAGGCACAACTACTGAGCCTGTGCTCTACAGCCTGGAAGCATCACTGCTGAGTCCATGTGCCACAGGCACGAAAGCTCACACGCCCTAGAGCCCGTGCTCCCCAACAACAGAAGCTGCCACAGTGAAAAGCCCACATGCTGCAGCTAGAGAGTAACTCCTGCTTGCCACGGCTAGAGAAAAGCCTATGGAGCAGTGAAGGCCAAGCACAGCCAAAAATAAATAAATTAAAAAAAAAAAACTGAGTTTGAATTTTAAAAATGTAATTTACAACATTTCTTTGTTTTACAGACATTTCTTTATAATTGTCAGGTGTGTCGTGTGAAAGCCTCTACCACAGTAAATATTATCATCTCCAGAAATGTTACTTTTTAAAAGTTTTCTGCTAACTAATTTGTGTTTTTATTTCTGTCTTCAAAAGTACACACTTGTGCTTTGAGTCATCAGATCACATTTAGCTCTCAAAATTTCTGAAATTAATGAGTATTAATTATAATAAAATACATAATTCGACTCTTTGTGACCCCATGGACCATAGCCCACAAGGTTCCTCTGTCCATGGACTTCTCCAGGCAAGATACTGGAAGAGGATAGCCATTCCCTTCTTCGGGGCAAAATTTTTCAACCCATTGATATAACCCGGGTCTCTTGCATTGCAGGTGGATTCATTAAAGTCTGAGCCACTAGGGAAGTCCAATATTGACAGAAAATGTCCCAATTTTATGACAGAGTCTTATTTTATCTACATGTATTTCCTGATAAATAGGGTTAGGGATCAAGAAAGAGAGCATCATAAGGCGGTGCTTCTACTTGAGCAAAAAGTGCTAGCACATAGGTTGGACTGGCCATTTACTAGAAATCCCATCAGTGATATAGCTTCACAGTGAGATTTCTAAGATCTTGACAAAAAGAGTTAAAGATGTGTAAAACACAGTAATATGGACATCTAATTAATCAGTTTGCACCTCTTAAACTGCTCTTTCTAAATCTTTAGTTTTCAAAACTGCTATATCAGACTACTGGACAGAGGATCCTGGCAGGCTACAGTCCATGGGGTCACAAAGAGTCAGATATCATTGAACAACTGAGCACACACACACACGTATCTGACTATGATAGAGTAAAGATACATTTGTATGGAAGAAATAGCATATTTCACTCTACAGATTAGAGGCACATTAGATAGTTTTGAATATAAATATTCATATTGATAAATATTTGAATATATAGCACTTTCAGGAAGAGGAAAAGCCTATCCCCCCAAATGGAGTTATTTCAATAAGATTCAGAGACAGTCTTCTAACAATGATCTCTAAGTGACATGACATTCACTAGGATAAGACATAAACGAGTAAATTGAAGAGGTAGTTTGACACAATTGTAGAAAGTATTTGTAGAAATTCAAACATTTTCCTTATAAAGTTAAAGATGATACTGAATTGTGATTGGAAGGCAAAGGAAGTCACAGTATTACTCCATATGAAAACAAATCTAAAGTTTGAGGGAGCTTCCTTGCTGATCCAGTGGTGAAGTCTCTGTGCTTCAATGTAGAGGGCACAGGTGCCACCCGGGTCAGGGAACTAGGATCCCAAAATAAAAGAAAAGGAAACAAGCTTAAAAAAAACACTTAAGTTTGATTTGTGTTTCTCCTTATATCTATTTTGGTCCTTTATTTTACTCATAAAACAAAATTACATACTATTGTAGTTAGTTGCTCATGTAACTAGGTTATTTAAGATTGCTAGTTAATGTGTATGTTTCTAATATACACAGAGACAGGATAATGAACTTTTTTCTAATGTGATCTCAGATTTTAACTCTCAATTTGGAACAATTTGTAAGAACATCTACTTCCACTGAAGGTCAAACTTTAAACTCCATGACTACCAAGGGAAATCTACTGACGAATTGACAGCTTAAACCCTTGATTTTCATTCAGCTACCTCATTTCTATTGATTGTTCTCTTCATTTCTGCCTTCCACTTTCACTCTCATGTTAATATGTAACCACTTTTTGCCTGCTTCCAAGAAAAGTAATGCTTGCCAAAAGAGTTTAGAAAATTTAATTCTGAAAATAGTGTTCCTAATGTAACACTATTCTTAATGCTGACTCTCTTTTATTAGACAGATTGACATCTACCTATTCAACTCACTGGCCTAGACAGAACTGTAAATTATAGTGAGAAATATCAGCAAATTGGGGGCCAAAATTTGGCCTAATCTTTAAGTTGTCAAACAGAAGAATTACAGTGCTTACCCTGAAAATATTCTCATATGGGTTATTTTTTTCAACTTTTCAATCTACAGAATGCAATTATTTTCTACTAAGTTAATGCATATATTGATCCCAAGGAGAATACAACACCAGATTCTTGAAATATTATAACCACATTTGGATTTTTGACACGAGTTAATTAACAACCTCTCATACATGATATTAGGTGTCAAATACCTCCCATATGCTTTCTGCTAACAACCTGAATTGGCTATCCAAATAAACAGATTTAATGAGCTATATATAGTTATTATAAAACTAAGTAAAATTTAATTTTAAACATCTCCAACTAATAAAATGGATCAGTATGAATTTGCATAAATACTGAATTATGTATTTCCTTTGGAAATGAAATTTTATGAATACAGCTAAGTAGTAAAACTAAGCTAAATATTATTTATGAAACATTTATAGATCACTTTTCAGATAATAAGAATAGCTAGTGACTTTTTAATAAGCCTTAGTATAGAAATTTATTTGGGGGGGTTAACATCAATATTTTAAATATTCTTCCTTAAAAACCTATGGGTTTATTCAACTTTAAAAAATTAATAAAAATGTCAATGATGTGTTTCTACTCACTCATGTACAAATTTTCACCAAAAAAAATAAATAAAGTCTTAAGGAGATTTTACTTTACTCTTAGATATTCTGTGGAAAATAGAATGTTTTTGTATCCGTGAGTAAAAAGACAAAAAATCAAAGAATAATGTTTGTTTGTGATATACAAATATTTAAATGATTAAGAAAGTCTTCACAATGACTTCATGTACCAAATTAGATTGAATGTCTAGAAGTATAACTGAGTATCCTGTGAGACCTTTCAAGTTAGAATTGTTTTCTTTCTGAATGTTTTGCTGTAATTGTGATGAATGGCCAACTAGAGCAAAGGCTCAAAAATAGAACTTAAATTTAATTAGCCAATGAAAAGTCTAAGTGCTGCCATCATATTTCATGACTACAGTCAATTCCTAATTTATAGCACAGATAGGGAAGGAGACTTTTACTCATAGATAAATTAATCTGCACTATTTTAAGAGGCAATCAACGTGTCCTGTGTATAGTGATTTTTTTCATAAAACAAATATACCAATAGCAAGATACAAGTTGCTGACACACTTATAACACAAACCTGTGATGATGTTTTTAATTCATGAGCCTTGAATCCATCTATTCCATTCCAGCTGGAAAACATCCAGCTGTAGTTTCACATCATATACAGGACAAAGTCTAAGAGCTTTAAAGTGGCAACACAGCTCTACATGACCTCGGCCCAGCATCCTCTCTTACCACTCTAAAATATCCCTGCAACATCAAAACCCGTGCCGTTCTCATATATGAGGTGCCTCTTCCTTCAATGCCACACTTCTCATAGTCTTCCTCTACTGAGGCCTTCTTTAAATTCTCGATCAATTCTTAGTCATACAGTAAGACTTAGCTTAACCTCACATCGAATAAACCCCCCTGATACCTCTTAACTAGAGTATTCTAGCAACTGTAGACTGAAAAAAAAAAAAAAAAAAAAGCACCATGTGAGAGCTGTGAATTGTTTTATTTGGGGCAAAATGAGGATGTATCTCAGAGCTGAATGCTGTCTCCCAGGCCATAGTCCTCATTTTGTCCCAAATAAAACTTAACTCACAACTCATATACTACATTTTTTTTCCTGTCAACACTGGTTTTATCTTGTCAATCACAGAACCTAGGCATACTTCTAACATGGCATTATAATTTTTCTCTATTCATAACATACTATGAATTAACTGAATGTATAAATAATCCATCTTCCACAGTACCTTTACTCTGGCTATATATAAATACACACACACACACACACACATATGTATATACATTGGTGGATAATACATATATATGCTACATATATATGTGTAGTATAAATATTGTTGTTTATTCAGTAAGTCATATGCAACCCTTTGTAACCCCACTGTAGCCTGCCAGCCTCCTCTGTCCATGGGATTTCCCAGGCAAGAATGTGTATGCATATTAATATATATTGATCAGCTGTATTAATCAGGAATATTCAGGAAAACAGAAATCACTCTATGCCACACATATAGAACAAAACTCAGAAAATTAGGAAACTTAAGAACGACCAGAAAATGAAGATCAGGAAGCCTGATCCACTTGGTTTTGATAAAACTGGGGAGTTTTAGTAGTCACAAGAAAATCACTAGTTAGGTCAGAGCTACCTGAAGAACTAAAGTAGGTAAATTTTAGGAAGTTCTCATCAGATGCATGCCCATCAGTGCTCAGGAACATGCCTGCCACTGATAGTGGTTACGCTTACACAGTTTTGCTTCTTTTCTCCTTTCAAATCTCAAATAAATATCTTGCAGAATCTAACCTAGATTCTTACTAGCAAGGATCCTGAAAGCATAATTTCCAATTTTTCATTTTTTGTGTGTGATAATATAGACAGCACAGAAGAAGGACTTTGCTGCCGAGCTGCCATAGAACAATCAGGCACAGTCCATCTCCTTGGTTATAAGCATCCTTATACCTCCTATCCATATTTACATTCCAATAACTAAGTTTTGGGCTTTCCTAGTGGCTCTTGAAGAGGGACTAAAAAGCCTCTTGATGAAGGTGAAAGAGGAGAATGAAAAAGTTGGCTTAAAACTCAACATTCAGAAAATGAAGATCATGGCATCTGGCCCCATCACTTCATGGGAAATAGATGGGGAAACAGTGGAAACAGTGTCAGACTTTATTTTTGGGGGCTCCAAAATCACTGCAGATGGTGACTGCAGCCATGAAATTAAAAGACGCTTACTCCTTGGAAGAAAAGTTATGACCAACCTAGATAGCATATTCAAAAGCAGAGACATCACTTTGCCAACAAAGGTCCGTCTAGTCAAGGCTATGGTTTTTCCAGTGGTCATGTATGGATATGAGAGTTGGACTGTGAAGAAGGCTGAGCACCGAAGAATTGATGCTTTTGAACTGTGGTGTTGGAGAAGACTCTTGAGAGTCCCTTGGACTGGAGGGAGATCCAACCAGTCCATTCTGAAGGAGATCAGCCCTGGGATTTCTTTGGAAGGAATGATGCTAAAGCTGAAACTCCAGTACTTTGGGCACCTCATGCAAAGAGTTGACTCATTGGAAAAGACTCTGATGCTGGGAGGGATTGGGGGCAGGAGGAGAAGGGGACGACAGAGGATGAGATGGCTGGATGACATCACTGACTCCATGGACGTGAGTCTGAGTGAACTCCGGGAGTTGGTGATGGACAGGGAGGCCTGGCGTGCTGCGATTCATGGGGTTGCAAAGAGTTGGACACGACTGAGAGACTGAACTGAACTGAATTGAACTGAGTGGCTCTGATGGTAAAGAATTGGCCTGCAATGCGGGAGACCTTGGTTCAATCCGTTGGTTGGGAAGATTCCCTGGAGAAGGGAATGGCAATCCACTCTAGTATTCTTGCCTGGAGAACTCCATGGACAGATGACCCAGGCGAGTTACAGTCAATGAGGTCTCAGAGTCAGACACATCTGAGTGACTCACACACACACACATGCACAAAAATTACCTTCCAAATAACAATTACAATATCAGCATTTCTCAATATTATGATGTAATCACCCTTCAACAAAATATCCTTAAGCAAATGAAGACATGCTTCCCCTTGCCTGACTACTCCAAGTAGAATAGTGCATTAACCTAAGGTTCAATAGCAACTGAGCTATGACCATGCTCCTATCAAGAGGACAAAAGAATGTAATGAATAAAAAACTGAAGGGGATCTGCAAGATCATGCATCTCCAAAGAAGTAGTGACCTTTAGTACAGGAGAGTAGTTAGCATGAGCCAAATTTAACAGTATAGTTCAGGAACAAAAATACTTTCACCTCACTCTCTCCCCTCCTTCCAATCTCTTCCAGGATTCTTCTATTAGATTAGTTCAGTTCAGTCACTCAGTCGTGTGTGACTCTTGGCAACCCCATGGACTACAGTACACCAGGCTTCCCTTTCCATCACCAACTCCGAGTTTATTCAAACTCATGTCCATTGAGTTGGTGACACCATCCAACCATTTCATCCTCTGTCATCCCCTTCTCTTCCTGTCTTCATCTTTCGCGGCATCAGGGTCTTTTCAAATGAGTCAGTTCTTCGTATCAAGGGGCCAAAGTATTGGAGCTTCAGCATCAGTCCTTCCAATGAATATTCTGGATTGACTTCCTTTAGGATGGAGTAGTTGGATCTCCATGATATCCACGGGACTCTCAAAGAGTCTTCTCCAACAACATAGTTCAAAAGCATCAATTCTTCAGCCTCAGCTTTCCTTATATAGTCCAACTTTAACATCCATACACGACTACTGGAAAAACCAGAGCTTTAAATAGATGGACCTTTGTTGGCAAAGTAATGTCTGTGATTTTTAACATGCTGTCTAGGTTGGTCATAACTTTTCTTCCAAGGAGCAAACATCTTTTAATTTCATACTGCAGTAACCATCTGCAGTGATTTTGGAGCCCCCCAAAATAAAGTCTGTCACTGTATCCACTATTACCCCATCTATTTGCCATGCAGTGATGGGACCAGATGCCATAATCTTAGTTTTCTGAATGTTGTATTTTAACCCAACTTTTTTACTCTCCTCTTTCACTTTCATCAAGAGTCTCTTTAGTTCTTCTTTGCTTTCTTCCATAAGGGTTGTATCAACTACATATGTGAGGTTATTTATATTTTTCCTGGCAATCTTGATTCCAGATTGTGCTTCATCCAGCCCAACCTTTATCATGATGTACTATACATATAAGTTAAATAAGCAGGGTGACAATAAATAGCCTTGACAGATTCCTTTACTGATTTGGAACCAGTCTGATGTTCCATGTCCAGTTCTAACTATTGCGTCTTTACCTGAATACATATTTCTCAGGAGGCAGGTCAGGTGGTCTGGTATTCCCATCTTTCAGAATTTTCCACAGTTTGCTGTGATCTACACAGTCAAGGGCTTTGGCATAGTCAATAAAACAGAAGTAGATGTTTTTCTGGAATTCTCTTGCTTTTTTGATGATCCAACAGATGTCAGCAATTTGATTTCTGGCTCCTCTGCCTTTTCTAAATCCAGCTTCAACATCTGGAAGTTCACAGATCATGTACTGTTGAAGTCTGGCTTGGAGAATTTTGAGCACTACTTTACTAGTGTGTGAGATGAGTGCAACTGTGCGGTAGTTTGAGCATTCTTTGGCACTGACTTTCTTTGGGATTGGAATGAAAACTGACCTTTTCTAGTCCTGTGGTCACTGCTGAGTTTTCCAAATTTGCTGATATATTGAGTGCAGCACTTTCACAGCATCATCTTTCCGGATTTGAAATAGCTCAACTGGAATTCCATCAATCACCTCCACTAGCTTTGTTCTTAGAGATGCTTCCTAAGGCACACTTGACTTCACATTTCAGGATGTCTGGCTCTAGGTGAGTGATCACACCATCATAATTAACTGGGTCATGAATATCTTTTTTGTACAGTGTTTTCTGTGTATTCTTGTCACCTCTTCTTAATATCTTCTGCTTCTCTTACGTCCAAACCATTTTTGTCCTTTATTGTGCCCATCTTTGCATGTAAAGATCCCTTGGTATCTCTAATTTTCTTGAAGAGATCTGTGGCCTTTTCCATTGTATTATTTTCCTCTATTTCTTTGCATTGATCTCTGAGGAAGGCTTTTTTATCTCTCCTTGCTATTCTTTGGAACTCTGCATTCAATGGGTATATCTTTCCTTTTCTGCTCTGCCTTTCACTTCTCTTCTTTTGATAGCTGTTTGTAAGGCCTCCTCAGACAACCATTTTGCCTTTTTGCATTTCTTTTCCTTGGAAATGGTCTTGATCGTTTCTGCCCGTACAGTGTCATGAACCTCTGTCCATAGTTCTCAGGTGCAATATCTATCAGATCTAATCCCTTGAATCTATTTCTCATTTCCATTGTATAATCGTAAGGGGTTTGATTTAGGTCTTACCTGAATGGTCTAGTGGTTTTCCCCACTTTCTTTTTATCTGATTTGGCAATAAGGAGTTCATGATCTGAGCCACAGTCAGCTCCCAGTCTTATTTTTGCTGACTGTATGGAGCTTCTCCATCTTTGGCTACAAATATAACTATTTTTATTTCAGTATGGACCATCTGGTGATGCCCACGTGTAGAGTCTGCTCTTGTGTTGTTGGAAGAGGGTGTTTGCTATGACCAGTGAATTCTCTTGGCAGAACTCTATTAGCCTTTGCCCTGCTTCATTCTGTACTCCAAGGCCAAATTTGCCTGTTACTCCAGGTGTTTCTTGACTTCCTACTTTTGCATTCCAGTCCCCTGTAATGAAAAGGACATCTTTTTTGGGTATTAGTTCTAGAAGGTCTTGTAGGTCTTCATAGAACCATTCAATTTCAGCTTAAGCATTATTGGTCAGGGCATAGACTTGGATTACTGTGATATTGAATGGTTTGCCTTGGAAATGAACAGAGATCATTCTGTCATTTTTGAGATTGCATCCAAGTACTGCATTTCAGACTCTTTTGTTGACTATGATGGCTACTCCATTTCTTCTAAGGGATTCTTGCCCACAGTAGTAGATATAATGGTCATCTGAGTTAAATTCACCCATGCCAGTCTATCTTAGTTCACTGATTCCTAGAATGTCAATGTTCATCCTTGCCATCTCATGTTTGACCACTTCCAATTTGCCTTGATTCATGGACCTAACATTCCAGGTTCCTATGCAATATTGCTCTTTATAGCATGGGACTTTGCTTCTGTCACTAGTCACATCCACAACTGGGCATTATTTTTGCTTTAGCTCTGTCTCTTCATTCTTTCTGGAGTTATTTTTCCACTGATCTCCAGTAGCATACTGGGCACCTGTTGACATGGGGAGTTCATCTCTCAGTGTCCTATCTTTTTGCCTTTCATACTGTTCATAGGGTTCTCAAGGCAAGAATATTGAAGTGATTTGCCATTCCCTTCTCACGTTTTGTCAGAACTCTCCACCACGACCCATCCATCTTGTGTGGCCCTACATGGCATGGCTCATAGTTTCATTGAGTCTAACAAGGCTGTGGTCCACGTGTTCAAATTGGTTAGTTTTCTGTGACTTTCAGACTGTCTGCCCTCTGATGGAATAGGATAAGGTGCTTATGGAAGCTTCCTGATGGCACTGACTGTGGGGGGAAACTGGGTCTTGTTCTGATGGGCAGGGCCATGCTCAGTAAATCTTTAATCCAATCTTCTGTTGGTGGGCTGTGTTCCCTCCTTGTTATTTGACCTGAGGCTAAACTATGGTGGAGATAATGAAGATAATGACTGACCTCCTTCAAAGGGTCCCATGCATACACTGGTACACTCAGTGCCCCCAACGCTGCAGAGGGCACCACCCACCGATGCCTCTACCAGAGACTCTTGGACACTCATAGGCAAGTCTGGGTCAGTCTCTTATGGGGTCAGTGCTCCTTTCTCCTTGGTCCTGGTGTGCACAAGGTTCTATTTGTGCCCTCCCAGAGTCTGTTTCCCCAGTCCTAAGTAAGTTTTGGTGGCTCTGTGGTGGGGTTAATGGTGACCTCCTCCAAGAGGGCTTATGCCATACCCAAGTCTGCTGCACCCAGAGCCCCTGCTCCCTCCTCAGGAGACACCCAAGCACAGTTCTGTCTCAGTTCCTGTGGTGTCTCTGGGTCCTGGTGCACATAGGTATATTTAAGCCCTCTGAGCATCTCTGGCAGGTATGGGGTTTGATTCTAAATGTGATTTTGCCCCTCCTGCCATCTTGCTGGGGCTTCTCTGCCCTTGGAGGTAGGGTATCTCCTCACAGTCGTTCCAGTGCAGGCTTAAACCAAACTGAAATCAGAGACTGTTGATGTGGTTTATACCATTCAGCATCTCAGAAAAGAGTGAAGAATGGGGATATTAAAGAGACCAGGGAAGGGGAGTAAATGAAGATAAACTTTGGTGGTGGTAGTTTAGTTACCATACATGTCCAACTCTTGCAACTGTCTGACTACAGTCCATGGATTGTAGACCAGCAGGCTCCTCTATACATGGGATTTCCCAGGCAAGAATACTGGAGTGGGTTGCCATTTCCTTCTCCAGGAGACCTTCCCAGCTCAGAGACTGAACCCACATCTCCTGCATTGCAGGCGGATTCTCTACTGAATCTTTACTGAGCCACCAGGGAAGCCCTGATGACACACTTTAAAATAAACTAACCTAAGGATAATCACTGACAGGAGTACTAGAATACAGTGTACCTCTGTATTAGTTCAGTGTATAAGGAATCAGTTGGTAGTCTCAGCATTGAGTCTGGTGAAAACATTGTTCATATTAGTGAATATATTATTCTGTGTAAACTAAAAATTTTAGACTGATAGTATTTAACCCTGTAAATTTGGAAAGTAACATTGGTGATTGTTGTTGTTTAGTTGCTCAGTACGTCCGACTCTTCGTGACCCCACCAACTGTAACATGCCAGGCTTTCCTGTCCTTCACCCTCTCCCAGAGATTGCTCAAACTCATATCCATTGAATCAGCAATGCCTCCAACCACCTCATGCTCTGTCTTCCCCTTCTCCTCCTGCACTCAATCTTTCCCAGCTTCAGAGTCTTTTCCAATGAGTCAGCACTTCACATCAGGTGTCCAAAGTATTGGAGCTTCAGCATCAATTCATCCAGTGAATATTCAAGGCTGATTTCCTTTAGGATTGACTGGTTTGATCTCCCTGCTTTATAAGGGACTCTTAAGAGTCTTCTCCAGCACCACAGTTTGAAAGCATCAATTCTTTGGCACTCAGCCTTCTTTATGGTCCAGCTCTCACATTCAAACATGACTACTGGAAATCCATAGCTTTGACTATATGGATCATGGTCGGCAAAGTGATGTCTCTCCATTTTAATACAGTATCTAGGTTTGTCTTAGCTTTTCTTCAAAGGAGCAAGTGTCTTTTAATTTCAAGGCTACAGTCACCTACAAGAGTGATCTTAGAGCCCAGAAAAATAAAGTCTGTCATTGTTTCCTTTAACCTCATTTCTATGCCATGAAGTGATGGGACCAAATGCCATGATCTTCTTTTTTTGAATGCTGAGTTTTAAGCCAGCTTTTTCACTTTCATCTTTCAACTTCATCAAAAGGCTCTTTAGTTCCACTTCACTTTCTGCCATTAGCGTGGTTATCACCTGAATATCTGAGGTTACTGAATTTTTTCCCAGGAAGCTCTATTCCAGCTTGAGCTTCCTCAGTCCAGCATTTCACATGATGTACTCTGCATATAAGTTAAATAAGCAGGGTGAAAATATACAGCCTTGACATACTCCTTTCTCAATTTTGAACCTGTCTGTTGTTGCATATCTGGTTCTAACTGTTGCTTCTTGACCTGAATACAGGTTTCTCAGGAGGCTGGTAAGGTGGTCCAGTAGTCCTGTCTCCTTAAGAATTTTCCACAGTTTGTTGTGATCCAAACAGTCAAAGGCTTTAGTGTGGCCAATGAAAGAGAAGTAGATGTTTTTCTGGAATCTCCTTCCTTCTTCTACGATCCAGCAGATGTTGGCAGTTTGATCTCTGGTTCCTCTGCCTTTTCTAAATCCAACTTGAACATTTGGAAGTTCTCGGTTCCATACTGTTGAAACCAAGTTTGAAGGATTTTGAGCATTACTCTGCTAATATGTGAAATGACTTCAATTTTGCAGCGGTTTGAACATTCTCTGGCATTGCCTTTCTTTGGGATTGGAATGAAAACTGACCTTTTCCAGTCCTGTGGCCACTGCTGAGTTTTCCAAATTTGCTGCTGTATTGAATGCAGCACTTTTATAGCGTTGTCTTTTAGGATTTGAAATAGCTCAGCTGAATTCTCTCACTTCCACTAGCTTTGTCAGTAGTAGTGCTTCCTAAGGCCCACTTGACTTCACATTCCAGGATGTGTGACTCTAGGTGAGTGATCACACCATCACAGTTGTCCAGGTCATTAAAACTTTTTTTTTAATTTTTTTTCTTTAATAGAAAATTATTTAATTAGTATACATGTGTTCCCCATCCTGAACCCTCCTCCCTCCTCCCTCTCCACACCATCCCTCTGGGTCGTCCCAGTGCATCAGCCCCAAGCATCCAGCATCGTGCATTGAACCTGGACTGGCATCTCGTTTCATACATGACGTTTCACATGTTTCAATGCCATTCTCCCAAATCTTCCCACCCTCTCCCTCTTTTTTTTTTTTTTTAAATAGGTCTTCTGTGTATTCCTGCCACCTCATCTCAATACCTTCTGCTTCTGTTAGCAAAAACAAGACTTGGAGCTGACTATGTCTCAGATTATGAACTTCTTACTGGCAAATTCATACTTAAATGGAAGAAAGTAGGGGAAACTACTAGGCCATTCAGGTATTACCTAAATCAAATCCCTTATGATTACAGTGGAAGTGACAAATAGATTCAAGGGATTAGATCTGCTGGAGTGCCAGATCTATGGATGGAGGTTCATAATATTGTATAGAAGGTGGTGATCAAAGCCATCCTGAAGAAAAAGAATTGCAAAAAGGCAAAATGGTTGTCTGAGGAGGCCTTACAAATAGCTAAGAAAAGAAGAGAAGTGAAAGGTAAAGGAGAAAAGGAAAGGTATACCCATCTGAATGCAGAGTTTCAAAGAATAGCAAGGAGAGATAAGAAAGCCTCCATGATCAGTTCAAAGAAATATTGTAAAGTTTAAAAATAAAATAAAAATTTTAAAAAATGCCAGCAAAAAATAAAATAAAATAAAGAAATAAAGGAAAACAATAGAATGGGAAAGACTAGAGATCTCTTCAAGAAAATTAGAGATACCAAGGGAACATTTCATGCAAAGATGGGCACAATAAAGAACACATTGGTGATTAATAGAATCAACAGAGAGCCAATCCCACATTCACGCTTAGTTCCTGAACTCACACTTTACACTTAGAGGAGAAAGAAAACTATTTACTGGCTGCTGGCTCAAAACATACACTGAATTTTGTACAACATTCCTCCACCATCAGTAAGCATATTAATAGAGCCTTTAGTAGGCCAATCCACCTTTCTGTAAGGTCAACCATTTCTGCTTGATAGGATATGTGCATAGTGGTAAAATCTCTGAAACTTAGAGAGTGAACCAATTACCGAAATATTTTTCCTTATGATTACCTCTTTGGTTGGGAGTATATTGTATAGGATTCACTTATCTTCTGCCTACACCTTAGGCTTAGTTTAACAGAAAACAAAGAACATATTTCTTACAAATGTGTATAATAACTCTGGAGATTTACTGGGCCCCAGGCTCTTCATAAGAAATATAAGAATACAGTATAATGTCTAGTTTGTATTGCAGGTTTATAAATCATCCATCAATGTATGTGTGTGCTGCCAAGATAAAAATTCAGTGATTTTAGACTTAGGCTCTCTATTCAGATTTTTACCATGAGAGGAATTGGTCTCATGACTGAGCTTACCATTTCTCAGGTCTGTCCACAGTGTACTGGCTTCTGTGCAGAATGCTACAGAATATCTCAGTGAGAGAAAACTTGTCACTGCACAGTGGTTTATGGGTGAGCAGCTGAAGGACTTATCAGCCCCTACAGCTTGCTGAGATGGAAAAGTTCCTTTTAGATCATAAATATACCTTAATGTAAGGTTTTCTCCCCATATAGCTGAGTAAAATGGATAGAATATAACTAGATACACTATGCCACCCTAGTTTACAGCAGTCAAGATGGGAAATGGATTGGATTAAGCTTAATTTATACAATTGATTTTTTTCTATAAAATGAAAAGGGAACTTGAAGATGAAACAAATAACTGTGGACAGTTAAATTTTGGCACTGGTTCATATCCTGAAATATCATCCCACTGTTCTTACTAAAGGGAATTTAAAAAAAAAATAGAGAAACCAGTCTCAGTTTCTCTTTAATATTCTTTGGAGCTAGGAGGCCTATTGGCAAAATGATAAGATGTAAAGATACTGAAAGATTAAGCAACTGATTTTTATACAAAATTAATAAATTAATATACAACCTTCACTATATAAACTTAGATTATATCCAGATGAAGGTCAACTATCTGAAATATTTTTTTTTTAAATTAAGTGGAAAAAAAATAGTATAACTGACACCAAAAGAATTAATTACATTCAAACAGTCCATTTTAATTACAATAGTAGTTATTAAATAGAATCAAACTGGTTTGATTATTAACACACATGCCTTTGTAAAATTTACTGTAGCTATAACAACTTATTTTTTTAACTAAGTAGAAAAAAACACACAGGCCTCAAGCTCTAGTTATTATTCTTGTTAGCTATATTAATTCCATTCTAAAAGAAGAAAAGATTAAGACAAACTTCTGGATAAGAGGCAATGTCAACACACATGATTCAGTTACAACAAATAAATAGTTGCAAACTGTCATGCTCACCATACACTCAATACAATTTCACTGGAAAAAAAGAGTGCTTCATAAAGGGATTAAGTTATCATTAAATAGTCATTACTATACTAAAATTAAAACTTGCAAAATTTGGAGAAGCTAACCAGGAGAAAACTGGATTCAAGAGAAGGAGGTCAGCTTCTGGCAGAAGACAAGCAGCTAAAGACATGCCTTTCCTTCTACTTCTTTCTGATTACTCTAATAAAATACAGCACAGGTATAAAGTGCAAGCGCAAAAGGGTAAAGGCAAAACATAAAATAAAAAGTGTCAATAAAAGTAGTCTATTTTTTATCCTTTGCCTTTTGCAAAGACTGAAAACAGGTGTATGAGAAATTACTGATTTTTCAGAGCAAATAACTTCCAAGAACTTTTGAGAATACTTCAATTCCTACACAGGCATAAACTGATAGAAAGTAAACAAATTTACTTGTAGAACCCCAGAGGCCAGGAAGTGCAGGAAAGTGGTAGTTTGAGGTTAAAATTCAGATTTTGATTAGGATGTGGAAAAGAAGTTCCATCTACAATTATATACTCTCTCTCTCTTTCATCATGCAGAAAATCTGACTTTGTGGTATTGGAGAAGACTCTTGAGAGTCCCTTGGACTGCAAGGAGATCCAACCAGTCCATTCTGAAAGAGATCAACCCTGGGATTTCTTTCTTATCTTTTCTTTTTCTTTTTTCTTTTTTTTTAAGCAGCAGGGTTTTTAATCTATAAGAAAATTCTAGAAATTTGGCTGGAATACTTTGTATGTGCTGGTCTAATAAATGAAGATGATAATTATATATATATATATATATATATATATATATATAAAGCAGGTTTACAGAAATACAAAGGATCATAAGACACTACTATCAACAATTATATGCCAATAAAATGGACAACGTGGAAGAAATGGACAAATTCTTAGAAAAATACAACTTTCCAAAACTGGACCAGGAAGAAATAGAAAATCTTAACAGACCCATCACAAGCACGGAAATTGAAACTGTAATCAAAAATCTTCCAGCAAACAAAAACCCAGGTCCAGACGGCTTCACAGCTGAATTCTACCAAAAATTTAGAGAAGAGCTAACACCTATCCTGCTCAAACTCTTCCAGAAAATTGCAGAGGAAGGTAAACTTCCAAACTCATTCTATGAGGCCACCATCACGCTAATACCAAAACCTGACAAAGATCCCACAAAAAAAAGAAAACTACAGGCCAATATCACTGATGAACATAGATGCAAAAATCCTTAAGAAAATTCTAGCAATCAGAATCCAACAACACATTAAAAAGATCATACACCATGACCAAGTGGGCTTTATCCCAGGGATGCAAGGATTCTTCAATATCTGCAAATCAATCAATGTAATACACCACATTAACAAATTGAAAAATAAAAACCATATGATTATCTCAATAGATGCAGAGAAAGCCTTTGACAAAATTCAACATCCATTTATGATAAGAACTCTCAGAAAGCAGGAATAGAAGGAACATACCTCAACATAATAAAAGCTATATATGACAAACCCACAGCAAACATTATCCTCAATGGTGAAAAATTGAAAGCATTTCCTCTAAAGTCAGGAACAAGACAAGGGTGCCCACTTTCACCATTACTATTCAACATAGTTTTGGAAGTTTTGGCCACAGAAATCAGAGCAGAAAAAGAAATACAAGGAATCCAAATTGGAAAAGAAGAAGTAAAACTCTCACTATTTGCAGATGACATGATCCTCTACATAGAAAACCCTAAAGACTCCACCAGAAAATTATTAGAATTAATTAATGAATATAATAAAGTTGCAGGATATAAAATCAACACACAGAAATCCCTTGCATTCCTATACACTAATAATGAGAAAACAGAAAGAGAAATTAAGGAAACAATTCCATTCACCATTGCAATGAAAATAATAAAATACTTAGGAATATATCTACCTAAAGAAACTAAAGACCTATGTATAGAAAACTATAAAACCCTGGTGAAAGAAATCAAAGAGGACATTAATAGATGGAGAAATATACCATGTTCATGGATTGGAAGAATCAATATAGTGAAAATGAGTATACTACCCAAAGCAATTTATAGATTCAATGCAATCCCTATCAAGCTACCAATGGTATTCTTCACAGAGCTAGAACAAATAATTTCACAATTTGTATGGAAATACAAAAAACCTGGGATTTCTTTGGAGGGAATGATGCTGAAGCTGAAACTCCAGTACTTTGGCTACCTCATGTGAAGAGTTGACTCATTGGAAAAGACTCTGATGCTGAGAGGGATTGGGGGCAGGAAGAGAAGGGGACGACAGAGGATGAGATGCCTGGATGGCATCACTGACTCAATGCACACGTGAGTCTGAGTGAACTCCGGGAGTTGGTGATGGACAGGGAGGCCTGGCATGCTGATTCATGGGGTCGCAGAGTCGGACACGACTGAGACTGAACTGACTGACTGAACTGATACTGTAGATCATAAGTCAGAGAACTGCAACCTCCTGGTCATATCTATCCTGCCACTGATTTTGTAAATAACTAGTGAAACACAGCTATGTCTGTTCCTTTACATTTTTTCTACAACTGCTTGTGTATGGAGGTGAATACAGCTGACCATTAAACAATGCAGGGGTTGGGGTGCTGACATTCTGTGCCATCAAAAATTCACATAAAACATACAGCTGGCCCACTGTAATCATAGTTCCTCCATATCCACAGTCCCACATCAATCAAACTATGGATTATGTAGTATTGTGTTATTTATATTGAAAAAAAAAGAAAAATGTGTGTACAGTGGATGGCTGCAGTTCATACACGTGTTGTTCAAGGGTCAACTGCAGTTGTAAAAGGGACCATGTGTTCCACAAGGTCAAAAATACATACCATCTGACTCTTTAAGGAAAAAGTATGTCAACTTTCAGTCTAAATAAATGAACTAGAGGGACCCAGACTCAGATCTACCTAAAAGAGGGATGAAAGCAACAAAGGGACACTGAATATAAGGACATAATGTGCAATTCTGGGCTTCCCTGGTGGCTCAGATGGTCAAGAATTCGCCTGCTATGTGGGAGACCTGGATTTGATTCCTGGGTTGAGAAGATCCCCTGGAGGAGGGCATGGCAACCCACTCCAGTATTCTTGCCTGGAGAATTCCCAAGGACAGAGAAGCCTGGAGGGCTGCAGTACATGGGGTTGCAAAGAGTTGGATACAACTGAGCAACTAAGCACAGCACAGCACAAAGTGCAATTCTACACACTATACAGTGAGTTTCCAAATTCCTCTCCCTCTTCCCTGCTGAAAACACCAATCTAAGCTAATATTCCTAGGCAGGGATGTGTGTACATGTGTGCCTGTGTTATGTATATTTTTGTCGTTCAGTAGCTAAGTCATGTCCAACTCTTTGTGACTCCATGGACTATAGCCCACCAGACTCCCTCTCGTCCATGGGATTTCTCAGGCAAGAACACTGGAATGGGTTGCCATTTCCTCTTCCAGGGGATCTTCCTGACCCAGGGATCGAACCCACTTCTCCTGCATTGGCAGGTGGATTCTTAACCACTGATACAAACATATATATATATATATATATATATGTATGTAATTTTCTGTTTGTGACAAAATTAGTACTCCACATTTTATTTTTTAATAAAACAAATTATTCCTTAATCAGTTTTGAACTGCGTAATTTGTGCTTAGTCACTCAGCCGTGTCTGGCTCTTTGCAACCCCATAGACTGTAGCCTGCCAGGCTCCTCTGTCCATGGGGAGTCTCCAGGCAAGGTACTGGAGTGGGTTGCCATGCCCTCCTCCAGGGGATCTTCCCAACCCAGGGATCGAACCCAGGTCTCCCACATTGCAGGCAGATTTTTTACTATCTGAGCCACCAGGGAATCACACAAATCAATCCTTCCTCAGGGGAACAGTCTCCTTGCTGATGCTCTCTTTGATCACACTGCAGATCCCAAGGGAGTCCCCAGTGTACATGTCTCTCTCTCAGCTGTAGAAATGAAAAGCCACATGGCTCTAAGGACATTGGGATGTGCTCCATGTTCTGCATGTTCTTAAAACCCACCTGGCTGTCAAGCAGGGTGGTACCACGGTATTTGCTGAGCCTCCAGATTTGAAGGAAACTCTCTGCTAAGACCCTGTTGGAGAAGACCATTGAGATCATCAAGAGGATGTGACTGTCAGATGACCTTCTAGCTGGTCTTAGGAAAACATAGGCAACTTGCCTCCTCCCCTGTCTTTGGAATGTATAGCCTGCACACCGTTCCTGCACTAGGAGCTGCTTCAAGGACACACCTTTGAGAGAGTACTGTGTTCCTGGAATCATCTGGACTATGTATGTGACTCAACCCAATTAAGGTCTCTGTATAAAACTCAGAGAATATGGCGAGTGGGTGCAGAGATCAATTCATCTTGCAGTACCCGATCCCTTGCTTATTAAAACTGCACCATATCCATCTGAAAATAAGTTCTTAATATGCATCAGAAGCACTGATGCTGAAGCTTCAATACTTTGGTCACCTGATGCAAAGATGTGGGTCATTGGAAAAAGACCCCGAGGCTGGGAAAAATTGAGGGCAGAAGGGGGCGACATAGGAGGAGATGGTTGGATGGCTTCATTGGCTCAATGGACATTGGTTTGAGCAAACTCAGGGAGAAAATGAAGGACAAGGAAGCCTAACGTGCTGCAGTCCATAGGGTTGCAAAGAATCAGACATGACTTAGCTACTGACAACAACAAAATCAACCTTGAATGGTCTGCCTCTTTATTTGGTCTCTTCTTGTATCCAGGCCGTTGTTGAATTTCCCCCAGGGAACTCTTGAGGTTGTGAACCAGCAACTGGTAAACCAAGCAAGAGACTGAAGAAATAGGTCTTGTGAAAGACATCCAAGAGGTGAAATCCTAGGTCGGCTTTGACCTCCACATGGGGAGAGGTTGCCTGAATATTAGATGCTCATGAATCACCATATGAATTCAGGGATGCCCCCCAAATGCCAATTGGTTTAATATATTTGTTTGAAGAACTACACACAGCACACTATAGCAAAGAAGGGAAACCAATGGCTCCCACGGTGGGCTGGCAGTTCACTGGACACCCAATGCCCAATGAGAGGCTAAAAGCTCAAGTTAGAAAGTTGGAAGAGCTGAAGTAAGAGAAGGACTTAAAGTTTTCCACTACTCTGCCAGCTTCAAGGCTGGCAGACAAAGTGGGAGAGAAGGATAATAAATGTGTCATTTTACAAAACTAGGATGGTACAGACTCCCTTAGATTAAGGTCTGAGCACCTGTTACAAAGCCTGATTGGGATGTTAAGAGGTGGAGTCTCTGGGAAAGTCAGGAGAACAAGGAGAAAGATGCTGTGGTGATTGACAGTGAAACAAATGGAGCAACCCCTGCCATCTGATCCCTAAAACAAAGGAAAGAAAAGACCAGCAGCAACAACCCCAGCCAGCAGGGCAGCCTCAGATTCAGGAAGCATTCATGGTGAGAAAAGGTACATGTGCTGAGCTACTGATATTGCTGCCGAGTTCCAACAAAGGCATGAGTACCAGGCATGGCTAGTGCTGCTGTGGGATACAGGAAGCCGTGACATTTCTCAGGCAGGAGACAGAGGAGGAGCAATATCACCACACACTCTGCCCTCCAGCACCTGTGTGGCACTTAGGGGGTTCAAGGGACTCTCTCCCTTATTGATTGGATTATTCTAACCTGCAGTGCAACCCAGTCCAGTGATCGGGGATGTGTGGCCCTCAAAATCTATTGATGAGGTACAAAAAACTCTAAGGGAGTTGGGACTAAGACAGACTACCTATATCCCTGTCTCTGAAAGCCTTTCTGGGCCACATTCACTACAGGGATGAAAGGTAAAATACTCCAGCTCATTCCAGCACTTTGTACGGGATGCTGATATCCCCATACTGAGCCCAGTTGTGGGACAAGATATTTATGATGTTGGGCAATTCATTGGTGATCCGGGGAAAATGGATGAATCCTGGGGATGGATACAGGTGGCCACGGGAAAGACCCAAGACAGAGACAGCTTGAGAAGCCGAAAGTCTATGCAAATTCACCGTAAAGGGTCCAGTAAAAATACTGAGGAAGTCAAATGTGATTTGACCTCATTCCTACTGGAACCCAATCTAAAAAGATAAACCAACAATTCAATGCTGTGTTGGTCAGCCTATGGAAAGCCTTACAACCTGAACAACAGTTCAGAACCGCCTGCCTCTGCCACTCCTACCATACTGAGTGCCCCACCTTGTTCTAGCAGAGTCTTCAGCAATGCAGCCTTGTTTGGCTAGCTGCCTTCCATGCCCCGGGTATCTGATACAGGCCAAGATTTCCTTCAGTGAGAGCTGCTGAGGAGACCAGAGGCCTCAGACAGAGCTCACTATTAAATTATTAAATGTTTATAATCTATCCCACTTAAGAATATACTAAAACAAGAATAAAATAGAAAAGTATAAACACTAGTTAATTTTATGTAATGTAGGATGTGGGTAAGAAATTCTAGAGCTTCTCTGGAAGATGAAAAATAGAGGTGAGTGGACAGAAAAATCAAAACAAGGGTTAAAAAAATGTTAACAGTAGCAGAAGATACAGTATAATGGCCCTGAAGAATACCAAGGATGATTGGGTTCCAGGAATATAATGACAGCAGAGGTAGAGATGAGAAGTGATGGGAAGTGGAGGCACTGAGTTCATGTCATTGCAACTTTTCCTTCACTCATGACCCACTTTTTCTAGTCCAGTTACAGAAAATAGCACACAGATCTAAAATAAGTCACGTCTAAAGAGTTTGAACAAACAGTCTTAGAAAAAATAGAGTGATGAGATATCTGTCACAGTGATGTGTCTCCATGCTTGTTTGATGTTACGGGTTTCGGTAAACCTAAATAGCTAAATTCCTGCCAGTACATTCTTAGCTGAAGTCTGCCGGCCTGAAAATCCCATCCACTATGAGAAAGTGGATATTCAAAGCATAACCTAATATGTGAAAGAAGCTTTCAATACAAATAAGAAAGCTAACCCCTGGTCTCAGATGAAAGAATGTTATTTCAAATATTGGAGGGAGAAAAGAAAAAACCTATATCTAACTGATACCCTTAGAAAAATTCTCAAGTTTTTATTCATTAGAAAAAAAAACCCAGAGTGACATTCTATGAAATATCAGGGGAAAAAAAGATGGAATGCAAAATAGCCCCTGAAAATTAGGAACACTGAGAAAATGATAGAAGAACTGAGAAAGTCTTGGATAACTTAGAGCAAAACAAACTGAAGATGTGGGAGACATAAAGGTATACTCTATATTGTCAAATAGACAATAATAGAATTCCTAAAGAGAGAAAATATAGATTGTAAAAAAAAAAAAAAAAAAACTAATAACAGAAAATTTTACAGTAATAAAAAGTGACAGGAGCCTTAAAATTGGCAGGGCCCTGTGAACATAGAAAAGGATTAAGTATATACACACATGAACACACATAGCTACAAATGACTTCAAATAAACATCTCAACATTATTTTTCCCATATGCCAAGGATGAAGAATAGGTTACAGAAAGCAAAGAAAAAACAACCACCACCAAAACAAATACCAAAATCTAAAACAAAAACTGAACATAAGTTAAAATGGAGTTTGCATCAGAAAAAATTACATAGTGGAAGATAACAGAAAATGGAAAATTACTCCAAAGCTTTCAGTTCAGTTCAGTTCAGTTCAGTCGCTCAGTCGTGTCCGACTCTTTGCGAATCCTTGAATCACAGCACGCCAGGCCTCCCTGTCCATCACCAACACCCGGAGTTCACTCAGATTCACATCCATCAAGTCAGTGATGCCATCCAGCCATCTCATCCTCTGTCGTCCCCTTCTCCTCCTGCCCCCAATCCCTCCCAGCATCAGAGTCTTTTCCAATGAGTCAACTCTTCGCATGAGGTGGCCAAAGTATTGGAGTTTCAGCTTTAATATCATTCCTTCCAAAGAAATCCTAGGGCTGAGCTCCTTCAGAATGGACTGGTTGGATCTCCTTGCAGTCCAAGGGACTCTCAAGGGTCTTCTCCAACACCACAGTTCAAAAGCATCAATTCTTAAGTGCTCAGCCTTCTTCACAGTCCAACTCTCACATCCATACATGACCATAGGAAAAACCATAGCCTTGACTAGACGGACCTTTG
The DNA here is from genome assembly GCF_002263795.3 of Bos taurus. Taxonomy (NCBI): domain Eukaryota; kingdom Metazoa; phylum Chordata; class Mammalia; order Artiodactyla; family Bovidae; genus Bos; species Bos taurus. Next base: position 37,747,988 of record NC_037348.1, on the reverse strand, counting down.
TTGGCAAAGTAATGTCTCTGCTTTTGAATATGCTATCTAGGTTGGTCATAACTTTCCTTCCAAGTTGGAAGCAATTTTCTCTATGAGTTATATGTCCATTAAATTAAAATTTTAAAGTATGAATACAGAATTAAACATAAGAAATTTTATCTCTTATCCATCTCCATCTAGGAAGTTACATGCAGATGTACAGAAGCAAACTAAAAGAGTAAATCAAAAAGAGGAAGAAGACAGAATACCCAGGGAAAAGCAAATAGGCAGGAGATATTGAAGGGACATGCACAATGACATTAATAATTATGCACCAAGAGTCCAGGGTAAACATTACAACTGAAAGCAGGAGAAAATAGTGTCCTGATGGTAAAGACAAAGTGTTAGAAGATCATTAGGGCAGTAAAGGCTAAAATACAATTTAAAATAAAGCATTAGAAACTATGAAAAAAATCATTACAAAAAAATAAAATAACATAATTAGTTATAAATTACTTTGCTTTGTGATGAACCACATATACAATATCATACCATAAATGAAGTAAATTTGGTATTAAAAACCTTTCAAAATCATCTTTCCTGATGGTGATCGATAGATTCTTTCTACATGTTTGCTCTCAAGGTAAATTTCATGACTAGTAATTGTTGCACAATAAATGCTTATTCTTGCCTTTTAAAGAAGATTTTCCTTTGGGGGAATGTCCTCTCACATTCATGTCCTATGAGCACACTGAAATTCTATTTCTTCAAACCACCATGGGTCCAATACAGACAAATGGCTTCATTCACAGGCATATGTGTTATACTGGAGGAGTTACTTTCTGAAATCTCTCTTGATTTGCATGAGTTTTCTTCCTCCTTTTTATCTCAATTGCACCTTGATTTACGTCTCTACTGATGTTTATCATCTCCCACATACAGATTTTCAAGTATTTGTTTCATCCTCCCTACGGGACTGAATATTTTCTAGGAACAGATATTCTCACTTACTTCTACATTCAGCACCTTGGCCACAACAGGTACTTCCTTGATATGTCTTGAATTAAGACAACAGATTAAACCTCCTTAAGCCTTGCTTAGATACAAATCTTGGACAGAAGTTGTTAAGACAAAGTTCTAGGGAGTGCCTTTTCACAAAGCTCAGAGATTGTTTTCATATACACTTGATAAAAACGAAATTTTAAAATGCTAGGTTGCAGCTTTTATTATTTCACCCCCAATTTAAGCCCTTCCAGGGCCCCCACTATGTAATATATCCATTAACAAAAGAGCCTAATATTCAAGACTTTTCTCTGTTAGATTGTAGCTTTCAGGGCCTTCATTTTAATAATTATATAATGTACATTTGCACTCAATAACTACTGAAAGTAGGATTTAATAAATTAATGAAGTATTTTAGAATAGGAAATCTAAGCCTACCACTTCTTAGTTCAAGCAGTCATGAATATGCCACAGAGAAAACACCTGGAAGTTAAAAGTTTTTATTTCACTAAGAAAAATCCATAAAAGAGAAATAAAATTCCTGCCACCCTCACTCAGTAGGATACCACAAAGATTAATGAGGTAATGCAATAAAAAGTGCTTTGAGCTATTCATATGAATGGTGCTTTACAAATGTACTTCATTGTAATTATTCTCTGCATCTACCTTTAATGCCGTATCTAAAGGATTTTGAATTAGAAAGGACAGTAACTTTCCATTATACAAAAGTTTTTTCAAAGTCATCTATTCCAATCTTGACCCCTAGGTAATTTTTTCCTAAATTAAAATAGTCACCTTATACAATTTGTAGTGTAGATTAGTTTAATGAATTAGGCCAGATGATATATATAAAGTTCCTGGTTCTGGGAAAGATCCTAGTAAATACATATTTTTGTTATTGTCTATAATCAAAATAGTTAAGAGTAGAAATTAATTTAAAAGTTCTATCCGTGAAAATTTCAGGTGCATCTGGAACAAGAGGGACGCCATTTAAAGTTGGAACACTGACATCTGATAGACTCTCAGAATAAACTGGGCTTCCCTGGTGGCTCAGATGGTAAAAGTGTCTGCCTGCAATGTGGGAGACCCGGGTTTGATCCCTGGGTCAGGAAGATGCCCTGGAGAAGGAAATGGCAACCCACTCCAGTACTCTTGCCTGGGAAATTCCATGGATGGAGGAGCCTGGTGGGCTACAATCCATGGCGTCACAAAGAATCAGACACAACTGAGAGGCTTCATTTTCACTTTCAGAATAAATTATTTGAGATTAAATTCTTGGATGATGATTGGTTGCTTGTTTGTATATTTTTGTGCAACCTGTTGCCAAATCATATTACATTTTAAAATTGAACTTCAACAGAATAGAGAACCTAGAAATAAACCCACACACCTATAGTCAATTGATCTTCAACAAAAGAGACAAGAACACACAATGGGGAAAAGACAGTCTTTTCAGCAAGTGGTGTTGATAAAGTTGGACAGCCTCATTTAAATCAGTGAAGTTAGAACAAACCTTCAACATCATACACAAAAATAAACACAAACTGGCTTAAAGGCTTAAATAAAGACAGGGCACCACAAAACTCCTACAAGAGAATAGAAGGGAAACATTCACTGACATAAATTGTACCATTGTTTTCCTAGATCAGTCTACCAAGGCAATATAAATAAAATCAAAAATAAACAAATAGGACCTAATCAAACATAAACTTTTGCAAAACAAAGGAAATCATAAACAAAACAAAAGACAACCAGTGATTGGATGACCAAGCAGGGCTTAATTTCCAAAATATGCAGATGGATCACACAAGCCAATAACAGAAAAACAAACAATCCAGCTAAAAATAGGCAGAAGACCTAAACAGACTTTTCTCCACAAAGACATACAGATAGTCAACAGGAACATGAAAAGATGGTCAACATGGCTAATTATTAGAGAAATGCAGACCAAATTTACAATGAGGTACCATCTCACACCAGTAAGAATGACCAACATTAAAATGTCTACAACTGACAAATGCTGAAGAGGGTGTGGGCAAAAGGGAACTCTCCTACACTGTTGGTAGGAATGTAAATTGGTACAGCCACTATGGAGAACAGTATGGAAGTTCCTCAAAAATCTAAAAATAGAGTTGCCATATGATCCAGAAATCCCACTCCTGGACGGATACCTGAACAAAATTATAATTTAAAAAGATACATGCACCTCTATGTTCATATCGGCACTATTTACAATAGCCAGCACATGGAAACAACCTACATTCCATTAACAAATGAATGGAAAAAGAAACTGTGAGATATATATACATACACACACACACACACACACACACACACACACACACACACACACACATATATATATGACAAAGGATGAGATGGTTGGATGATACCACTGACTCAAAGGACATGAGTCTGAGCAAACTCCATGATAGTGAAGGACAGGGAAGCCAGAATGTGTGTGTTAAGCTGCTTCAGTCATGATTGACTCTTTGTGATACTATGGACTGTAGCTCACCAAGCTCCTCTGTCCATGGGATTCTCCAGGCATGAATCCATGGGTTGCCATGGAATTGCTGTGGGTTGCCATGTGGAGATCCTCGTCCAGGGGATCTTCTTGACCCAGGGATTGAACTCTCATCTTTTACATCTCCTTCATTGGCAGGTGGGTTCTGTACCACTAGAGCCACCTGGGAAGCCCCATAGGAGAATATATGTATATTTAAATAAAGTGTATACACTGTATATCAACTATACTTCCAAAAATAAAAAAAATAAAACTGAATTTTGCAAAACTGTTCACAACGACAGCTTAACAGGCCAAGTTGTCAAAGAAGCAATTCACTAAGTGATCATTATTAAAACATGTTATTTTTTGGAATACAGGAGACATAATCCAGAGACAGACTGCTTTCAATGTAGCAGTAAATGTATCTATTAATATCCAATATTAAATAACATCCTATGTTGAACAAAAATCATGATGATAAACCTATGTGCAGTTATGTAAGCCTATAAGCATCATACTTCCTGATTTCAAAATATATTACAAGTTACAGTATTCAAACTTGTTCAGTTCAGTCACTCAGTCGTGTCCGACTCTTCATGACCCCTTGAATCGCAACACACAAGGCCTCCCTGTCCATCACCAACTCCTGGAGTTCACTCAGACTCACGTCCATCAAGTTAGTGATGCCATCCAGCCATCTCATCCTCTGTCGTCCCCTTCTCCTCCTGCCCCCAATCCCTCCCACCATCAGAGTCTTTTCCAATGAGTCAACTCTTCGCACGAGGTGGCCAAAGTACTGGAGTTTCAGCTTCAGCATCATTCCCTCCAAAGAAATCCCAGAGCTGATCTCCTTCAGAATGGACTGGTTGGACCTCCCTGCAGTCCAAGGGACTCTCAAGAGCCTTCTCCAACACCACATGTCAAAAGCATCAATTCTTCGGTGCTCAGCCTTTTTCACAGTCCAACTCCCACATCCATACATGACCAGTGGAAAAACCATAGCCTTGACTAGACGGACCTTTGTTGGCAAAGTAATGTCTCTGCTTTTCAATATGCTGTCTAGGTTGGTCATAACTTTCCTTCCAAGGAGTAAGCATCTTTTAATTTCATGGCTGCAGTTACCATCTGCACTGATTTTGGAGCCCCCAAAAATAAAGTCTGACACTGTTTCCCCATCTATTTCCCATGAAGTGATGGGACCCGATGCCATGATCTTTGTTTTCTGAATGTTGAGCTTTAAGCCAACTTTTTCACTCTCCTCTTTCAGTTTTATCAAGAGGCTTTTTAGTTCCTCTTCACTTTCTGCCATAAGGGTGATGTCATCCACATATCTGAGGTTATTGATATTTCTCCCGGCAATCTTGATTCCAGCTTGTGTTTCTTCCAGTCCAGGGTTTCTCATGATGTACTCTGCATATAAGTTAAATAAGCAGGATGATAATATACAGCCTTGACGTATTCCTTTTCCTATTTGGAAAAAGTCTGTTGTTCCGTGTCCATTTCTAACTGTTGCTTCCTGACCTGCATACAGATTTCTCAAGAGGCAGGTCAGGTGGTCTGGTATTCCCATCTCTCATAATTCTCCACAGTTTCCTGTGATCCACACAGTCAAAGGTTTTGGCATAGTCAATAAAGCAGAAATAGATGTTTTTCTGGAACTATCTTGCTTTTTCCATGATCCAGAGGATGCTGGCAATTTGATCTCTAGTTCCTCTGCCTTTTCTAAAACCAGCTTGAACATCATAAAAACATACATATTAATGAATTAATTATAGAGCCCAGAAATAAACCCATGTATGTAAAATCAACAGATTTTCAGCAAGAGTGTCAAGAGTATACAATGGGAAAAGGATAGTCTCTTCAACAATGGTATTGGGAAAAATGGATATTCACACGCAAAAGAATGAAACTAAACCTCTATTTTAGACCACTCAGAAAAATTAACATAAAATGGATTCAAGACTGAAATGTAAGACTTGAAACTATATAGCTCCCAGAAGAAAACAGAGGGAGAACCTCTTTGACACTGGTCTTAGCAAGGATTTTATGTACATGATAGCAAATGCAAATCAAAACCATAGTGAGACATTACCCCACACATGTTACAATAGCTATTATCAAAAAGTCAAAAGTTAACTATTGCTGCTGAAGATGCAGGGAAAAGGAAACTCTTGTTCACAGTTGGTGTGAATATAAATTGGTACAGCAATTATTGGAAAAAATAGTATGGAGATTCTTTAAAAAATGAAATAAAGAACTACCATATGAACTCACAATTCCACTTCTGGGTATACATTCAAGGAAATAAAACCATTATCTCAAAGAGGTATCTGTACTCCCTTGTTACTGCAGCATTATTCACAATAGCCAAGACATGGAAACAACCAAAGTGTCATACAAATACATGGATAAAGAAAATGTGGTATATATACAGGAGAATATTATTCAACCACAAGAGTAAGGAAGTCTTGCCACTTGCCATAACATGGATGACCCTGAGGACACTATGTTAAGTGAAATAATTCAGAGAAAGACAAATATTTTATGATCTAATTTTTATGTGAAACTAAAAAAAAATCTTAAACTTATAGAAACAGAGAACGGATTGGTAAATGCCAGGGGTGTGTGTGTGTGTGTGTGTGGATGGGGGTGGGTGGTAATAAATGGGTGTAGGTTGTCAAAGGGTATAAACTTCTAGCTATGGGATAAATAAGATGTAGACATCATGTGCAGTATGAAGACTTAATAATACTGTATTACACATCTGAAAGGCTTCCCAGATAGCTCAGTTGGCAAAGAATCTGCCCGCAACGCAGAAAACCCCAGTTCGATTCCTGGGTCAGGAAGAACCCCTGGAGGGGAATAGGCTACCCACTCCAGTATTCTTGGACTTCCCTTGTGGCTCAGCTGGTAAAGAATCCACCTGCACATATGAAAGTTACTAAATCTTCAAAAAATCCTCATTGCAGAAAAAAAAAATATTGTAACTATGTGAGGTGATGGATGCATAAACTTAACTTTATCATGGTAAACACTTCACAACATCATACACATATCAAATTATAATATTGTATACTTTAAACTTGCACATATTATATGTCAATTATACCTAAATAAATCTGAAAAAAAAGTTTAAAAATAGAAAACATAAAGATAAAACTAAGGAAATGTGATAGGTTGACATCTACAATGGTCCCCAATGCTTTCTATCTCTCAGTACTCATGTCTTATATACTCTGGGTTTTGGTGGAACACATGATTTGTTTTCCACCAACAGAATGCGACATAGAGACGGATTTCATTTCTGTGATTGTATTATAAAAGACTGTGACTTCTTTACTGCTGGCAGGTTTCACTATTGCTTTCTTGGTTTACATGGTTGATGGAGGAAACTGCCAGGCAGTTAAAGCCAACATGGCAATGAACTACAGGGGCTCTGACCAACAGTCAATGAGAAACTGCAGTCCTCAGTCCAACAACACTTAGGAACCAAACGCTGTCAACAACTACTTTCTGAGCTTGAAATTAGATCCTTTTCTAGTTGAGCTATCAGATAAAACCATAGACTTTGGCCTTGGTGATAGGCTAAACAGAGAACTTTGGCAAGCCACACCTGGATGCCTGAGCCATAGAAACTATAACAGATAAGTTGTTTGTAAGTCATTAATTTTTGGTGTGATGTGTTAAGCAGCAACAGAGATCTGTTGTGTATTTTACATTTGGAAGCTTGTATGGAATTGATTTTTTCTTTTTTTTTTTTTTTATGAGTATGTGACAAGTAAGTATTTGAAGAAGTTTTGCAAAAATTTAATGGAATCAAGCCAATACACATGAGTTGTAATACTATTAAGATCTTTTTTCTAAAATGAAAAAAGGTATGTAATTTGCAATATTAAAAGTTTACAACCTGCCTATATAGCTGTAGGACAAGGGTTTTCAAAGTTTTGTAAGATTCAGATAACAATGTTTGCTTAACTTATAAAAGAACATAGAGTTGAAACTTATTTTCTTATAAAAATAACCTTAGAAGGTCAGTAAAAATGTAGAGGAAAAAGTCTAAGACATGCCTTGATTTCCTGAGTACATTCAAAGTTGCTATGAGTAACTTCAAACAATAACATCTCTCTGAGGCAGATTTTTTCCAGTAGAGAAACTCTGTTTGGACTGGCTCTTTGATGACCATCTGTATTAAACTCCTTGTGTTACCCTTGTGTATTTATCCACTGTGTTTTTCTGCCTTTCTGTATGTTTTGCAGTTTTCCTGATAGTCAGACAAGATGTCCTGGGTAAAAGGAACGGCTATAAATAGATCTTCGGAGAAGGCAAAGGCACCCCACTCCAGTACTCTTGCCTGGAAAATCCCAAGGATGGAGGAGCCTGGTAGGTTGCAGTCCATGGGGTCACTAAGAGTCAGACAGGACTAAGCGACTTCACTTTTCACTTTCATGCACTGGAGAAGGAAATGGCAACCACTCCAGTGTTCTTGCCTGGAGAATCCCAGGGACAGCAGGGCCTGGTGGGCTGCCGTCTATGGGGTCGCACAGAGTCGGACATGACTGAAGCGACTTAGCAGCAGCAGCAGCAGCATAAATAGATCTTTAGTACTATGGTGGTGATGTGTGGTAGGAGAGGAAGGGTTCTATAGTCCTATGATTGGGTCTCCGTCTTTTAGTGAGCCTATGCTTCTGGACTTTGAACTTCACAATTGTTTAATTATTTTTCTACCCCTTAGGTGGAAGAGGATGACTAGAATGGGCTAGAGTTGGATATTTTCCTTCCCCAGGTAAGGCAGTCTGTGATAATATCCTAGCCATTCAGGCTTTGGTTTCCCCTGAGGACAGGCCTTGTTGAGAAGAGACAAGTGCCCTGGCTTTTTACTGTCTGCCCTCCCCACCCCCTGCCCTCCCTATATCCACCTGACCCCAACCCCTACCTCATTCCACACCAACCTCCAACTCCCCAACCCGCCCCCCAAGCAAGCCATAAAAAAGAAAAAAAAAGGTTCCTTTTTGCCTCCTCCAGTACAATTTGAGGCAATTTTTCTCTGATATTTATTGTGCAAATTTCATTGAGCTAGACATAAACCACACAAGACTGCAGGGGAACATCTATCAGTGGGTGCCCATGGATTATTTAAACTCTCAGATTTCTCCACACCTAACTTCTAGCAATTCATCGATTACAGTTATGGCTTTCTCATGCAGGTACTGGTTGCTGGTGCTGATTCCCACAGCAATTTCTGCTCATGAGTCTCTGCTCTGGTAAGGTGAGACTTGGTGTATTTGCCAGTCTATCTATCCATTCTTAGGGCAGTAGCTTGCCCTGTGTCCTCCCCTCTCTTAAGGATCCACAAAGTTATTAATTTTCCAGTCTGTTTAGCTTTTTACTTGTTGTTAGGACAGAGTGGAGACTTTCAAGCTAATTTGCAGAAAATGAAAACTAAAGTCCTCAATATCTGCTCTACATTTAGATATGCATTTACCCTCAAGGCTACTCCTCCACTTTTTTTGAAATTTCTGGAATTTCACTGACTTATTTTCCCCCCACTGTTCTCATGATTAAATTAGATATTTTCAACATTAATATGGTGACAATCCTAAATTCTATTCACACAAATACCCCTCCAAGCTATAATAAAATCCACCACTATCCTACTATTTAAGCAACATTTATCAAGACCTCAATCTAGACCTTCTGTCGGAGGGTAGCTGAAGTTTCTACAGTAGACCACTTAGCATCAGTGCAAAGGTCTAGAATGTAGCCTACCTCGGAAACTTTAGCAACTATCCATTAAAAATCTGAGCTGCCTCAGTCCTTTCTTCTCTTTAACTTGTTACTGTTTTAATCTTCAATCCCTTTCCATTTCATTTTATTTTAACCCATAAATTACCACTAAGCCATACATTTTTTCCAGTTCAATGTGATACATTTTATTATTCTTCCAAGTATCCACTCCCTTCCCTGAATAGTTTTATATTTCTTAATCTTCCAGGCCTCCCTATAGGATGCATGTATTAACATATCCCATGATCAGGCTTGACCATGTGAAATGGCTTGCTTTGGCCAATGAGATGTCAGTGGCCACAACAAGTGCAATATTAGAAAAGATTATTTTAAGAAGACAAAGAAGAAGACACTTTCTAACACCATACACAAAAATAAACTCAAAATGGATTAAAGATCTGAACGTAAGACCAGAAACTATAAAACTGCTAGAGGAGAACATAGGCAAAACACTCTCCGACATACAAATGGGATCTAATTAAAATTAAAAGCTTCTGCACAAAAAAAGAAATTATAAGCAAGGTGAAAAGACAGCCTTTGGAATGGGAGAGAATAATAGCAAATGAAGCAACTGACAAACAACTTATCTCAAAAATATAAAAGCAACTCCTACAGCTCAATTCCAGAAAAATAAATGACCCAATCAAAAAATGGGCCAAAGAACTAAATAGACATTTCTCCAAAGAAGACATACAGATGGCTAACACACACATGAAAAGATGCTCAACATCACTCATTATCAGAGAAATGCAAATCAAAACCACTATGAGGTACCATTTCATGCCAGTCAGAATGGCTGCGATCCAAAAGTCTACAAGCAATAAATGCTGGAGAGGGTGTGGAGAAAAGGGAACCCTCTTACACTGTTGGTGGGAATGCAAAGTAGTACAGCCACTATGGAGAACAGTGTGGAGATTGGAAATAGAACTGCCTTATGACCCAGCAATCCCACTGCTGGGCATACACACTGAGGAAACCAGAATTGAAAGAGATACGTGTACCCCAATGTTCATCGCAGCACTGTTTATAATAGCCAGGACATGGAAGCAACCTATATGTCCATCAGCAGATGAATGGATAAGAAAGCTGTGGTACATATACACAATGGAGTATTACTCAGCCATTAAAAAGAATATATTTGAATCAGTTCTAATGAGGTGGATGAAACTGGAGCCGATAATACAGAGTGAAGTAAGCCAGAAAGAAAAATACCAATAGAGTATACTAATACATATATATGGAATTTAGAAAGATAGTAACGATAACCCTGTATGCGAGACAGCAAAAGAGACACAGATGTATAGAACAGTCTTTTGGACTCTGTGGGGGGGGGGATGCTTTTGGAGAATGGCATTGAAACATGTATAATATCATATAAGAAATGAATCGCCAGTCCAGGTTCGATGCAGGACACAGGATGCTTGGGGCTGGTGCACTGGGATGACCCAGAGGGATGGTACGGGGAGGGAGGTGGGAGGCCAGTTCAGGATGGCGAGCACGTGTACACCTGTGGCAGATTCATGTTGATGTATGGAAAAACCAATACAATATTGTAAAGTAATCAGTCTCTAATTAAAAAAAATAAATAAATAAAAAAAATCCAGGCTTTCTCCACGTATAAAAAAAAAAGAAGACAAAGAGTAGAATGGAGCCAAACCTAGGCTGACCTGAAGATCTGTCATCAAAACTTAAAAGCTTTTTGCCATTATCCACTAAGATTTTAGGGTTGTTGGTTGCCACAGGGAGAGCTGACTCATGTACCCAAATTAAGCCCCACTGGCCAAGTATCTGTCACCAGCATTCTCTTCTCCTCCTTGACTTTCTGCATCATGTGCAAAAAGTCCTCAAAAAGATCTCCATCTTTAAATATGGTTCCCTGTTGCTGCTAAGTCGCTTCAGTCATGTCCAACTCTGTGTGACCCCACAGACAGCAGCCCACCAGGCTCCCCCGTCCTTGGGATTCTCCAGGCAAGAACACTGGAGTGGGTTGCCATTTCCTTCCCCAATGCATGAAAGTGAAAAGTGAAAATGAAGTTGCTCAGGTGTGTCTGACTCTTAGCGACCCCATGGACTGCAGCCTACTAGGCTCCTCTGTCCATGAGATTTTCCAGGCAAGAGTACTGGAGTGGGGTGCCATTGCTTTCTCTGATGGTCTTCCCTGACACCAATTCACGTTCTAAGAGCTTCTGATAAAAATTATAGAAATATGTACTTGGTTGCCATTATAAATTCTAAGTTTCCAAACTCAGACCTCTCAAATAATTTATTAATCTTTTTAGTTATCCATGGTGAGCAACTTTTATTATTGTAATTGCTATTCCAGACCTCCTTCCCTCAAGTCTCCTACTCATACAGCACACCCTTCTTTTTCAGATTCCTTTGCATCCATCCTCATATACACATTAATCTTGATTTAGGCACTTATTTACATCTGTAGCCATTCTTTCCTTCTTTCTCCCCATCTCTGTAACCTATACCACTTTTCCACTTCAAGAGAAATACTACTACTCATGTTTTACCTCATTACTACCTTATTTGACATCTTCTTGGATTTTGATACAATTTTACCTTCTTTCTAAGTTATAAATGTTCCATCTATTATTTGTCCATCCTACAAAGCAAAAGAGCTCCCAGTCCCAACTATGGGCCCTTCCTTTATCTAATTTCTCTCCACTATCATGCCCAATCTTTTGAGTATGGACTATAATTGTTCCTCCCTTCTCAATTACATTTCAGCCCCTTAAACCCAACTTTTATCTCCACCCTTACATTTAAGCTACTTTGACAAACTTATTACCTCAAATTTCTTAAAACTTTATGTTTAATTCACTGTCACTGTACTTTTCTATTCTGCATTTTTTGACACTTTGCAAAATGGTTTTCTTTAGGTTTCATTTATTTCAATGCAGCTTTCTACCTTTGGTTTCTGTGATACCACCTTTTCCCTTCTCTGCTTTATCTTTGATGAAGGAATACATTTTTAAATATATTTTTGCCATTGTTTGTATTGTCAATAAATGTATCTCATGATTATTATTTTCCAAAACTGTGTATAGTGCATTAATTAGGGAAAATTAAATAAAATTAAATGGCCCTAAGCCATTAGAAGTTTTCCCTAAAAATGAAAATGCTTGCAGTCAGTCTTGAAGGATAACAAAGCACTAACTAGGTGCACAAAGAAAGAAGGGAACTTCATGAAGAGAGAAAAACATAGATAAAAATATATCCAGTAATGTTGAATTTATTTGTCAGGACTGACTCACCATAGATGAAACATGTAGGATTGAAAGTGAAAGTGAATTTTCTCAGTTGTGTCCGACTTTTTGTGACCCCATGGACTATAGCCTCTCAGACTCCTCCGTCCATGGGATTTTCCAGGCAAGAGTACTGGAGTGGGTTTCCATTTCCTTCCAAAACTGTGTATAGTGCATTAATTAGGGAAAATTAAATAAAATTAAATGGCCTGAAGCCATTAGAAGCTTTCCCTAAGAAATAAAAGAATTTGATAGTAGTAAGGCTGTAGAACCTCTGTTACAATATTGTGGAAAGACCTCCCCCTGCAGAACTAAAACAAGAAGGAAAATCATCAAATCACAAAAATAATATTTGTACATTATGTATTATGCAGTATTATATATGTATGTGTGTATATGTATGTATGTGTGTGTGTACATATATATATATATATATATATATATATATATGTTGCTCAGTCATGTCCAACTCTTTGTGACCCCATGGACTATGCTGTCCATGGAGTTCTCTAGGCCAGAATACTGAAGTGGGTAGCCTTTCCCCTCTCCAGGGAATCTTCCCAACCCAGGAATCTAAACCAGATCTCCAGCATTGCAGCAGATTCTTTACCAGCTGAGCCACAAGGGAAGCCCAAGAAAACTGGAGTGGGTAGCCTATCCTTTCTCCAGCAGATCTGCCTGACCCAAATATCGAACTGGGGTCTCCCGCATTGCAGGTGGATTCTTTACCACATATATCATCAGCTTCTTGAGAGAATATATATATATATATGAATATATATATATAAATAAAATTCTTAATCGGGCCTTCCCAGGTGGCACTAGTGGTAAAGAACCTGCCTGCCAATGCAAGAGGCATAAGAGACTCAGGTTAGATCCCTGGGTCAGGAAGATCCCCTGGAGGAGGAAATGGCAACCCTCTACAGAGCTTGGCGGGCTACAGTCCATGGGGTTGCAAAGAGTTGGACACAACTGAAGTGATTTAACATGCAATAGTTCCTGTATCACTAAAGTATATAGTAAAAAATCTTCAAAGGAAAAATCTATCATAATGAAAAGTTTTACAAAAATGCCTCACTAAAAATGTTCTAAGAACCTTCTAATATGTTATTTTCCTAAGTGAGCCAAAAACTGAAACAACATAATTTGAATCCTATATTATATGAAACTGATATTGGGAATACACTACTTTTCCTAGGCTAAATAATACTGAAAATAATCACAAATAACTTAGCTATCTGCTCCATGAAGTACATACTCCTGTAAAACTATGAAGCAACCAAAAAACCTTACTTATAAAAAAATGACTTTTCAAGTCTTGCTTAAAGACACTTGCTCTCCAATCCAAAGCTATTAGCTCGCAAACTCTATCAATACCAACCAGTTTCCTAACTTAGAAGTCACCATGTAATCATCTATCCTTGGCTTTAAGAATCCTATAAATATCCTTTCCTGAATTCTCTCTTCTGAGACACCACTAAAACTGTTAAAATGGTACTCTATCTTACTGTGCTAAGTGTAACAAACTTAGATTTGCTTCAATATATTTTTCTGGAGGTCTTTTGGGGAGCTCATCATACAGTTAATTTATTGATACACTGCTAAATAACAGTGAATTTAACAGTACTATGATTTATTTATATTTAACTGGTGCTGGGAAATATTCACGAGCTATATTAAAATTTCAGCTGAAGCTCACTGGCTCTGGAATCATCCATTTTTAGGACACTGGAAGCTAAATCACCAGAAGGACACAGCTTTGAGAAAGATCTAACTTTTCTGTTAGTGAACACTATGAGAGATATTCTGTGTTTTTTTGTATACATTACTATAATCTTAGGGTCTCATATTTTGACTGGCACATAGCAGGACCTAAATTTTTAAAAAATGTACCACTGAAGTCATCAGCATTCTAATATGTGAATTAGCAAAATTCCTTTGGTGGCATTCCCATACATTTGAGGTTAGCAGAAAACTTATTTCAGGATAATAATTAATCACATGCTATTTGGTGATGGAACAACCAGTGACAACTTTCTGAGTGGTTACCAGGTTCTTATATTCTTGGGAAAAGATGTGATCTTAACCAACTGGATGGTATATGGGTAACAGATTTCACCGTCTCACATTTTATCTATATAAATATTTACAGTATTGAAAAATGGAACAATAATTTGTCCTGAGGGTTAACTTTCCTTGCTTAAAAATGTCTTTGATGGAGAAAAGGGCTATCGTCATAGTCTACATGGAAAGAGGAAAATGAGGGAGTACTAAATTACTTTGCCTCAGAAATACATAGAATCTTTTTGTTTCTTTAATGCTTTCTCCATAATGAAAAGGGAAAAGAAAAAAAACAATGTCCTTATGTCTGTGTCATGAGGACAGACATTATCTGAGCAGCATGACAAATGAATAATTACTAGCAAAAAAAAGTTGGGGGGGGAACCCTACTTTTAGAACAAAAGCTATTATTTAGTCAGAAATAGACAATGTGAGGGATGTCGTTACTGTTCCCTAAACTGTTCAGTAAATTATGCAGCACACACAAATACCTCGTGAGACTGTATGTGTAATTTTATGAGTGGACAGTTCATATCCAAGTGTGTGTGTAATGGGAAACAAGGATATAATACTCAGCTGATCCATGAAATTAACGTGTTGAAGAAAAAGCTTTAAACAGAGAAGATGTATGCTGATGTATAAGCCACAAAAGTAACTATCCTAATTTTGAGGCACAGGTGAGTGGGTATAGATTGTCATTGATTTATTTTGTACAACATAAAATGTGGATGAGCCAATATCATAGATAATTTAAGGCAGAGTGACAATAGCTAAGAGCTAAACTCATTTAAATAAGAACAAAATTCTAAAACAAAGACCACCACAAAAGTAACTCCACATATGGAACATACTAAAAATAAGTGTTTCCATACATTTATCTGTAGGTGACATTAATATTTTTACACATCCTATAAAATCTCAGTCAAAACTGAAGAAGAGTACATAGAGTATATTATTAGTTATCATTTAGATGGTTTCATATTATACAATGTAGTCTCTGCTAATCTGATTTCATATTTAACATTAATAATATTTTTCCATAGATATAGACTGTCTTTTGAGATGCAGATTTGATGAAAGAATGTAAAATAATGAATTACACATTGAAATCATCACATCAATTAAAGTATGATCTTTATACATTTTACTAATTTCAAACTCTACCATTAAATATGAAATTCAAATCATCACAATAATCTAATTTGTTATGAGCTTAGGCTCTTCAGCTATATAATTTATTGACATCAACCTGCTTGTAATGCCATATATTTAAATTCTACTTTCACATTCTATAGGATGTCTATCATATAGTCTCCTTCCAAAACTGAAGCCAAAATGGAAAAGTTAAAAGTATAATATGCTGATTTCCTTTTAAACATGAAAGAGAATGAAGGAGAGAGAGAGAAGAAAGAGAATAAAAAAGGTAAGGAGGGAGAAAAGGTCCGAATACTGGAGACTGAAGAAATGAGAGGCTTAGACTCATTTTGAATATATCATCCCATTAGTTTCCATTATAAATTATTAAAATAACACCTTCCAGGTTCTCTTCAAAATGGCTTGGAATTTGCATGCCATCCATCTGTAAGCCTCTGAGTGGATTATTTACAAATCTGAAATGGCCAATAATAATTCATTTTCCATTTTAAAGCCAGCAAGTTTCTCTATAATTTGTAGAGAGAAGGAAAAAAAAAAAAAAACACTTTTTGAACCATGTCATCTTGAATTCAAAATAAAATAAATAATCCTGGATTTATTCACTGCAAGATTTTTGTTTTATCTGTTTGTTTTAGCACTTTTCTATAGCCTTCGAGATCCAACCAGTCCATCCTAAAGGAGATCAGTCCTGGGTGTTCACTAGAAGGACTGATGCTGAAGCTGAAACTTCAAATACTTTGGCCACCTGATGAGAAGAGCTGACTCATTTGAAAAGAACCTGATGCTGGGAAAGATTGAGGGCAGGAGGAGAAGGGGACGACAGAGGATGAGATGGTTGGATGGCATCTCCGACTCAATGGACATGAGTTTGGGTAAACTCTGGGAGTTGGTGATGGACAGGGAGGCCTGGCGTGATGCGATTCATGGGGTCGCAAACAGTTGGACACAACTGAGCAACTGAACTGAACTGAATAGCCTTCCTCAAGAAAAATAAAACAATTCTCTGTACCAGAGAGTTCATAGCCTGATTCTTTGAATAACAGGTATTCATTGAATAAAAGGACTGATCACTGAACAGTCCCATCTGATGCTTTTAAAACCAAGATGCCTTGATAAGATATTTCTGTAATACAATAATTCCCTGAATTCAATAACTTGAAAGCAAGACAGGGATGACTGGTTATTGAGCACACAAGAACCTCTCAGGTTCTCTTCAAAATATCTTGGAATTTCCATGCCACCGATTTGTATGGATGCTTTATGTTGATAGATGTTTTAAAATTAAATTCCAAAAGGAAGCACTTAACCAAAACCAAAAATCTTACTGGCCATAATAGTGGAGAAACATAACTACCCAAATTATGAAAATGGAAGAGAAAATGCTATCTGTATATTCTTATTTGTCTTGTTACTTTTGTCTGCTAAAAGGATGAGGAAGACAGTGGATTTAGAAATAAGAATTAAGCTTTGTTTTTATTAATGCAATTTATTTCCACAGGATAATACTGAAGCAAATAGTTCAAAGCATTAAAAATGGATTTGATTTAGTTAATGGAAAGAGAACCTGTAGTTATTTTAGCTGGGGATAAAACAATTTAAGGCTTTATGTTTGCATGCTTCAGTAATAAAATTGAAATGCTAAGCTGGGGAGAATGTTGCCTTTTACTCTGGTTTGTGATAAGTCAATATATTCTAACAACTAGCATAGCCTTACAGCTTTGGAAATTATATTAAATGATCTATGATAGACTCCTATCCAGGAATCCAAGGGTTTCTATCTCAATGAAAATCTTATGACTACTCCTTAAATGACCACAGTGAAACAGAATGAAAAGAATTATGATCACTTTAAACCTGGGTGGCATTCATCAAATGGTAACACAAGGGTGAAAGGTCCTATATCCCATTTCCAGTTCTTTAACCTATCTACTGAAGTAATGTATTTTTCTCTTTAAAATGTCCCAAAAGATATAAGATGTCACTGTGCTTATAGGGTTTCGAAATTTTATTTTAAAGAATCAAAAGAAATTTGCTCTGTGAGCAGGTTTTTAAATTTGGCTTGAGGCCTCTGATTCAGGGAACAAGCAATCTTCCAACTCTCTCTTCTCCTGGAGAGATGTCCCCTTTCAACCTGTGCCTTTTGGTCCAGTACAAATCAATGAACTCAAGACCCAATATACCATGTCTTAAAAACCCATTTAGAAAACAACTGCTCCATTCAAAGTTCAGCTCCTTCTTTTATCAGAAATTGCTGGAAATGTAATTTTGCAGCAAGCATTTCATTTCTTGTCTTGAAATAGATTGAGATAAATGTGAAGTCAATGATTAGATAAACGTAATGTCTTGGTTTGATGCCATGATGCAATATTAGATGTTGTGGTCAGTACTGATGGATGTTTTGTATAGTTACTCAGCTGTATAATGGGAAAAACTCCCATGACTATATTTAAAATACCATGTGGTTCCCTTTCAATTAATATTACCAAAAGTACTTTGGCACAAATACAAAAAGCATGAGGGATTAGTGCTGAGCATGCAAATGTAGTTATCTTTGCTCTGGATAGAGTTCTTCTTTATACAATAAACTATATCTATGTACAGTTTATTTACTGGGCTGCGCTGCATGCAGTACATAAAATTATTCCTTCTTCAAAAATCTCTTTCATGAGGTTATAAAAATAAATCTCAATAATCTCCTATACTTCAGTTAAGGATTAAAGGTTGATGAGGTTAACACACATACACCAGCACAAACACAGGTACTATGGCCATAGAAACAGTGTTTATGAAAGCCTCTTCTATGTTAATAGCAAAGAAATATATTTCTCCCCTCCATTCCCTGATACCGAGGTGCATACCATGCAAAATAAAAGAGAAGGAAAAGGAAGAGATGACTTTCTTTGAGAAGGAACACAAACCAGAATATCCACAGTGCCTATCAAAATGTTTTTTGGAAATGTAGAGGCTAAATTTTCTGGCACACTGGTACCAAGCTTGCCTAACATAGGAATGAATCAAGGGATAAAATATTAAATACCTTTATTCAACTTTTGCTTTTTATAATGGCTGTTCGTTGGTAACTGTATTTCATTGTTACATAAAAACTAATGATTATCAGGGATGATACCCAGTCATTATCATTTGCTGCAGTGATCAAAATAGTAAATTTCCACAATTTACCTTTTTAAAAATTAAAATGCTTAATATTTTCTAAACATCTAACACTTAAATAATGGTCAATACATCAACATTTTACTTTCTAGCACCCTTAGGTCAAACACAAGGTACTTAGTAATTTAGAAAGATTTGTTGTCTCTCCTACTGAAGTAATATGTGATCACTATTTGCAACACATAGAATAATTTTTCTGATTATTTTCGTTATTAGTATTTATATTAATCAAAATCCTAAATGTGTACTTACTTCAGCAGCACATATACTAAAACTGGAATGATACAGATATTAGCATGCCCCACAAAAAGATGACATGTAAATTCATGAAGCATTCCATACACACACACACACACACACACTTGCTAAAACTATATAACACCTTGCTTCATATCATGAAAAAGAATCTTGATATACATAGGGAGGCACATGCCTATGCCCAAGACTTACAAATACAGATATGTTTTGAAATTTTTGTAATTTTCTAATTTTTTAAGTCAGTCTTTGTAAATAACTTAAAAAAATTTCATCAGAAATATTTTAGATTTTTTTTTTTTTTCTGTAATGCTTGAATTCTACAATCACACAATCTGATGTTTTGGTGTCTTTTCCTTTTTCCCTGTAAAAACTTCTCTCCGTATTTCTGATATTACAAAATTGCATGATAATGGTATATTTTGGTTGGGACCATTTTAATTCATGGGGCTGGTACTTAGTGAATGACTTTTCAATATGGAGCCATTTCTTCTTCCTGTTCTAGGGACTTCATGAATTATTTCTTTGTCAATTTTCCCCCACCTCATTTTCTGTGATATTCTAAAACTTCCATTAGACAATAGTTAAGCATATGGATCTTTTCTCTACTATTTTCCATTGCTTTGCATTTTTTCCCCTTTTTAGGTTTCCTCTCTCTTCCAAACTTTCTACAATTTTTTTTTCAAATAACCTTTAAATTTATTGTTTTGTACACAATAAGCAAACACCTTTTCTTCTTGAGGTTATGAGTTAGAGATTTTTTTTTTTTTCCCTCTGCATTCCCTCAGGTTCTGAATTTTTTGGTTTACTTATTTTTGTTCTTCGTTTTTGTTGTTGGAAGCTTTACTAATGGTGGCAATCAAACAAGTTTCAGTTGCTAAAAAGCTCTCTCAGGACTCGCATTAAAACGCTTCAGAACCTGCAAGTTACTGCCAGGAAGGAATACAAAATAGCAGCGGCACAGAGGTCAGGAAACGCATCTCAAAGAAAGGCTGCCTCACAGCACAGGTCAGAAGATAGGTACTCCTTCCAACCTTGCTCCACCTGCAGGACTGCCCTGAACGCCCTTTCTCAAACCCCAAACCACCCAGTAGGCAGAGAGCAACTAAAAACCCGGGGCCCTAGTCTAGGCATGTTCCTGTTAACCAGCCCCAGTGGCAGAACCCTTCGAGAAGTCTCACTTACACCAGGTGTAAACCATCCGCACCGCTATCCATAAACGACGCCTCACAAGCCTCGATAAAGCACCAGAAACTCGCCATGGCCCCTCAGTCGAAAAGCAACGCTATTAAATCACTACCATTCAGCCTTGACTAGGAGTCAACACTGTCTTGGTCCGTCTCTTTTCACCAAAACATTCCAGGCGTGCTGGAACTAACTTTCACAGCAGAGGCTTTCCATAAATAAAAATATGCCACCGAAATATCGACAAATTCTGAATACACATGCATCACTTACCTCTAAATCCTGGTGAAGAGTTTGGAGAATACCAAGTGGAAACTTGGAGAATTGTTATCTGAGGCAATTCAGATTCTCCAGAGAAGACTATGATCTGAAAGCAGTTAAAAATGGCTCCGGCTGGACTCTAACCAGACAGCAGAAGCCAGGGAGGGTAGCCTGGCCCATACCGCCCTCCCTCCTCACAGCTCTGGGCTCCTCCGTGGAATCTCAGCCGCGCATGCTCCGAGCAACTACGCTCCTCACCCCACGTTTGCAACGGAATTACTATATTGGCAATTGCTGGGGAATATTTTCAATTGTTGCTCCTGATACCGACTGAGTGGGTTCTCAATTCACACCTGGAGCAGCCCCAAATGTTACAAATCAACAAAACATTCCTTGGAGGCAGAGGTTTTCTTGGAGACTGTTATGCTGACAAACATTATTGAAGCAGGACTAAAGATGTAGAAGCTTTCCAATATGAAGGCCATGACCTTAGGGGCCATTGCTGCAATGCTGTTTACAATCCTCTATTCAAGGTGCTTCTTTTTATACTATGTTTACAGAATCCTCGGGGTGCCGAAGGAAAGGAAGCCCTGTACAGCTTTGATCTGGTGGCATTAGCATCTCTGAGATTTTCCAGGTGAAATTCACAACTGATCCATATATGTGAAAGGCAAGGAGATGCAAGAGAAAGAGGGGTGGGGGCGGGGGCGACACTCCAGATTGGTAGACAGTTTTAATAAACGAGGGAACTTATATATGAGGCTTGTTTTGGGTGGCCACAAGAGGAGTGGGTCACTACACGTGCCCAACAGAATCTTAAGAGATTATATGGAGGCCTTAAGAGTGTTGTCTCCTCTATGGTCCAGAAGGTCTCAGTAACCCAGTACTCTCTCAAGGCTGCCTCCTGAAGTACTTTCTAGTGCAGAGCATACATCTTAAGGACACAGGAGGGGGTAAGGAGCCTCCGATTATTGCCCGGCTCCTACTACGGGATCAACCGGCTGTTGGCCATATCTTTTTGATGATCTTCTCCATCATGCCACCCCTGGTGACAAGTTCTTACAAGCTTACCTGCCCCACCTTCCATAAGGTGCCCTGAGCAGTCAGAAGGTTTTACTTCCATGGAGGTGGCTCACTTGGCTATTTGGTTGTCCGGCAGGCACATGCAAGAGAAAAAACAAGATTAAGGTAATAATTCCCAAAATAAGTAATAATTTTTTCCACCCTGGATCTGAACCACTGATTTATTAAGTCCTCTAGGCTGGGAGTCAGGACACTCACCGCGTTCACCTGTGTTCTGCAGACAACCGAACTGTCAGCGCAAAAATCTAATGGCCACGGCTCCTGAGTGATGACCAGCAGAACCTCAGGGTTCAGTCCACCGGCTGCTTCACTTCATTCCTCTTTCCACCCAGATGGTGTCAGTGTTGGGCTGAATAGTGACTGCAGTTCATATGCATGGGTTGCCCTGATTAGACTCATTTGTGGAATGTCCCACTCTGTGGGAATGTCCCCTCTTTCCTCTCTACAGACCACAGAGGCTGCCATAGGAATATAGGTGGGGGTGCCGGAAGAGCCTAGTAGAACCTGTAGTTATAGAGACAGCAGGCTGGCAGACAGGGTACCCCTCTGATGCAAATAGGCACACTGCTTAGTCAAAGTGAGAAGTTGAACCTTGGTAGAAGTGGGCTAAGGGGACCCATTCTCCATCTACCCTTTGTTAAGAAAGGATGTTCTTACCATGATATGCTTGCTGTTCCTTCATGAGAGGCTCTACCTGGAGGGGTGCTGTGTTAGTGGAGAGGAACAGTTGCTCCACAGGAATATACCAGGTTTCTGCCCCCTTTCAGAGCTGGGGCCAAAATTCAAAGGGTTCTCTCTCCTTCTGTTGTCTCTGCCACAGCCCGCAACCCATACCTTCCAGAGTCATGGACACATTTAACTCAAATGGTCGCCCTACTTGGGAGATGCCCAGAGCTTTCATCTGCTTCACTGGTATTTTTGCTTTCTCAGAGGCGGCTGTTGCTCTGATTCCCTATGCATCCTTGAAGGAACTATTCTGCATTTATCAAGTGAATGTAAAACTGATATGGTCATGTTATTTTATTCATTTATATATTTCACTGGTTTCAAAAGTTAGCTTAAGCAACAAAATGCATGCAGTGAAAGAAAAGAAAAGAAGAAAAGCAAAATAAGGAGAAATAGAGACAGTGGATCTATACAGAAGCCATTATTAATGTGGCTAATGTCTGCACATGCTGTAATATCAAAATTCTGAAACTTGTGAGAATTTACTGTTGTTACATGATGAGATTTGTGTTCTTACAGCCATGTCTAACCACTCTTCAGTGTAATCACTTGGAAAAGTTCAATTAATATTTGAGGGAGATTTTCCCAAATTTTCTTGAAACCAAAAGACTTTCATTAAATACACGAGTGTCAAAGTTCCTAGCTCTGTTGTTGCTACACTAGATTTTATAAGATAACATCAACATATTATATATTTCTCATACACATGTATACATGTGTATTGTATACAATATTGTATATTGTATATTTCTCCCACTGTCCTAGTAGTACTAAGATTATCATATATTTAAAAGTAGTATGTGGGAAGTGTGGACATAAATTTTCATTAGCAGGTAATGAAAACTCTGCTTGTATGGTGTTCTAGTCTATATGTATTAATATTAAAAATTATCCCTGTATTTGGGAGAGTTTATATAAGGGCTCAGCATAGACACAGCCTATGTCCATTGTTATAAATGTGATTTAATTATGTAACTGAAATAGGATGTCAGCAGCCTATGAACATTTTAAAAGAAGGTAATATTTTTTTCTCTCAATAAGGTTTCTATAAATTTTAGATTAAAATGGCACTAGAATGATCTACCTGAAATGCTTCCTTTTGTCAAATAAAGGATGATTTTCTTCTTTCTACTCCTGATCCATTGGGCTTTATGTTTTTCAGCATTCCCTCTGAGATCTTGCCTAGTTAATTATATCCCCTCTTTCTGATAGCTGCAATCTCCTCTGGCTTCCCTAGCTAAAAAAAGAAAAGAAAGAAATTAAAAGGCTAGATTCTCCTATGAAAATGAAAACAAAACAAGCACACAAAACACCCCTTTGATTCTTAATCTACTATCATATTTATTTATTCCTTTCTCATTCAACTATCTAAATGCTCACTGACTCCTCAACAAATTAAATTCTGAGTTCTTCCACTCTTGCTTTATTCTAAACATGTTTTTGCTAAAGAAACTAAGGGTTTATTAATTGTCCAGAACTAATCTCACCTTTTTTATTTACTGTAATATTTCTCACTCTAACATTGGTCCCTAGTGAATATTTCATATTTTTCCAACTCTTTCCTAGACATCTATCAGAATACTCATTTTTGGCTACTTCATACCATTTTAACTATTTTCCCCCCTCTCCCTCCAGAGCATACCCCCCTCAATTATGGCCTTCTCTTGGGAATCTGCTTATAGCCCTCAGGTTTTTCTCTTCCTATATATTCCCCAAGGTGACTTGCTTCCATTCCCATAATTCAGTACATCATCTCCCAAATGTAAGCTATCTCCACTCATTTTGTTGAACTAAAAACTGTCATACTAAAACTGACAGCTTTTAGTATCCTAGAAATGACATCTCTCCATGTGACACACCAATACATTAAACACATGCCTATGTCAACTGTTTCATCTTTCTCTAAAGGCCCATTTTTCTGTCACTGTATGCATCTGTGATAAGTTGCTTCAGTCGTGTCTGACTCTTTGAGGCCCTGTGGACCGTGGCTTGGTAGACTCCTCTGTCCATGGGATTCTCCCAGCAAGAACCCTCCTCTAGGAAATCTTCCTGACCCAGGGATCCAGCCCACATCTCTTATGTCTCCTGCATTTGCAGGTGGGTTCTTTGCCACTAGCGCCACCTGGGAAGTCTTTTTCTGTCATTAGTGCATTGTTAAAAATTATGATTTATTTAATTGTAAATTATTTCCTGTTTTTTTTTTTCTAATTCTTCCCCCCAAGCCATACCCACACTCTCTTTCTCTATTACTAGGACCTGAAATATCTATTTCAAAATATCTCAGAGTAAACAACTCATGTATTAAATTCAAAATTCTATCCTATTGCCCAGTATAGTAAATAGCTCATATTAGACTCACTCTCAATAACTTGAGTAAATGAATGAAATATTACGTTTTTCCCCCAAACTCATTGTCACTGCTTATATTCAGGCCTTCAGAGCCACTTCACTATACATCACCATAAATATTCTCACTGTTCTCTTCGCTCCTACGCACCATAGTTAATGCTCTGTACTCTATCAAGATTGCTCTTCATATATATATACACACACACACACACATTAATATTTATGCATGTTCTCCAGTAGGTGAAGAGTTCTCCCTAATTCCCAAATTCTAAGAGCTTATGATAGGGTACATTAAACGTTTTCTTCACTATTTTAACCAATTATCAAAACTTTCATATGATATTTTTAAAGATTTTTTGATATTGACCATTTTTTTAAATCTTTACTGAATTTGTTACAATATTACTTATGTTTACTTTTGGTCATTTGGCTGGGAAATATGTAGGATCTTAGGTCCCCAGACAGGAACCAAACCTGCATGCTCTGGCAAGTCTTAACCACTAGACTGCCAGGGAAGTCCCATGTCTTACATATGCTTTTAAAGTGCATGATATAAACCATGTTGGTATTGGCTTAGACAAAGAAATCAGGGAAATATCTATTAGCATAGTCCTTGGTTTCTAAAAGTTTCAAAAAGGTAGAAAAAGTAGACTTTAGGAAAGAAAGAAGTACTGGGGAAAAAGTAACATTTTTATGTTTTCCCAATTTTAAATATATATCACGTTGAAGTTTTAATTAGCAAATTATGTTTTTATAATTGATTGCATTATTTTTTTCTAAGCAAGTGGTACTGAACGTAAAGTACTATTGTTCCTCAAAGCCCTAAAGATGTCTATACTGTAGAGTTCAGCAATGTAGGATTCTATGAATGGCAAATGTATATTATCATTGTTTCATGAGTCAGTATTCAGAATAAGAGCTTCCCTTGTAGCTCAGCTGGTAAAGAATCTGGCTGCAATGCAGGAGACCTGGATTTGATCCCTGGGTTGGGAAGATCCCCTGGAGAAGGGAACAGCTACCCACTCCAGTATTCTGGTCTGGAGAATTCCACGGACAGAGGAGCCTGGCAGGCTACAGTCCATGGGGTTGCAAAGAGTCAGACATGACTGACAGACTTTCACACACAGACACACTCAGAATAAAGTAAAATTTATTATAGTATGTTAAGGCTTGGAGGCTCTAGATATGTATGTATGAACAAAGAATCTTAGTCAAAGTGATATTTCCTCATGTCAATGCCAATATGTGGAGTCAGTGATTTTTTTTTTTTTTTTTTTTGGTTATCCAAAGCTGTCTTATTATGATGCCAAGAAAGTCCCCTATTTCAGGCCCACACCTAATATTCTGAGATCTGGGGCCAGAGTACAAATCAAGATGCATACTCCAAATATTTAATGTGCAAATCCAGGTATACTTATGACTTAGCTGGCATTCCTACCAAGGGCTCAGAGCCCATTCAACATGAATTCCATTCCAATCCAAAGGATCTGTTTTTCCCCAAGGCTAGAGATTTCATGGAGCAGGGCTGGGTAGGGCATTGTATAAAGTGACACTGAGCCCACGACTGCTGGACAGTGACTGTACTAGCCCCAGTCCAGATGTTAGTGAAGTCGGCCAAGCTTCCCAACTAGCCAGGTTGAACTAGGTCCCCTCCACCTGCTCCACTTCCCCAATTCAGAATTTCCAGGGCAGTTTTAAGGGCTTCTCTAAACTACCTCAACCAAAAAGAAGTAGCACAAACCTAGAAAACACTTTAGGCATCTTTGGACAGTGAACTTTTAACAAAATCACCACCTTTTCATGTGTTTCCCAGGGCATAAGCTTGAATACTTTCCTTTCCCTTCACTTGCAAGTGAACACTTAGAAATGCACAATCCCTTATCCTCTTGCCTGTGGACAGCAGTTTGGTTCAAGTGACTTTTTAACACAATTGGAATTTGTTAGCAAACATTAAAATTTTTTTAATTGGGCATAATAGGAAAAAATGACGTATTTCAGTGTAAGTGATTTGCAGAGGATCTGTAAAGAGCTACTGATGCTTGTAGCTAAGAATGGACCTGCCTTGATTTCTAAAATTTGCAATCTTGATATACATTTATTATAACAGTATTCAGAATAAAGTCTTAAAAGATCTCAGGCTTTTGGCATGCCTAGCAGGGGAGGGTTCACATTGATTTTACACTGTGTATAATCTGCTGAGAAGATGGATAAGGTACATCAAGATTTTCTAACCTTCTTAAGTATATGATTATATGCCAAAGAGATTTGTATTTACAGATTTCCCTATGTTTTCCAAGCTAGTAAAGAATTCACGTAAGAATAACTATAATTATAAAACACTCATAAATCAAAGCAATGTCTGTCACATTTTAAAATTGTTTGTGGTACTGTAAATATGTTAGAAAAAAAGCTCTCTAGCAGTTCAGTCAGTTTTCATTCCAATCCCAAAGAAAGCCAATGCCAAAGAATGCTCAAACTACCACATAACTGCACTTACCTCACACACTAGCAAAGTAATGCTCAAGATTCTCCAAGCCAGGATTCAATAGTACGTGAACCATGAATTTCCAGATGTTCAAGCTGGATTTAGAAAAGGCAGAGAAACCAAAGATCAAATTGCCAACATCCATGGGATCATCAAAAAAGCAAGAGAGTTCCAGAAAAACATCTACTTCTGCTTTATTGACTATGCCAAAGCAGTTGATTGTGTGGATCACAACAAACTGTGCAAAATTCTTCAAGAGAAGGAAATACTAGACCATTTGACCTGCCTCCTGAGAAATCTGTCTGCAGGTCAGGAAGCAACAATTAGAACTGAACATGGAACAACAGACTGGTTCCAAATCAGGAAAGGAGTATGTTAAGGCTATATATTGTCACCTTGCTTATTTAACTTATATGCAGAGTACATAATGAGAAACGCTGGGCTGGATGAAGCACAAGTTGGATCAATATTGACGGGAGAAATATCAATAACCTCAGATATGCAGATGACACCACCCTTATGGCAGAAAGCAAATAAGAACTAAAGAGCCTCTTGATGAAAGTGAAAGAGGAGAGTGACAAAGTTGGCTTAAAACTCAACATTCAGAAAACAAAGATCATGGCATCCCGTCCCATCACTTCATGGCTAATAGATGGGGAAACAATGAAAACAGTGACAGAGTTAATTTTTTGGGCTCCAAAATCACTGCAGATAGTGACTGCAGCCATGAAATTAAAAGATGCTTGCTGCTTGGAAGAAAAGTTATGACCAACCTACACAGCATATTAAAAAGAAGAGACATTACTTTGCCAACAAAAGTCCATCTATTCAAAGTTCTGGTTTCCAGTAGTCATATATGTATGTGAGAGTTGGGTTATAGAGAAAGCTGAGCGCTGAAGAATTCACACTTTTGAACTGTGGTGTTGGATAAGACTCTTGAGAGTCCCTTGGACTGGAAGGAGATCCAACCAGTCCATCCTAAAGGAAATCAGTTCTGAATATTCATTGGAAGGACTGATGCTAAAGCTGAAACTCCAATACTTTGGCCACCTGATGCAAAGAACTGACTCATTGGAAAAGACCCTGATGCTGGGAAAGATTTAAGGCCAGAGGAGAAGGGGATGACAGAGGATGAGATGGTTGGATGGCATCCCCAACTCAATGGACATGAGCTTGAGTAAACTCCGGGAGTTGGTGATGGACAGGGAGGCGTGGCATGCTGTGATCCACAGGGTCACAAAGAGTTGCACATGACTGAGCGACTAAACTAGAGTGAACACTGAAGTTCAGTATACAAAATGCAGTGCACACATGAACACTTTGACATTAGGTTTCCATTGTTAATGCCTGTAATTTCTATAAAATTTACTATATTTGGACTAATTATTTTAAAGGTAAAAATAAAGACACATTGTTCCTTCAAACTGTAGAAGTTGGACTTCGAATAACCATTTTTAGCCTTGGTTCCAGTTATGATAAATACCATTAAGTTGTCTGTCCTTGAAATTTAGACTCAATTTCATTCACTGTTTAAACCTAATTTTACAAATCAAACTCAAGTAAGGAAACAAATGGAAATGCATCTGATTTCAGCAGCATCTTCTGTCAGTATAGGATAAACAACATCATTTGCAGGACATGCATTATACCATTTACATACAGAGGAAGAAAAATGCTGATTAAGCTGCCATTTGGTCCAGGCCTTCCAATACATAGTGTTAGGCAATTTAATCTTTGTAGTTTTAAAACCACACACATCTCTAATCATAACATGCCAGAAGCAATAAAGCTGCCAGAATGAGTGGGGCTGTTTGCTTCTGACACATTATAACATCTTTGAGCCAGCAGTATTCCAAAAACATGTGTTATTATCATCTTTGGATTGACAGCTCAGCACCCAAGGGTCTCCTTCTTTCCCCAAGGTTTGTTTTTAAAACCCACAAAGGGCTCCCTTAAAATAAGGGTAAAATTTTATTTCCCTTTCAGTGACTCATTCACTTGTTTAAAAGAAAAAAAAAATCATCTGTTTTACAGTCAAATAACCTCTATGTTTGGAGCAGGGTTAAACAGTAACAAGAAAACTGCTAAACGTTTTGAAGTTTTGTTATCAGATTTGGTGAAAGAGTTGTGCATGCATCAAAATTGTTCATGTTTGTTTTTTAACATATTAGATATGGTGATATGCCTAGAGGAATACCATGGGTTTACAGCATAAAGATAAAAATACAAAGAAGAAACCTCACTACTTTATGATTTCAAATGATAAAATAAATGCCTGAGTTGACACTGATCTTTTCACTAATTATGAAAGAAATATCCCCTATGTATTTATGACAGTAGGAAAAAAATTTTAAAAACCTGCAGACTATTAGATCCAAATCATCTGTTATTTGAAAAACTGTTTTTAAGTACTCTCTAGTATTCTGAAGTAATTTTTATCTTATCATGTGTTTACTTATAAATCATTCATCTGTTCCTTAAAGCAATTTCCAACACATAGTCCTGACATTCAATTTTACTTATCCAATGTTGTTAAAAAAGTAAAATATACATTTTTAAAATGGCTTGCAATTTAGACTGGCTTTAAATTAGTCCAAAATACTCAGTTTGGGCTTTTTTTTCTTTTCATTTTAGAAACTCTTGGTTGGCAGCTATATTCTTTCTTTATTATGCCCCATTTACTTTAATTACCTTGAAAAAAATCTAAGATGGGAAAGGAGAATACTCATGCCTTAAATTATCCCTTATTAAAATTCAGAAAGAAGACAATGTGGACAATCAGTTCTCATAAATAAAGATTGTAAAATAGGGAATTGACAAAATTAGGCTCTATCTGAATATGAATAACATATTTTATATCAGTAAAATCTGGAATTAGCTAAGAAATTTTATTTTTGTTAGTTATAGTATTTTAGACTTTCCATGCTGAGTTGTGGTAAATGTTGGGGTTGGGGGGTGGTGCGGGCCGGGGGGTGGGGTGCATGTCTGCACGCGTGCACGGACTGAGCAGGGAGAGAAAGACTGCATGCTAATCTGGATTGCCTTTAAATTCATTACTAGTGTGATATTCTGACCATAACTTATTGTCTTGATCTGAAACAAAGAAGGGCTCAAATATAAGCTTAGACTACTCCTAGACATTCTGTTTTCTCTTATTAAAATCTACCTCTATTATATTATGGTATGTGCATTTATCACACACTGCCTTGTAGACTGTGTGTGCGCATCTGTATATGTGTATTTAATTTATCTGTATATTTAATGTTTTGCTTACTCATGCATCTTTCAGGTACAATACACGTTTAAATGTCACTTCCTCTTTAAAATCTACACACATGACTCCCAAAGTGGGTCAAATCTATTAATTATATACGCTCACAATGCTACACTTGTCTTTTAACACCTTTTTTAAAACTATGCTTGAATAAGTATTTGTGTGTTGACATATACAGTTTTCTACTCTTGACTCCATGAGGGAGTGACCTTCTCTGCTATTCCATGCCTGTCTCACCAGGACCTAGTGCAATGCTCGGTCACAGAATGGGAGTAGCTCCATGATGAATCAATAGAAGTATGAATAAGCACACAAATGAGTAATATTGTAAGATTCTCGAGAATCACAGAATCATAGTTTCGTATCTGGGTGCATATTCCTTGCAATTACTAATAGAATAGAGTTCCAAAATCTGTGCTAGGTAGTGAGTAAGGTATCTGCCCCAGTAGACCTATGGTATAAGAAGAGAGAGAGGTTAATCAAATAACTACATAAATGAATATTAAACATCATGGCGATTACTGTGTGATAGTAAAGAAAAGATACATGATATGTGGTAGATGGCACAATGAAAGGTGTATTAGGCTGATTTCCCTAAGTCAGGAGGAGATTACATCAGGCTTTCTTGACTGAGCTGAGGTCAGGAGGAGGCTTTGGGTAAGATTGATTTAATATAATCAGATTTCAGTTAACAAAACTAGAACCTAGGAATGTTTATAAACTGTCCATATATGCAGCTAATCTGTGGAAGGGCCAAGGCTAGATCTTAGGGAGAAGTATAAGCAACATTTATTGAGGCATTATCAAGTATTGGGAACAGTTTTGAAAAAAAATTTTTTTTCATACCTTATTTAAAGTGTCTTTCCCCTCTTCTCTCTCTCTCTCTGGAAGGAGTTTCAGTCTTTTTTATTCTACTCCTTGGCTTCCCATACAGGGATGGAGAATTAATCATCTGAATGATTAATACCTAATGATTGATTAGTCTATAGTCACTACTAATTATGATCACCATTCTCTGAAAAGCAAATTCATACTAATTCATGGATGATATCTTTTATACTTTCTCTGGGTATCTAGCTATCTCATTAAATTAAACTGTGGCCAGTTCTGGAGTTGGAACTGCTTCATTCCATCCATCCCTACTATATCCAGCATGGGTGCTTGCTTAGTGGGTGCTCAACTGCCTTCAGAGCCACACCAACACTCTTCACCTCTACCTGATTGTCACTGTTACTCTTTTTTGTGGGATATGACCAGAAAAAGATCAATAATATCCAAATAGTCAGATTCTCTTTTGATGTAGACAGAAAAGAAACCCCCATTTTGGCCCATATGCTTATCCATGTGATTCAGCCAGGTAGAGCCATAGCTTAGCATTGGAATTTGCTTGATTTCAACCCTCCTAAATTGGTATTTAATTTCCCATATGACTCCTGCTATTGTGTGTATTCTTCTTGGGGACTACTTAGGAAGTGGTAGATATAAGATTCAGTCACCTCTGATTACTTAGTTATAAAATCTTCTAATCCAGGGTGTCAGCAAATTCCTGCCCATAAGCCACATTCCATTGGCTCCCTGTTTTGTGAAGAAAGGCTTTTTGGAACATAGCCACACCTATTCATTTGTGTATCATTTCTGGCTGCTTTTATGCTACAATGGCAGTGTTGAGTAGTTGTCAGAGACTGTATGGCCTGCAAAACTGAAAATATTTACTAACTGATCCTTTATAGAAGAAGATTTAAGACCTTAATCTAAGCTAACCTTTACTTCTAATAATGAGTACTGTCTACTGAATATTTCCTATTATTAAAGAAACAAAAAACCTTGACTGAATCATCTGATAGAAATACTGAAGACTTATGGCAACCTAATTTTGTCAAGAAGAAATTGTGTGCTTCCAAATAAAAATAAACATTCTTACCAATAATTGATATATCTTGGAGAGACTACAGGGTTTAGATATATTAAAACTTGAATTTCCCTCTGCAAGAAGTGGGGGGTAAAAAGATGTGTGGTATACAAAGGAACACTTAGATACCTTGTATTCCCCTATTTTTGTACATCGGCCCTTTTGTGATTTATTTCTTTGTTTGAATTTCTCCTTAGTATGTATTTCAACTATATTTCTTCTGTACTACCAAAGTAGACTCTGAAACTCACCTTACCCTAGGGAGTTTCTGCCTGAGGAGCCTTGATAAACAGCATCTTTCTGGACTGATGATAAGCAAAGTGCTGTATAGCAGGGATATAGGAGGATCAAGGTTGACCCTTGGCTAGTTGGCTTTGCCAACAGCAGTCATCTAGTTATGAGCTGGCAGACTAACATAACTATGACATGTCAAAACAAAACAAAACAAAACAAAAATACATCAGAAATATACTTTTTAAATTCTTTATGAATCAAAGATTTTTCATGCTGACACTTTCAAATTAATGGAACTATCATGCAGTATGATATATTTATGAAATGCTCCAGGATATTCCTATAGAGAAGCTGCTTCAATTTTTTGTGAAAGCAATCTGAATTAAAACAAGTATAGCCTCTCTCTCACTCTCTCTTTTATTTTTTTTTGGTGTGAACTAGAGAAGAAAAATGTTATAATTGGATGCTTCTGTTAAGCACATAACAATACTAAAGAATTTCCCTGTTATTATGATTATTTGCCAATAGAAATTTCTCATGCAAGTCATTAACCTCCAATGGTCTCATGTATTTCTCCTCTCAACATTGATCAAATAATATACAACATTTAAATTACCTACAGTTGATCTAAACAGATTATACTTCTATCTTCTGGTATATCAAGTATCCTCAGAACATTCATGCAAGTAATATAAGACTGCATACAACTGTATTATTTTATAGGTAGAGAAACCAAGAAGGTTCAAATAAACCAAGAAGGTTCAAATAAGGTTCAAGAAGGTTCAAATATACTTTTAGCTCATTTGATTATTAAGGATACAAGATTACAATAAAAATGCAACATAGACTATCAGTACTTCAAGTACTCTTCTGGGAGAATATTAAATTTATGGAAATTTTATGCCATTTCTTTTGATTTTATTTTTACTTCTAACTAGTAGTTATATATAGTTTAAAGACTCAAATAATACTATATGACTTATAACAAAAATCAACAATTAATCCTTACTTCAATTTACCTGAAGAGGTGACCACTTTGATCTTTTAAAATTTATTATATATATATAAAATATATTCTATATAAATTTATTATATATATATATGTATATGTATATACATGTATGTAAATAATGGGGCTTCCCTGGTAGCTCAGCTGGTAAAAATTCTACCTGCAATGCAGGAGATCCCAGTTTGATTCCTGGGTCAGGAAGATCTCCTGGAGAAGGAATAGGCTACCCACACCAGTATTCTTGGGCTTCCTTGGTGGCTCAGCTGGTAAAGAATCCACCTGCAAGGTGGGAGACCTGGGTTCAATCCTTAGGTTGGGAAGATACCTTGGAAAAAGGAATAACTACCACTCCAGTATTCTGGTCAGAAAATTCCATGGACTGTATAGTCCATGGCATGGCAAACAGTTGGACACGAATGAGCAACTTTCACTTTCTTTTCATGTAAATAACATTATTATTTAAAAATATTTGATTTCTAGGCATTCTCTGTTGTCATCCCTTCATGGAGAATGAGTATCTAGATGTCATTTGCACACTACCACCTCTCCCTCATAACCCCTCCCCCTACACCAATACACACTTCCTAAACCCTCCTCCTTCTGATATAGTTATATTGTCATTGTAATTTAGGTTACATAAATGTTCCCTATATGTGATTTGTAAATATGTAAACGTATTGATAATTGAGTACTGGCTCACTACAGGTGTATGATATGCCTGCAACTTAATATTCTTCTCTCTCTTAATCTCTCTCTCCCTCTCCCTCCTGTAATTTCATTCTTTATTTGTTTCTGCATATAATAATTATTATAAGTAATTCAAGTCTATGCCCCTACCACCAATGCCAAAGAAGCTAAAGTTGATCAGTTCTCTGAAGACCTAGAAGACTTCCTAGAACTAACACCAGAAAAAGTATTCAACACTGGGGATTAGAATGCAAAAGTAGGAAGTCAAGAGATACCCAGAATAACAGGAAAGTTTGGCCTTGGAGAACCAAATGAAGTGGAACAAAGGTTAACTGAATTCTGCCAAGAGAATGCACTGGTCATATTAAATACCCTTTTTCAACAACACAAGAGACAATTTTACACATGGACATCACCAAATGGCCAATATCGAAATCAAATTGATTACATTCTTTGTAGCCAAAGATGGAAAAGCTGTATACAGCCAGCAAAACAAGACCCAGAGCTGACTGTGGTGCATATCATCAGCTTCTAATAACAAAACTCAAGCTTAAACTAAAGACAGTGGGGAAAACCACTAAACCAGTCAGGTACAACTTAAATCAAATCCCCTATGAATATGCATTGGAAGTAATGAATAGATTCAAGGAATTAGATCTAGTTAACAGTGTGCCTGAAGGACTATAGACAGAGGTCTATAATATTGTATATCTGTAATATTGCACAAAAGGCAGCAAACAAAACCATCACAAAGAAAAAGAAAGTGATTATCTGAGGAGGAGTTATAAATAGCTGAAGAAAGAAAAGATGCAAAAAGAAGAGCGAAAGGGAAAGGTAAATCTAACGAAATGCAGTGTTCCAAAGAAAAGCATGGCGAGAAAAGAAGGCCTTCTTCAATGAACAGTGCATAAAAGTAGAAGAAAACAACAGAACAGGGAAGACTAGAGATCTCTTCAGGAAAATTAGAGATATCAAGGGAACATTTTGCCCAAAGATGAGCATAATACAGGACAGAAACACTAGACATCTAGTAGATGCTTAAGAGATCAAGAAGAAATGGAAAGAATACATGGAAGAACAGCACACACACACAAAAAGATCTTAATGAACTGGATTACTACAATGGTGTGGTCAGTCACACAGAGCCTGACATTCTGGAGTGTGAAGTCAAGTGGGCCTTAGGAAGCACTGCTGTTAATAAAGCTAGTGGATGTAATGGAATTCCAGTAGAACTATTCAAAACCCCAAAAGATCATGCCATCAAGGTGTTTCATTCAATTTGTCAGGAAATCTGGAAGGCCCAGCAGTGGCCACAGGACTGGAAAAGGTCGATCTTCATCCCAATTGCCAAGAAGAGTAGTACTACAGCATGTGCTAACCATTGGACAATTGCACCCATCTTCCATGCTAGTAAGGTCATGCTTAAAATCTTGCATGCTAGGCTTCAGCATTATGTGAACCAAGAACTTCCAGATTTCTAAGCTGGGTTTAGAAAAGGAAGAGAAACCAGGGATCAAACAGCCAACATTTGCTGGATTATAGAGACAGCAAGGGAATTCCAGAAAAACATCTACCTCTGTTTAATCGACTATGCTAATGCTTTTGACTATGTGGATCATAAAAACCTGTGGAAAACTTACAGAAATGGGAATATCAGACCATCTTACCTGTCTCCTGAGAAACCTGTATGCAGGTCAAGAAGCAACAGTTAGAACTCTGTATAGAACAACTGATTGGTTCAAGATTGAGAAAGGAGTACGACAGGGCTGTCTGCTGTCACCCTGTTTAACCTATAGGCTGAGCACATCATGAGAAATGCTGGGCTGGATGAGTTACTACCTGGAATCAATATAGGCAGGAGAAACATCAACAACCTCAGATATGCAAATTATATCACTCTAATGGCAGAAGGTGAAGAGGAACTAAAGAGCCTCTTGATGAAAGTGAAAGAGGAGAGTAAAAATGTTGGCTTAAAACTCACCATTCAGAAAACTAAGATAATGGCATCTGGACCCATCAATTCATGGCAAATAGATGAGGAAACAATGAAAACAGTGACAGACTTTATTTTTTGGGCTCCAAAATCACTGCAGATGGTGACTGCAGCCATGAAATTAAAAGATGCTTGCTGCTTGGAAGAAAAGTTATGACCAACCTAGGCAGCATATTAAAGAGCAGAGACATTACTTTGTCAAAAAAGGTCCATCTCGCCAAGGTTATGGTTTTTCCAGCAGTCATGTATGGATGTGAGAGTTCAACTATAAAGAAAGCTGAGCGCCAAAGAATTGATACTTTTGAACTGTGTTGTTGGAAAAGACTCTTGAGAGTCCCTTGGACTGCAAGGAGATCCAACCAGTCCATCTTAAAAGAAATTAGTCCTGAATGTTCATTGGAAGGACTGATGTTGAAGCTGAAACTTCAATACTTTGGCCACCTGATGGCTAGAACTGACACATTTGAAAAGATACTGATGCTGGTAAAGGTTGAAGGCAGAAGGAGAAGGGGATGACAGAGGATGAGATGGTTGGATGACATCACCGACTCAATGGACATGAGTTTGAGTAAGCTCTGGGAATTGGTGATGGAGAGGGAGGCCTGGTGTGCTGCAGACCATGGGGTCACAAAGAGTCAGACATGACTGAGCGACTGAACTGAACTGAACTGAAGGAGAGTAAAAGAGACAGCTTAAAAGTAAATATTAAAAAACTAAGGTCATGGTATTCTGCCCCATTACTTCATAGCAAATAGAAGGGGAATAGGTGGAAGTAGTGACAGATTTCCTCTTTTGGGGTTCTAAAATCACTGCTGATGGTGATTAGATTGCAGCCATGAAATCGGAAGGCAATTGCTTCTTGACAGGAAAGATACAACAAACCTAGACAGTGTGGGGAAAAGCAGAGACATAAGTCTGCCAACAAAGGTCCGTATAGTCAAGGCTATTGTTTTCCCAGTGGTCACGTAGGGTTGTAAGAGCTGGACCATAAAGAAGGTAGAGTGCCAAAGAATCGATTTTCTTGAACTGTGTTGCTGGAGAAGACTCCTGAGAGTCCTTTGGACAGCAAGGCGATCAAACTAGTCAATCTTAAGGGAAAGCAATCCTGAAAACTCATTTGAAGGACTGATGTGAAGCTCAAACTCAAGTATTTTGGTCATCTGATGCAAACAGCCAACTCATTGGAAAAGTCCCTGAAGCTGGGAAAGATTGAGAGCAGAAGAAGAAGGCATCAGAGGATGAGGAGGCTGGATGGCATCATCAATGCCATGGACATGAACTTGGGCAAACTTCGAAAGATGGTTAGGGACAGAAAGGCCTGGCATGCTGCAGTCCATGTGTTCACAGAGACTCAGATACAACTGGGTGACTGACCAACAACATAATGATTATTGAAGATTGTGGTGACTTTGACAATTTCTTTAAAAAGGACAACAATGAAGTTGGCTACGTCTGTTGACTCTTCGTTTCATGAAACATTTCTCTGTACCATACAGTTCTGCTTGATAGCATTATACCCAGGGTAGAACTTCTTTCAAAACTGGAGTCAATCTTCTGAAACACTGCTGCTGTTTCGTCAACTAAGTTTATCAAAACTGATAAATTATAACTAGGGACATCTGAGAAATATTAAATGTGTTCCAAATCAAGGCTAATGTAGGCAAAGCAGTTGATTAGAAGTCAGGAAATTTGAACTATATTGATATGCCAGGAAACAGGAAGAGGCTTTGGCCAATTTAGAAGAGCTAAATCCTTTATCTCAAAAAAAAAAAAAAAAAACAAACAGAAAACTGCGGTCACTAAGCGTTCTTTTATTCTCAAAAGGAGACTCTGCATAACGGAAAGTAAGTTTTCACTTCCACAAAATTGGGTGTTATATTGTGTTCACAAGTGTAGTAATATCACAGATGTCTACAAGACTGTTGAAATGCACAGAACTGTATTATGGATTGACTTTCTGAAAATTTCAGAGAACAGGCTGGCAAATTGGCAACATGAAATACAACATGAGTTAAATATATACTAAAATGGAGATAAGCAGGGAAAAGATAAAATAAAATGAATGAAACATTTTCCTGAAATCTTAACACATTCTTTACCATCCCACATCAAGAAACAGAATGAAGAAAAACAAGGATGTCTAAGAGGAACGGGTCATTATAACTCTTCCCAATCAGATCTCCACGAATTCAGTACTGCCTCTGTTAACCTTGGATTAAGAGCCAAACACGTTATAGAAGCCAGATTCAACTCTTTACCCCCTTGACAATTACAATATCAATGATACAATTACAATGTCAATGATATATTTGCTTTGGAATTGTAAGCTCTGGATTTTTCACTTATTTGGAAAGATTAGAGAAAGGGGCTTAGGAAAGAACCCTCTCTGAGACCAGAATATCATTTAGATTGGAATGGGGGAGGGGTGGAGAATAAGATGGAGAATATTCTGTTCTCTCTGAAAAAAAAAATAAGGAACAGAAAAAAAAACAAAAAACAGAGTACCTTCTTGAAATGCCTTGTTCTGAGGTAATCTGAGCAATTGTTGTTTTTAACTTCCCCTCAGTTAAATATGTTTCTCTCATGCTGCCTGCACAGAGCAATGATTTGTTTTGCTGTCTCTGTTGGCAAAGCAAAAGGTGTAAATATGTTTTTCAAATCCTCCAGGGGACTGTTGAGGTCTTCCCTACCCCCACTTGAAGATTAATTTAAACTACAGCCTTTCCCTCTTTGGCGGGTTTCCATGCATGAGGCAGAAAGCAGTCCTCCCAGTCTGGAATTCTCAGTGTAGCAACTCTAGCAAGCCCTTAGGGGGGAAAAAAAGCAATCTTAAAATTCAATGTTTTGCTGCCACTAATAGTACTGAGATTTGAAGCTGAATGTGATAATGCACATATATTGTCTAGATAGTGAACCAAATTTTCACAACTAGAGCCCTAGTGCCAGCACATGCACAGATAGATGTGCCTACCAATTTTCAAAAATAGAGATCACAAATGTGAAAGAAGGGAAATCATATGTACTATGATAGGGAGTTTTGAGCATTACTTTACTAGCATGTGAGATGAGTGCAATTGTGCAGTAGTCTGAGCATTCTTTAGCATTGCCTTTCTTTGGGATTGGAATGAAAACTGACCTTTTCCAGTCCTGTGGCCACTGCTGAGTTTTCCAAATTTGCTGGCATATTGAGTGCAGCACTTTCACAGCATCATCTTTCAGGGAAGGATTGGGGGCAGGAGGAGAAGGGGACGACAGAGGATGAGATGGCTGGATGGCATCACCGACTCGATGGATGTGAGTCTAAGTGAACTTCGGGAGTTGGTGATGGACAGGGAGGCCTGGTGTGCTGTGATTCATGGGGTCACAAAGAGTCGGACACGACTGAGCGACTGAACTGAACTGAACTGATGATAGGGAAGGCATCCTATCCTATTCTGTATCCTTGTGTATTTCATGCATGGCTTTGAATAGCCATTAGATAAAGCTAGTTAAATAGCCATGATTACCCTGAAGAAGGAATAGGCTACCCACTACAGTATTCTTGGGCTTCCTGGTGGCTCAGATGGTAAAGAACCTGCTTGTGATATGGGAGACCTGGGTTTGATCCGTGTGTTAGGAAGATCCTCTGATGGAGAGCATGGCAACCCACTCTAGTATTCTTGCCTGGAGAATCTCCATGGACAGAGAGAAGCCTGGCAGGCTACAGTCCAAGGGGTCGCAAAGAGTTGGACTGGCCAGGGTAACTAAACACAGCACAGCACCACTGCTTCTAGTTTTGTCAGCTACAAAGAGAATTTAAAACTTCAGTCTACCAGAAAAGGTCACCTGGAAACAATGATGTAAAGATACATTCTCCCTTTCATAAGTGGATAATTCCTAAACACTGCATTTCCTCCATTACAAAATAGGCATAACCTTTTCTTTAAAACAAGCTGGAAAAATCCTTCAGTGACTGAAGAAATGTTACAAATATATGGTTGATACCAAGCCAAAAATATTTTCATACACAGGACTTGATCAGAATTAAGGTCTGTTTTATAATAAATCATAAATCAAGGACATGCTTTAACCAGAAATGAATGGCATTCACAAAAGGAACTTCACAGCCAATGGAAAGCAGAGAAGGAAGTGGTAAGAAAGTGAATGCATAAGATGACAGTGGGTTGGTGAGGCAGTCAAGCCTTAAAAGCAATTTTCCCTGCAGCACTGGAATGTATTAGACCTGACATAGAAATTCTACATCAGGGGCTTGGTAGGATCATACTTAGGTTTCAAGAAGATTACTCTGAGGATGTCCCTGCTGGTCCAGTGTTTAAGACTCCAATTTTCCAAAGCAGGGGGTATAGGTTCCATCCCTGGTCAGAGAATTAAGATTCCATGTGCCATGCAGTGCGGCTTAAAAAAAAATTATTCTAGTAATTAAGCTACGGAAGAGGACTGGAAAGAAAAGATCAGTTAAAGTATGGTTTCAAAAGCCTTACGAGAAATGATACCAATAGGAAGCAAAAGACGGAAATGAATAAAAGGGTAAGGCTTAGAGAAGTAACTTACTCCATGTGGAAAGCAAGTAAGAGGAATTAGAAACAATACAAGGTTTGTATGCTTAAGTGATACAGAAGATGACAATGGAAATAAAGGTGGTAAAGACAATGGACAAAACAAACATGAAGATAAAATTATGAATTTGGTTTTAGAAATATGTTTTTAGAGATATTAATGGAATGTGGAGCTGGTAATTATAGGCAAGGATTGAGAATCCATAGCAAAATCTGCATTAAAAAGGGCTGAAACACATTTCTACATGTGGCTAGCTCTAAGATCCTTTCTTCACTCGTCTCATTATTAGTTGGGATTATTTCTCCTTTCCATTAAACTGCATTACTCATGACATTGAATCAGTCTACGCTACTATAACAGCAGAGACTAAGAGTGTGATATTCTTAGAGTAATTGTAGATACTAAGTGACAATATATGTCAGTGCATAATAAAATGACTACTACCCAGCAGTAGACAACAGAAGTTAGTTTCTGTCCTGGGGAAATAAGAGAGAGAGAAGTCTTTCAAATATGACTTTAGGAATTATTTACTTGAGTGTGATAATGAAAATAACTTAGTTGAATGATATTCCATGGAGGAAAGTGAAGAGACACAATAGAGGCAAGACATAGACTTGGGAGAAGTTATTTTTCAGCAGATGGAGAACAAATGTGGAAGTAAATAACAGATTAAAGATTTTGGAGGAGAATCAGCAAAACTCAACATGATGAACACAAACAAAAAAGAATGAAGGGGTAGCAGCAGTCGTTTCTTCAGTGTTACACTGAAGTGTATATATATTCATATATACATATATTCATATATATATATATATATATATATATATATATATATATAAAGAACCACTAAGTTTTACTATTAGGAACTTATACCTATGAGCATTATGAAAGAAAATTCAATTGAAAGGCCAAGAAATATCAGAATTTCAGAGTTTTGTCTGTGGATACCAAAAAATAAATTGTATGCTCTATTAGTCTGCTAGGGCTGTTATAATAACATACCATAGTTGGGGTGGCTAAAAACAACAGATTTCTTATAGTTCTGGAGGCTGTAAGTCCAAGCTCAAAATGTTGACTGGTTTATTTTCTCCCGACTTTTCTCTCCTTAATTTTAAGAAGCCTGCCTTCTTTCTGCGACATCTTTATGTCCTTTGTGTGCACTTTTACCACGACTTCCGCGTACTTTCTGTTCTCATAAGGACACTAGTTTTCCTGGATAGGGCACCACTCTTATGATATCTTGTTGTCATTTAGTCCCTCAATCAGGTCCAACTCATTGAGACCTCATGGATGTAGCCCACCACACTCCTCTGTCCATGGAATTTTCCAGGAAGGAATATTGGAGCGGGTTGCCACTTCCTACTCTGGGGATCTTCCCAACCCTGGAATCAAACCCAGGGCTCCTGCAGGCAAATTCTTTACCATGCCTGACAATGCAGGAGCCACAGGAGACACAGTTTCAATCCCTAGGTCAGGAAGATCCCCTGGAGGAGGGCATGGCAACTCACTCCAGTATTCTTGCCTGGAGAATCCCATGGTAGAGGAGCCTGATGGGCTATAGTTCATGAAGTCGCAAAGAGTAGGACAGGGTTGAAGCAACTTAGCATGTACGCACACATACTATTACAGAGAAAGACAGTTCATGGGGTCACAAAGAGTAGGACACGACTAAAGCGACTTAGCACACTCTCATGGATACTATTACAGAGAAACTGTGGTGAACATTCTGGTACATGTCTCCAGGTGCAATTCCCTAGAATGATTTATTTTAGGATGGAATTCCTGGTTCACGAGAATGTACATCTTCAACTTTAATTAGATATATTGTTGAATTGTTTTCTGAAGGGGCCAACAATTCACATATCCATTGGTTATGTACAAGAATTGCTTGTGAGCCAAAGTTTTAACACAGAGTTGTCAGACTTAAGTTTTTCAATCTGTATGCTACATGGTATCTAATTCTGATATAATTTGCATGTAAGAATATATTCTTATTCTTTCTTATGCTCTGTCTTCCTAGAGTCTCACCCTTATGGACTACCTTGCTGGGATTCCATACTATTTGACTTCTGATAGAGGTTGTCTAATGAAAGGCACAGGGAGAATATGAAAGAGGTGGAAGGAAGGGAAATACGAATATTTCTTCCTCCTTTCCTCTACTTTGGCACAGGGATTCTGCCAGTTACTGAGTCCCACTCCAGCTACAGATCTGATCAGGTGGCCTTTTCTTACTGAATTACTGCAAATCTATTTCCTCCCCTTTTCTATGGGTAGCATGTATGATAATGGCTTCCAACAGTTGTTAATCTCTAGGTGCCTCAACCTTTCTTGTTAATTTTTTTAAACTTGCCTAATACTTAGTAAAAACCTCTGGATTGAAAATACCTTCAGTTTAACCAACTATTGGATTGACCTTCCCAATATGACCATGAACAATACAAAGATATACTATGAAAACTCTTCTGACCCTCATTCACCTAATTCCCATCACTTACTGTTAATATAATATGTTTGTTGATGCTTTTGGAACTAACATAGAGATATTTTTATACCTATTGAAGAAATTAACCTATCTGTTCTCATTTTTTATCACAATTGGTGATAAATATTATCACTATTTACATATACAATACTGATATAAAATACACGATACACAATATTGATATACAAGTGTCACTTCTTTAACTTGGCTTCTTATCTTTAGTTATTATAACATACTAAACTTGTGATCTTGTCAGTACATAGATGCAAAGCAGTCCATTTTATTAATATTTTTCCCTTTATTTTTCAGTCTTCTAATAGTGCATATTTAGATTATTTATATCATGTTATTGGGCTTTCCTGGTGGTAAAGAATTTGCCTGCAATGCGAGAGACACAGATTCCATCCCTAGGTTGGGAAGATCCCCTGCAGAAGGGAGTGGATACCCACTCCAGTATTCTTGCCTGGAGAATTCCATAGGCAGGGGAGCCTGGCAGGCTATAGTCCATGGGGTCACAAAGAGTTGGACATGACTGAGCGACTAACACTATCATGTGATTACTAGCAATCTTTAAATAAATAACTAAATATATAAATTAATGTTCATGTAGATTTTCTGATCAAAGTTACATGAATCTGTTGTAAAAATTCTGTTAAATTCCATTCTTTAAGGATTGCAGCCATTTGTAGTTCCATTTGCAATGTATGTTAGAGTCTAGTAAACTACAGTATAAATAGTAAAATGTATCATCAGACATTTGCAATATTATTAATCTGATACCTGAG
Source organism: Bos taurus (assembly GCF_002263795.3). Lineage (NCBI taxonomy): Eukaryota > Metazoa > Chordata > Mammalia > Artiodactyla > Bovidae > Bos > Bos taurus. The sequence goes on along the minus strand of NC_037348.1, from coordinate 37,703,808 downwards.
ATATGCTTTTTACTAGTTGTTTTATTGGCATTGACCTTGAATTCGTGTTTGAAAGGCATTTTCATGTTTAAGAGATATTTACATTTCTGTTACTGAGAACTACATGTTCATATCCTATACTCATATTATGCTGAATTTTAATCTATTTTTAATTTGTAGACATACTTTATTAATACATGGGAAGAATTTATGCACCATGAGGTTATGAAATATTCTTCCATGATTCCTCCTTGTACTTTCATCATTTCATATTTTATGTGGAAATCTTTGGTCCAGTTGGAATATTTTTCTGAAGTGTGGATGCAACTCTTCTTCAATGAACAACGCTACGTACGTTTTCAAAGTTTCTTATTTCCTTATTTCTTCAAGTACGATCTTTTACCATATATTCTGTTTTCAAATTTTCATTATCTGTAGCTTTTAGAATTTCTCATTTTTCTGCTTCTTATTTCTAGTAATTCTTAGTTGTGGTGGCTTATTTGTGCTTTTTGGAAATTTTGTATTGTGAGCTCAAGTTTGGCAGGGATTTACATGTGGGAATCTATGTGCTCTGAATTGAGGTTGAATCCCTTCAGAGAATATTTGTATTTCTTTCTGCTAGGCACCACTAGGCAATAGCAGTTTTAAATTCATGCTTCAACTTAGGGTTTCTTGGACCATAAGGTTAAGTGAAGTCACTCAGTCATGTCCAACTCTTTGCGACCCCATGGACTGTAGCCTACCAGGCTCCTACATCCATGGGATTTTCCAGGCAAGAGTTCTGGAGTGGGTTGCCATTTCCTTCTCCAGGGGATCTTCCCGACTCAGGGATCGAACTCAGGTGTCCCGTATTGTAGGCAGATGCTTTACTGTCTGAGCCACCAAAGAAGTCCTTCTTGAACCATATAGGTAATATAAATAGCTAATTTCAATCTCCAGTGAAAGGATAAAGACCTTCATATGGAAACCATAGAAAAGGTTTTATTTTCCCAAGATTCTAGGCTAATGAGATCTGTAAACAGCCTCAAGGCACCTGTAGTTCCAACATCCTCATAACAGACTTGAGTTCTACTTTATCACTCTCATCACCTGTAGACTTCACTTACTTTCTTGAGAGCAGGTTATATATTACTCAGCATTTTTAGAAATCTACTGTTGGAGGAATACTTTTTTTTTTAGGAGATCTAGTCAACTATCTTGCTGGCAGTAATGCTATAAGATGATTTGGGGTATAGATGAAAGATAGGGGAAAAATTTAGAACAAGAACTGCATTTACGACATATTTATTTTAGGACAAAAACATTTTACTGTGATTCTAGGCAGAATATAAGGTGTAAAACTTAAGGAAAATTGAAGTATTCCAGCAAGTGATATCAGTTAAAGGGTATTCCAGACAAAAAGATCAGAAGTGTTCAAAATGGATAGGACCTCCTAGACTAAAATAAAAGTATATATTTTGGCTGGAGTACAAAATAAAAAGTAATATACATAAGATTAGAAAAATATAGTATGTCTAGATGGTTGGAAATTTGGAATAAAACTCTCAAGATTTGGGAATTTTGTCTGAATCTGAATGAGAATTTTAACTGAATGCTGGCCTTTGAAAGAGCTGGGTTCAGTAATATTGTTTGGAGTCTCATATATAGACTCTATATTCCTTTTATTCTAATCTACAGATATTTGACATGTTCAGTTCTTTCTCTAGGACCAGGGTGACCTGAGACAGGGAGTCCTATTGTGATAAAATAATCTGAAGTTGTTTTTCTCCATCTAGATATGCCTGCATGCTTGTACTGCTTATGCATGCTCTTGATATTATGAGATGATTTAAAAATGAGTTTACATTGAGAATTCCTCAGCAAACATTTAATAACTTGTATAACTATTTCTTACCATTTCTTACAATCCCTTATGAGGTAAATGTGTATCTAAGAGAAGCAGAGAAAATCTAGGATTGCTGCTCTTTGAATAAAGGCAAAGAGAGATGTGGATTTGTTAGACAATTGAGGGGAAAAAAAATAAAGTTAAAAAGAGTGCCAAATGTTTCATGGACTGATTCAGTTTGGATTGAGGTAACCTATGACCAACTGTTAATACTTTTCATTAAATCATCTTGTGCAGAGAGTTTGGATTGCTGCTGTGGATGTTTTCTGAACATTATCAGAGGCAAGGGCTTGGGTCCAAATCTGTCTTTTAGTACAAACTTTCCTCCACTCTGGGTTCAATTCAGTTCAGTCACTCAGTCAGCTCTGACTCTTTGTGATCCTGTGGACTGCAGCACACAAGGCTTCCTTGTCCATCAACACTCCTGGAGTTTACTCAAATTCATGTCCATCGAATGGGTGATACCATCCAACCATCTCATCCTCTGTTGTCCCCTCCTCCTGCCTTCAATCTTTCCCAGCATCAGGGTCTTTTCCAATGAGTCAGTTCTTTGTATCAGATGGCCAAAGTATTGGAGTTTCAGCTTCAACATCAGTCCTTCCAATGAATATTCAGGATTGATTTCCTTTAGGATGGACTGGTTGGATCTCCTTGCAGTCCAAGGGTCTCTCAAGAGTCTTCTTCAACACCACAGTTCAAAAGCATCAATTCTTTGGTGCTCAGCTTTCTTTATGGGCCAACTCTCAATTCCATCCATGAATACTGGAAAAACCATAGCTTTGACTAGCCGGACCTTTGTTGGCAAAGTAGTGTCTTGGCTTTTTAATATGCAGTGTAGGTTGGTCATAGTGCTTCTTCCAAGGGGCAAGCATCTTTCAGTTTCAGAACTGCAGTCATCATCTGCATTGATTTTGGAGCCCAAAATTTGGATACTTGGTGAGTATCCAAGTATACTCTAGAACCTCTCAAGGCAGTCCTTATCATTTAAGATCTGTAGGTTACTGTGCAGAATAAAAGGGTCATTTTATGTATTTATGTGTTTGTATTCTAGTTTGCACTTTAGTACAAAGATCTTTACCTTAATTATTTAGATGCCAATGATATTTATTTTGTCACAGATGAGTAAGAAATCTAGAACTCTCTGAATTAAACTCAACCAAAAGTAACTTGATGAAAGTCAAAGAAGAGAGTGAAAAAGTTGGCTTAAAGCTCAACATTCAGAAAACTAAGATCATGGCATCCAGTCCCATCATTTCATGCAAATAGATGGGGAAACAGTGGAAACAGTGGCTGACTTTATTTTGGGGGGGGCTCCAAAATCACTGCAGATGGTGATTGCAGCCATGAACTTAAAAGACCTGCTTACTCCTTGGAAGGAAAGTTATGACCAGCCTAGATAGCATATTCAAAAGCAGAGACATTACTTTGCCAACAAATGTTCGTCTAGTCAAGGCTATGGTTTTTCCAGTGGCCATGTATGGATGTGAGAGTTGGACTATAAAGAAAGCTGAGTGCTGAAGAATTGATGCTTTTGAACTGTGGTGTTGGAGAAGATTCTTGAGAGTTCCTTGGACTGCAAGGAAATCCAACCAGTCCATCCTAAAGGAGATCAGTTCTGGGTGTTCATTGGAAGGACTGATGGTGAAGCTGAAACTCCAATACTTTGCCACCTGATGTGAAGAGTTGATTCATTCCCAGCATCAGAAAAGACTCTGATGCTGGGAAAGATTGAGGGCATGAGGAGAAGGGGACAACAGAAAATGAGATGGTTGGATGGCATCATTGACTCAATGGACATGGGTTTGGGTGGACTCCAGGAGTTGGTGATGGTCAGGGAGGCCTAGTGTGCTGCGGTTCATGGGCTCGCAAAGAGTCGGACACGACTGAGCAACTGAACTGAACTGAACTGAAAAGTAACTATATTACAGATACCTGAGTTTCAGAATTTCTCACATGTAATCCAGTTCTCATAAGTGAGAAATTGTCTTATTAACAGCCCTAAATTCTTTTCCTGCTTAGGTTGCTGGCTTTCATTAGTATAGAGTCTTGCCTTTGTGTAGTTTCTCTGAGGTAATTGGGTGTTGGGACTGGAAGCCAAACCCCTGCAATGGTTTTACAAACTTGGCAACATAAGGTGTCTGCTTAGATATCAAAATATGCCTATTCTTTTATCCCCATACTGTACTTGAATACATTTTCCACTTACTGCCAACACGCTTTTGCTCTGTGCTAAATTTCTGAGTCAAATCTTGACTGTTTTCAGATTGGAATTTTTTTTAGTCATGCCTCTGCACTGGTCTCAATTCTCAATCCAATTTTTGGACCTTCTACATTGCCCTAGTAAGTTATAATGAAATGCAATTTGCCTATCCACTTTTCAAAATATGGTTAGAATAGTTTTTAATGTTAAGGTTAGAGGAGAGTTTGACAATAGGAATATTACATAATTATTCTGCTGTTTAACAATTATTACAAACTTAGAGGCTAAAAACAACATACATTTATTATCTCACCATTTTGATGAATCAGCACTCGAGGCATGGTTAAACTGGGCACCTCTGTTTAACATCTCATAGCTTGCAATCTAGTTGTTTGCCAGGCTGCAGTTGTTGAATTTTAATTTCTTATGGTTGTGGAACTGAAGTTGCTGCTTGACTGATGGCTGTTAGCAGCTTTCAGCAACTAGAGGCCCTGGCAGTTCTTTGTGAGTTAGTACACTCATAATATTGCAAATTACTTCTTCAAAATCAATAGCAGAAACTCTTATTCCAGTCTGCTAAGACAGAATAGCATCCAGTATTGACAACAAGAGAAGGACTTTCCCATTACTGTTGCCATATTCTGTTGGCTAGAAGCAAGTCACAAGTTCAATTCACACTCAAGGTCAATTCACACTCACATTAGTACTAGAAACCAGTAGGATGCCTATGGAATCTTGATCTCTGCATGACTAACTTTGAGCAGACATAGGCTTATGGAGTCTGACCTGTCTGACCAAAATAAGCTTTTGATCTTAGAGGGGAAGAATACAGTTATTTTTTAAAAGAAAATCCAAATTCTTATTTACCCTTCAAGCAATATGATGCTGTGAAAATGTATTTATATCACTATATTAAGCATAAATGAATTATTGAAATTATTATGTATTGTTTAAATGAAAAATAAGGATGCCTGTTAAGACTCAGATATTCAGTAGTTAGAAATGCACCTAAAGGGATGGTCCTACTATAATGACTACCAAAGTATCAGTTTTGCAATATCATAAATATAGAATACAAATTCGGATAAAACTTCCCTAAGGAAAAGTAATATTTTATAGGAAAAATGTTCAGCTTTTTAGCTTCATTAATTAAAACTATTATTAAAGCCATCATCAAGAAGACTATTCACACTGGAGTGAGCTCATTTATTGATGCTTTCATTCAGCAAATATATATTTTGTTACATCTAATATTGGGAATGAAAAGGGGACTAGAAGAGACAGTTTCAACCTTCATACATTTTTCAGTGTAGTGGGAAAGGCAGAAAATCAAACAAGGAATTATATTCAAGTATGGTAACTTATATGGTATCTTATAGAAAACCATAAGTTTACCGTACTTAAGATACCATATAAGTTACCATAATGAAAAATCTATGAAGGCATGTCTCTTCTGGTCTGCTTTTCATATGTAACAAAATATGAGCTGGAGACCAAATTGTCAACATCCATTGGATCAAAGAAAAAGCAAGAGAATTCCAGAAAAACATCTACTCCTGATTATTGCTTACGCCAAAGCCTTTGACTGTGTTGATCACAACAAACTGTGGAAAATTCTTAAAGAGACGGGCATACTAAACCACCTTACCTGCCTCCTGAGAAATCCGTATGCAGGTCAGGAAGCAACAGTTAGAACTGGACATGGAACAACAGCCTGGTTCCCAACTGGGAAAGGAGTATGTCAAGGCTGTATATTGTCACCCTGCTTATTTAACTTCTATGCAGAGTACATCATGCAAAATGCTGGGCAGGATAAAGCACAAGCTGGAATCAATATTGCCGGGAAAAATATCAATAACCTCAGTTATGCAGACAATACCACTCTTATGGCAGAAAGTAAAGATGAACTAAAGAACCTCTTGATGAAAGTGAAAGAGACAGTGAAAAAGTTGGCTTAAAGCTCAACATTCAGAAAACTAACATCCTGGCATCTGGTCCCATCACTTCATGGCAAATAGTTGGGAAAACAGTAATCAGTGACAGACTTTATTTTCCTGGGCTCCAAAATCACTGCAGATGGTGATTGCAGCCAGGAAATTAAAAAACACTTACTCCTTGGAAGGAAAGTTATGACCAACCTAGATAGCATATTAAAAAGCAGAGACATTACTTTGCCAACAAAGGTCCGTCTAGTCAAGGCTATGGTTTTTCCAGTGGTCATGTATAGATGTGAGAGTTGGACTGCGAAGAAAGCTGAGCGCCAAAGAATTGATGCTTTTGAACTGTGGTGTTGGAGAAGACTCTTGAGAGTCCCTTGGACTGCAAGGAGATCCAACCAGTCCATCCTAAAGGAGATCAGTCCAGGGTGTTCACTGGAAGGATGGGTGCTGAGGCTGAAACTCCAATACTTTGGCCACCTCATGTGAAGAGTTGACTCATTGGAAAAGACCCTGATGCTGCGAGGGATTGGGGGCAGGAGGAGAAGGGGACAACAGAGGATGAGATAGCTGCATGGCATCATGGACTTGATGGACATGAGTTTGGGTAACTCTGGGATTTGGTGATGGACAGGGAGGCCTGGCGTGCTGCGATTCATGGGGTGGCATAGTCGGACACAACTGAGCGACTGAACTGATCTGAATTGAATCATAGCTGTGGTTTAGTGGTAAAGAATCTGCCTGAAATGTAGGAGCCACAGGGGATGCAGGTTTGATCCCTGGGGTGGGAATATCCCTTGGAGCAGGGCATGACAACCCACTCCAGTATTCTTGCCTGGAGAATCCCATGGGCACAGGAGCCAGGTGGGCTATAGCCCATAGGGTTGCAAGGAGTTGTACAGGAGCGAAGCAACTTAACAATCATGTACGCAAGTATAATAGCTATGGATTTAACAATTAGAGGAACAAATTGCCTCAAAATGGCTACATTATTTAACTTACCATTAACAATGTATGAGGGTTATCATTTCTCCACAGCTTTGCCATCTTTGTTATTTTATATCTTTAAAAGGTTTTAAACCTTCTTGGGGTGGTTACCTCATTGTGAGCTATCTCACGACACGGTATCTCATTGTGATTTTGGTTTGCATTTCTCTGATGACTAATTATATTGGACATCATTCTTGTGCTTTTAATTATTTCTATATTTTCTTTAAGAATTATCATTTCAAGTGTTTTCCTACTTTAAAAATTGGGTTATTTGTCTTTTTATTGTTGAAATAATATTATATTCTCAAGTCTAGTCTCAAGTATTTTTACTTTCTTGACTTTACTTTGAAGAATAAAACTCTTTGATTTTGATGAGGTCCAGCTTATACCCTTTTTGTCACTTATTCTTTTGTTATTGTATATAAGAAATCATTGCATGATCCAAGGTCACAATAATATTCCTCTCTGTTCCAGTCTAAGAATTATATAGGTTTAGGTCTTACGTATCAGAGAAGGCAATGGCACCCCACTCCAGTACTCTTGCCTGGAAAATCCCATGGACGGAGGAGCCTGGTAGGCTGCAGTCCATGAAGTTGCTAAGAGTCGGACACGACTGAGCGACTTCACTTTCACTTTTCACTTCATTGGAGAAGGAAATGGCAACCCACTCCAGTGTTCTTACCTGGAGAATCCCAGGGACAGGGGAGCCTGATGGGATGCCATCTATGGGGTTGCAGAGTTGGACAAGACTGAAGTGACTTAGCAGCAGCAACAGCTCTTACGTATAGGTTTTATATCCATTCTGAATTTATGTTTTTATATGAGGTGAGATGTGAGATCTAGCTTCATTCTTGGGCAAGAAGACATTCCATTGTTCCAGCACTATTTGTTGAAAAGACTATTTTCCCCATTAAATGGTTTTAGAATCCTTTTTGAACATCATTTGCTATATTGTATGGGTTTATTTCTGGAGTCTCAATTAAATTCCATTGCTATATATGTCTATTCTTATACCAGTACCACAGAGTTTTGATAGTTGACACTTTGTAAAATGTTTTGAAATCAGGAAGTGTAAGTCCTTCAACTTTCTTTTTGAGATGGTATTGGTTATTAGGATCAATATATAAATTTCTGCAAAAAGCTGAAACTGGGATTTTTTAAAATAAGAATTGTGGTAAATCTGTAGATCAAATCTGAGTTGTATTGCTCTCCCAACAATATTAAGTCTCCCAATCTATAAACATAAGATATTTACTCCATTTATTTACGGCTTCTTTATTTTGTTTCAATGATGATTTTTAGTCTGAAGTGTACAAGTCTTACATTTCTTTGTTAAATATATCCCTGAGTTTTAAATTATTTTGGATCCTATTATAAATAGAATTAATTTATTAATATAATTTCCAAGTTGTTTATTGCTAATATATAGAAATACATGGATTTTCTATATTGGTCTTATATCCTAGAACCTTACTGAACTCCTCTGAACTCCTCTATTAGTTCTAAAAGTTGTTTTGTGGATTACTCTGAATTTTACATATACAAATCATGTCACTCATGTTGCATAAGTGAGACAGGCTAGAACCCTGGACCCATCACTGCAGTGCTTGCACCTGGACTAATATCTCCTTGAGCAACAAAATACAAAGAAACTGTTAAGAGACTAAAGATAACTGCAGACATGCACAGTTGGGGCATATTATGAAGAAAAGGATACAAAAAGACTAAAATTAAATTGCCATTTCTGAGGCCTAGGGAGCAAAAATAGGGCACTATGCAAGATCCCTGCACACAGCACTACCAAGGATGTGGGCAGACCACCTAAATCACCCCTCCACCCCAACCCACCGATCTCCCCCACCCTCATTCCATTTAAGGGAACAGTTGCCTCCCTCGGGAGTGAGCAAGGACACCTATCACTTGTTTTCACTCCCTCATGATGCACCATGAGCCCCAGTAAAGCTTTGCCTGAATTCATCTGGCCTCGTATCAATTTCTATTGATTAAGGAGTCCAAGGACCCTGGTCGGTAACATAAATAGAGATACTTTTACTTCTTGTGAATTTTGATACCCGTTTATTTCTTCTTCTTGACAAATTGCTCTGGCTAGAAATCCAATACAATATTAAATAAAAGTAGCAAGAGTGAAAAGCTTTTACTTTTCCTGATCTTAGAGGGAAAATGTATTTGCTCATTCATATTACTCAGTATTTGTGAGTTTTCAATAGATGTCCTTATAAAGTTGAGGAAGTTCCCCTCTATTTCTAGTTTGTCAAGTGTTCTTATCATGAGAGGATGTTGAATTTTGTCAGATGCTTTCTCTACATCAGTAGAGATGGCCATGTTGTCTTGTCCTTTATCCTAATAGTATGGGCTACCTTGGTGGACTTTCATATACTAAACCAGTGCGTCTTACCAAGGGATATATATATACCACTTGGTAATGATGTATAACCCTTCTCATATGTTGTTAAACTCAGTGTGCTAGTATTTTGACAAGGATTTCTGCCTCTGTATTCCTAAGAGAAAACTAATGCAATTTAATTTTTTTGTGATGTGTCTGGTTTTGGTACCAAGATAATACTGGCCTCATGGAATGAATTATTTGAGGTTAAAGAATGAATTGAAGAGAAAAAGACAGTGACAAGTGGATCAATGGAAGATTTGTTGCAATAACTCAGGTGTATATGATTAATATATAACTTAGACTAACGATAATAAAAGTGGAAATGAAGAAAGACATCAACATTCAGTATCAGGAACAAAAACATAATTTTTTCTTGGTAATCAAGGGAGAGCTGTGCATGTGAGACATAGTGTCTGTTAGCAAAGCAAATTTCTGATCTTACATAGGCTGTGAGAAACAAAAACAGAACAAAATAAAATGTTCAGAACTTGGCAGACTTTCAGGAGAGAGGGGGATGGGGACTGTGGCAGTGGTAACTGTCTGCTACTAACTGGCTAGTTTCTGGATGCATGGTTACTAATATGAAGTTATAATTGATCAACTTGCATGGGTTTAGGTCTTCCCAAGTGTCTCAGTGGTAAAGAATAGCATGCCAATGCAGGAGACGCAAGAGACACAAGCTCAGTCCCTGGGTCGGGAAGATTCCCTGGAGTAGGAGATGGCAACCCACTCCAGTATACTTGCCTGGAAAATCCCATGGACAGAGGAACCTGGCGGGCTATAGTCCATAGGGTTGCAAAGAGTCAGACACGACTGAGCACACATGCACGGCATGGGTTTAAACTTGGCATGAGATTAAAACTGATTCTCATGATTACTTAATATTATAGACAAAGGAGAACAGGAATATTTTATTCTCAGAGAGAAATGAACAGATTAAAAGCGAATTGAGAGTATATCTGATTTGATGGGACAGTGAAGCAGAGGATTACATTAAACATGCCTTTCAGATTTCTGGTCTGAACAATTAAATGTAAGCTCTGCCAGGTCAAGAATCTCTCTGTTTTGTTGTCTGATGAATACAAGCTCTGGGAAAGAACCTGATGTGTAATAGGCATTTTATAAATATTTTTGAATTAAAAAAAATTCTATTACCATATAGTGCTTTAATGGAATTACATAATCTGGACATGTTCAATCTCAGATATCTACAAAACATCCAAAAGAAAAGAGCTTAAAGTCAACAGGAAATAAAAGCTTTGAATTAGTATATATGTTTGATCTGCTTAGATTCTGTAGCCTCCAGCATATAGACGGCTATTGAAAAAATAAGATCAGATGAAATACTTAATAGATATTATAGGATGAAAAAAATTAAAAAACACCTCTAGAACAGACATCTGTCAAAACAAACAGTTAAGGAACCAGGGCCGTTACAGAACCTGCAAAGGAGACTGATAATAAAAGACCTAAAATGATGAAAGCAATGTGGAAGCTAGGGGAAGTTTCTTTTTCTTATTCTCTTTGCTTTTTTCCCTTCTGAAGGAGAAAGAAATTAACCTTGCTAAATGATCTCTAGGGAGTGAGCAAGAAAAAAAAAAAAAAAAGGACTGCCAGGTATTCATCAGATCAAACAACTGTTGAGTCATTGGTGTCCTTGACAAAAGCTGTGTCAGTAGAGTGGTGAGTGGTGTGCATGGAAAGGGTCTCAGGTGAGGAGAGGAACTGATGGTTTACATATGAAGAAGGAGAGCAGGCAAAGTGGCATCTGGAGGTAGGCTTTGGATATAGAAAAGGAGGTAATGTTTATTTTTTAAGTTGAGGGAAATTAGAGCATGTTAAATGCAGAATGGAAGAGAAAAACAAATGGAGAGAGTTTTAAGACACAGGAAAGAGAAAACTTGATAAAAAGGCTAACATACAGTTAGTGGGAATTTATAATTCTATAATTTACTCTCTTGAAACCCTTACAGCTCTAAATTTCTCTGGTGATTTGAATTGTCTATATAAATTACTATATTTGAGAATTAGACATCATTTTAGAAGTAATATAAAGATTTTTTTTCTAATTTTATTTTATTTTTAAACTTTACATAATTGTATTAGTTTTGCCAAATATCAAAATGAATCCGCCACAGGTATACATGTGTTCCCCATCCCGAACCCTCCTCCCTCCTCCCTCCCCATACCATCCCTCTGGGCCGTCCCAGTGCACCAGCCCCAAGCATCCAGCATCGTGCATCGAACCTGGACTGGCAACTCGTTTCCGTAATATAAAGATTTAATGTAACACATGAACAGTCTTTATTCTTTTTGTGGGGAGATATATATATATATATATAAACTTTAAATTTATCAAAAGGTTACAACAACTTTTTAATGTTTCAGTTCAGTTCAGTTCAGTTGCTCATTGTCTCCGACTCTTTGTGACACCATGAACTGCAGCACGCCAGGCCTCTTGTCCATCACCAACTTCCAGAGTTCACTCAAAGTCATGTCCATTGAGTCAGTGATGCCATCCAACCATCTCATCCTCTGTCATCCCCTTCTCCTGCCCTCAATCCCTCCCAGCATCAGAGTCTTTTCCAATGAGTCAACTCTTTGCATCAGGTGGCCAAAGTACTGGAGTTTCAGCTTTAGCGTCAGTCCTTCCAAAGAATACCCAGGACTGATCTCCTTTAGAATGTACTGATTGGATCTCCTTGCAGTCCAAGGGACTCTCAAGAGTCTTCTCCAACACCACAGTTCAAAAGCATCAATTCTTTGGCGCTCAGCTTTCTTCACAGTCCAACTCTCACATCCATACATAACCACTGCAAAAACCATAGCCTTGACTAGACAGACCTTTGTTGGCAAAGTAATGTCTCTGCTTTTTAATATGCTATCTGCTGCTGCTGCTGCTAAGTCGTGTCAGTCATGTCCGACTCTGTGCGACCCATAGACGGCAGCCCACCAGGCTCCTCTGTCCCTGAGATTTCCAGGCAAGAACACTGGAGTGGGTTGCCATTTCCTTCTCCAATGCATGAAAGTGAAAAGTGAAAGTGAAGTCACTCAGCCGTGTCTGACTCTTAGCGACCCCATGGACTGTAGTCCACCAGGCTCCTCAGTCCATGGGATTTCCCAGGCAAGAGTACTAGAGTGGAGTGCCATTGCCTTCTCCAAATATGCTATCTAGGCTGGTCATAACTTTCCTTCCAAGGAGTAAGCGTCTTTTAATTTCATGGCTGCAATCACCATCTGTAGTGATTTTGGAGCCCAGCCCTTTCCCTATGCTGCTGCTACTGCTGCTAAGTCACTTTAGTTGTGTCTGATTCTGTGTGACCCCGTGGATGGCAGCCTACCAGGCTCCCCAGTCCCTGAGATTCTCTAGGCAAGAACACTGGAGTGGGTTGCCATTTCCTTCTCCAATGCAGGAAAGTGAAAAGTGAAAGTGAAGTCGCTCAGTAGTGTCTGACTCTCAGCGACCCCATGGACTGCAGCCTACCAGGCTCCTCCATCCATGGGATTTTCCAGGCAAGAGTACTGGAGTGGGGTGCCATTGCCTTCTCCACCTTCCCATATATATATATATATATATATATATATATACACACACATATATGTCAATTGTTAATATTTTACTTTCTCTCTTTATCTCTTTCAGTCCTATTCTCTCCTCTCAGCATCTATCTCTCTCATATTCTTTAGCAAACCATTTCAGTATTAGTTGCAAATATTGTGACAGTTCATCTCTAATTAATTCAGCATGAAATATTAATCATCTAAGAATAAGGACATTCTCCTACATAACCATAATAAAATTGTCATAGAAAGGACATTTAACATTGATACAATATTATCATCTAATAAATAGCCTATATTAAATTCTACCCACTATCAATTATCCCAGTAATATATTTTTTTTAAGATTCAGAATGCAAATAAGGCTTGCACATTTCATGGATGTTTCATATATTCCTTAGTTTCCTTTAAACTATAAACTTCTTACAGACTATTTTCTTTTTTAAATACAATAGAGTGTTGACATTTTAGTGACTCTATTCTAGATTGCTTTTACTGTACAGCATATCCCTTAATTTGGGTTTTCTTATTGTTTCTTCATGTGTTTCCTGATTAGATTCAGGTTAAGAAATTTAGGTGGAGGTATTAACTGCATGATGAGTTCATCATATTGAAAAGCACATGATGTCAATTTGTATTATAGGTGATTTTTAGTCATGTGATTAAAATGGTTTTCACCAGATATATCTGTTGAAAAAAGGTACATTTTCCCTTGTAATTAGCAAATAATTTATAAAATGAGGCATTGAGCCTGCATAAATATCCTGTTTTTCAAAGATATTTTACCTGGTGTTTTTATCACTTATTGATGACTTTTTCCTGAATCTGTTATTGCTATGGTGGTTATGAAATGGTGAAATGCTATCTCTATAAATTCTTCTATATTCAATAGTTTATCTTGCCTTATTATTTTTGTAAATAAGATATTCATCACTCTAAATGTATTTTAAAAAATAACTATCTAATGAATTGATTGTAATTCAGTGTCATACTCTATTTCTATTATTATTTATTTTCATACTTAGTATGTCCTAAATTTGGCCAGTGAGAACCCTTTTAACATCTTTTTTTGGTCAGTTAATTCCTATCAGTGTTTGAATATTTTTCTCCATAATTATAAAATTACATGCATATATGTAGAATTATGTATATATGTATATGTACCTATATGTATTATCCATATATATTAAAGTATCTTTTGTTCTGATCTCTAATTCAAATAAAGAACAAGAACTTTTTCTTTTTCCTTTAATTTCTTATCATATCACCTTTTTTCCACAGTGAGGAACTTAATTCGCAATAATAATAATAAATTATTTCCTCGATTCTATTATACAAATGGGCTTCCCAGGTGGCTCAGACAGTAAAGCGTCTGCCTGCAATGCGGGCGACCTGGGTTCGTTCCCTGGCTGGGGAAGATCCCCTAAAGAAAGAAATGGCAACCCACTCCATAGTCTTGCCTGGAAAATTCCATGGACAGAGGAGCCTTGTAGGCTACAGTCCATGGGGTCGCAAAGAGTTGGACACGACTGAGTGACTTCACTTCACTTCACTATACGAATAAAATAGTTTCAAACTTACTGCACTAATTCCAGTAATAACAAGACACAAGTAATAGTAAAGATTTCTTTTCATCCCTAAAATATGTTCTATCTATTCATAGGAATAGTAACTGAATGTTTCACTCATTTAAAAAAAAAATAAGTCTATTGATAGATGCTTCTATTAAGATAAACCCTATGATAGCATACTGGATCACACATGTAACTATAATGATATATTAATGAAGAGAGAGCCAATTGAAATATAAACCAACATTATAGTGCTCCCTTTCCTACTTTTATTTTGTGAATAGCACACTGGAAAATGACTTACTTGAAAAAATTGCTTTGAGGTTAAACTCTGATGGCAATTTGGGGTACAAAAGGGAAAAAAGAAAGAATTCCCCTCCCAAGTTTATGAAAATGTTTCCCCAGTATTAGGTCGTGCATGGAGGGAAAAAGGATCATTGGTGCTCATTAAAAATAATAATGTTCATTTATGAATGGTTTTCAGAGATGTGTATTTTTGGGGAAAGAGCCACCTGCATTCTCAAAGGTATGGATAAAAAGGGATGAGCTCATTTAACAGGCTTCGTTTCACATTCTATGTCTTTATTGTTGCAAAATGACACCTTTGCAGTTTAGAGGGACCGCCAGGCACTGTTATAACTAAAATTGAATAAAATTCCGAGCTGTGTCAAAGACATTGTTTGAATTCACTTAAAAGTGTTTTATGTCACTGCTCGCCAACTCCCCTTCTCTAGTCATGATCTGCCTGTGGCAAACTGTTTCTCTCTGGGACTGAAAAGATTACTCCCACTGATACTCCTCTGACAGTGTGAATATTGACTTGCACTTATAAAGGTCAGGCAGTTCCACTAGTTAATAGGAGTGAGAAGAGCAGTTCCAACAAGTCTCTTTGAAAGGAATTTAACCTTCAAATTGCAAAGCATGCTGCTCTGTGGAACCAGTGTTGGCAACTAACAAAATATACTACATCTCTGCTTTCCAAAAACACCAACAGGAGCCCGAAAGTTAACGTTACAAAAGCATGTGATGTAGCAGACAAACCTCCATGGGAACACCATCCAGGATATGCCTTGTTATTTTTATTTTTCAAAGAGAGTTGAATGCTGTGGGGTAATTCTCTGGGCCTTTAACTTTCCTCAATGTATAATAGCCTTTTTGACTTTTAAGAACCATGTGCTGTAAAATGATAAGACACCACATACATTTTTCTCAGCATCATTCTGACACAAGATCAAGAAAAAGGTGTAATCCCAGTGGAGAATGATGCCTCCTTACCTATCCTTTGAGAAGTCCTTTGCCTTCTGTTATTGTCTCATGACTTGAGAGTTCAGGAAAAGCTGACATCATTTAAGGTCTCTGGGAACGTGGCCTACTCATTAATAGCAGTGTCTGGAGGTACAGTGCAAGAAGGATGGGAGTGAGGAAGCAGGACGGAACTTAAGAATAAGACTTCACTTTTCATCCTGATGGAAAGTAAAACCAATATTTTTAATTTTTAATAAAATACATTCATATTGTGACACCAGCAGCAGAAAGAATGTGCTGCATATAAATGAAGATGACTCCCTAGTTTGCCTTGAGCTGTGGAAGACAGGAGACATAAAGATGAAGAGGGCCTTTTACAAGTAATCAGTAGGAAGAAGAATAAGTGCTGGGTGTCTTAGAAAGCAAAGCTTTCATGATTCCAGAGCATATTTGAGAAATGGCATGATGGCTTGCCCCGCTTTAAGTTTGGCATCAGCGAGATTTTCGATTGTGCTAAAATCATCCTTAATGTCCTTTCTGCCTCATCAGTGGGGGGCCATTCAAGTAACAAAGTGCCAATCAGGGGCTCCTGTTCCTCTTTAGCTTGGAGATATTACTGTAGAGATCTTTATAAGAGCGTGATCTCTCCACTTGAGATGCCCTTTATTATAACTAGAGTTAAAGGTCTGCTGACTTAGCCATTATAAAGCCCTAATGTTCTCCACTACAAAATTTTACTCTAAAATAAAGCTTAGCATACTAAGTTGGAGCCCAGGGAAGCTCTGATCTTTCCAAATTTGAAGGGAATAGAGTAGTCATTTGAGGTAAAATGAGAGTAACAAAAATATAAATATCAAACTACGTGAGTTGTGTGTCACTACTGTCTTCAAAAATAGCATTGTTAATTAAAATGAAGTTGGAAAATAATTACCTCATAATGTACCATAATCATTTTTGTAAGTTTAGAATATAAAAAATGTAATTAGGAAAAAGAAAAATGAGTTATAGACAGGATACATTTCTTGATCCAGAAAACTGTTAAAATCAAGTATTTTCTGAAAATGTGGGACCCATATTGCTATTATAGAATACTTGCAATCCTTTAATCAATGAGTCAGATACTCCTCATGCTTAAGCCTCTGCCTGTAAGTTTCTTAGCCATATATATATGTATATGCATATACATATATATATATGCACATATATATGCATAAACAGCAGCCTAGAGGCAGCCTGTTAGAAGTAAATAGATCTCTACATTTTTATTTTAAAACTATTATTAAAAACATAAACTTCTAATGTCTTTTTAAAAATTAAGTAATTTATTTTAATTGGAGGATAATAACTTCACAATATTGTGGTGGTTTTGTCATACATCAACATGAATTTTAAGAGAAAACCTAAAATGTACTTTTCTAGTGATGCAGAAACTTTTCAGAATTAAAAAAATCAAAACATGTTAATTATAAGTTCCCAGCACATCAATGTTTCTGCAGATAATGATTATAAACTTAAGACAAGATTAAAACCAAACTACCTTAAGTCTCTGGAGAGTAAACAGTGGCAGGCAGACTCTGGAGAGGCACTGGTACTGGAAAGAGGAGATTTTCACAGATTGCATTTGCAAAGAATTTATATGGAAATAAACAAAGTAATAAAGAGTGAAAGGATGCCTCTTTTTAGATAGTGTGGTCAGGAAAGACCATTCTGAGGATTCATATTGGAGCTAAGAAGGAATATATAAGACAGCCAACTAATAAAATTTCTGGCAAGAAATACTGGAGTCAAAAGAAAGAATGATTGCTGAGGTACTGGGGCAATGCTTGGCATGTTCCAGAAGCAAAATGGAGACCCACGGAGCTGAATGCTAGAGATTAAGCGGCAAACTGGTGAGAAATGAAGTTGGAGAGGAAGACAGGAGCCATATCATACATCAAAATGAAAATTACCCAGGGCTTACGTTACACCAGGGATTACATATAGAAATACAAATAAGAAATGATTCTTGCTCTAAGGTATCTCCCAATCTAGTGGTAAAATGAAGTTTCTGTATTTGCTGTCAAAGCAACTTGTTGTGGATGGATCCTAGTCAGGTTTCTATTCAGTCACCTCCTAGCTCAGAATTAGACGGAGGAAGTCCTCAAAAAGTGTTTCTTGAATGGATGGATGACACATGCAGAATGTCCAACTTGATGCTGAAATACATCACAAGTGATATTTTCTTGGTATTATCACCCCACATACAGACTCTGAAATTGAGTCTAATTTGATGGCTAAAAACTAAAATGTTATAAATCTGTATATATCTACCCAGTTGGCTTCTGATCAACTTATAATTTTGGGCAGGTTGCATTAACTTCTATTTTCTCATCTATAAAATATTTATAGCTGTACTTATAGTGTGTACTTACACACACACACACACACACACACACACTTAAATAGACATATATGACATTTTTCAAACTTCTTTAGCAAAATTAAATAGTTCCAGAAGCAATAATCAGGAGTAGAAGAGATCTAAGGCATCATAACTTGGTGGTCACAGAGGAAGATTAAGAGGAAAGGAATCTTTTGGTTGTTACAAGTAGTGTCATCTGGAATTGTAATTTCTTCTTGTTGTTGTTTTTTCTACTTAGAGTGTTGTATCATTATCCCTCTCTTTCACTGACTTTACATAAAAATGCTCGTTTCTTGCATCTCACAAAAGTACTCTTCCTTTAATCCTGCATTTCAACTACTTGCCACTCTATTCCCTAGTCAAGCCTCCAGAAATAATAAGATAATAGTTGTCAGGTCCACTTTTCCACCTTCCGTTCATTCTCCAATCACTAAGACATATGGCTTTGTTGTCTAAAACTCCCCAGAAAATGCCACTTAAAAATGAGATTTGTCTAAAGGCTTTCCTCTAAAGTAGCTAAAGTCTGCTGCTGCTGCTGCTAAGTCACTTCAGTCATGTCCGACTCTGTGCGACCCCATAGACGGCAGCCCACCAGGCTCCCCCGTCCCTGGGATTCTCCAGGCAAGAACACTGGAGTGGGTTGCCATTTCCTTCTCCAATGCACGAGAGTGAAAAGTGAAAGTGAAGTCGTTCAGTCGTGTCCGACCCTCAGCGATTCCATGGACTGCAGCCTTCCAGGCTCCTCTGTCCATGGGATTTTCCAGACAAGAGTACTGGACTGGGGTGCCATTGCCTTCTCTGAGCTAAAGTCTAGGTCCTGATGTTAAACATGCTATAACACAATTATGACAAAGGCATTCATATTTAGGCTTCAATGCTTTTAATATGATATTCATTGTGTTGTGTGACTCCTAACTGGGGAGCTCAGCCTCTGAGGGTCTAGTTGGTAGCCTAGCCATAGTCTATGAACATATTAATGTAATTAATTTTGGTGTAATGGCCAAGTCATTATAGAGTATAAAAGAAACTGTTTCAGGCCCTTAGCAGCAAGTAGACTTATTTACTAGCTATTTCCAGGTGGAGCTAGAGGTAAAGAACCTGCCTGTCATTGAAGGAGACATAAGAGACATGGTTTGATCCCTGGGTCAGGAAGATCCCCTGGAGGAGGGCATGGCAACCCTCTGCAGTATTCTTTCCTGGAGAGTCCCATGAACAGAGGTGTCTGGTGGGCTATGGTCCACGGGGTCACGAAGAATCAGACACAACTGAAGTGAATTAGCATGCATGCAAGCATGAGATCCAAGTACAACAGAGAAATGTGTGTAGCTTGAAGAGGCACATGAGTTACAGAGAAAGTCAAGTTGTGATAAGAACAAAAATAGATTTTATAGGCTGAACAGTTCCATATATTGATACACTGCCATTTTGAGTCTGCTGTGAAATGACTGAACTGAAGAGGAATGAAAGTCATAGGATTAAATAGTTTGAGAGAATTTAAGGTTGAGGTAATAGCTGTATATATAAATGTTGAAGATACAGCATTTCTTGTCTATACAACATTTTTGACACTAAACATGCTATTTCTCTAAGATATTTGCTGTCTGAAATGTAATTTTTTAAGTAAGCACATCTTTTTTGTTATTGTTCTCAGTGAAACTATAAGTACCTAAGGACAGGTGATGATCACCATACCTTTTGTATCTACCACGGTGCTTAGCCCACAACACCCACTGGATTCTGGAAAAATCAAGGTGAACTATGCATCAATCAACTAAGAAATAAGCATTTCAACAGTGAGGTTTAATGTATTAAGGTTCTCAACCTGACGATCTATAATTTAGAATTTATTTATATCTGATATTCTTTTCCCTTTTTGATCTTATAACTTTGAAGCAGGAATTTAACAATCCCAAATAACTCTAGATGAATAACCGTATTTGAAATAAATTTGATTTGAGTAAAGTATTGATTAAGCCTTATTTTTTTTTCCTTAAAGAAATAGGTATTTAGACTGGCAGAGAAGACTAATAATTTTCTTTCAAATTTGTATTAATATCTCACAGAAGAACAAGAGAAGTAATCTTTGTTTACAGAACTTCTTTTGTGTTGGTGGGATGATTCATATCAAAATGCAGTTTCTTTCAGATGTGTCGTTATAATGGAGGACTTCATAGTTCTTTTTGTTAAATTACAACACTATAATGTGTGGTGATGTTTTAAGTTTTCTTAATGACAATATAACTTTGTGAAACATTATTTCTATTAAGAGAATAAATCCATGCATTAGTGAAGTTCATGACACATTTTGAAAATATAGATGTTATGACTCATGTATATTCTAGCTTAACCTCCAGTTTACGGTTGCATAATTAAATTCCAAGAATAGTTTATTCATCTTCTGTAAAATGCTAATCCCACAACAAAGTTATAAAGGTAGCATTTAGTAGGAGTGGTAGCTCATTTAGTTAATCAAATGACTTGATTTTTAAAGGGCTTTTGGACTAATTTATAAATAAGGAAGCAGACTCCAGTGCCCAAATACTAACTTTACCTGGTGTTAGCACATTATTTAAGAACTAACCTAGAATTTTCTGCTACCATCTGTAATTGCTAACCATTACTAGACTAGCCTTCATATAAAAACAATCAAAAAAGTGGGGAAAAATATAAGTCAATTGTTTTTAGGCATTGGATTGAAAGTAGCAGAGTACTGTGGTCCCTAAAAAGAGAGGAAATCAGAGGCGAACACCACAACAGCACCAGCTTGATCTCTGGAAGAAGAGGAAGGTATAGTGTTGGAGCCACAGAAATCCATGGGAGGAGGTTTCCTGGGAATCCAACAATGAGGACAAGGCTATGAAAACACAGGGTGAGACCATAAGGAGGTGACCAGGAAGCAGATGCTACAGAGTTGAGAACAGAACAGAAATATTAGCAGTCAAGCAGTGCTGGTAGATATTGGAATGCTGACCCAGATAGAATAGAGAGATTTTAGTGACTTTGTTGTCAGATATGATCATAGGCTTATTTATTTTTTAACTTTGTATTTTTACATAATTACAGATTCATTTGCAGTTGCCAAAAATAATACAAAGAGATTCTAGAAACTTGACCAGTTTCCCTATTGGTTATAACTACTGTATACTATGACAACTAATGAACTGGATAAAATCTACATATCTTACTCAGATTTCACTAGTTTACAAGCACTTTTGTGTGTGTGGATGCTCTCCTCCTCCTCCTCCTCCTCCTAAGTCACTTCAGTCGTGTCCGACTCTGTGCGACCCCATAGACGGCAGCCCACCAGGCTCCCCCGTCCCTGGGATTCTCCAGGCAAGAACACTGGAGTGGGTTGCCATTTCCTTCTCCAATGCATAAAAGTGCAAAGTGAAAGTAAAGTCGCTCAGTCGTGTCTGACTCTTAGCGACCCCATGGACTGCAGCCTACCAGGCTCCTCCATCCATGGGATTTTCCAGGCAAGAGTACTGGAGTGGGGCGCCATTGCCTTCTCTGGTATGGGTGCTTTAGTTCTATGCAGTTTAATAATATGTACCAATTAGTTTAACCATTTGTCTATTGAAGATCAACTTCTACTGGACATGCAGACCAGGGACAGGGGTGCCACATAGCCCCGGTTCCAGCTGCCTTATTTAATTCAGAACAGGATTGGACCCTACTGACACTAAAGTGGGTAAACTGGGGCACAGTCAGTTTACTCAGTAGATGGCAAAAGATTATCTCTCTGCTCAGCCCTGCAAACACTACATAGGGGCACAGCCTGTTTAGAGTGGGGATGGAAAATTAACTCCCTGCTTGCCCACCAAAACTGTGTGGGGTGCAGAGGGGAAGTACTACTCTGTTGGGTGTTAACCCTGGAGGACTAGAATTACAAAGAATTGGGACTCCTCTGGTGGTCCAGTGGCTAAGACTCTATGTTCCCAATGCAGGGGGCCTGGGTTTGATCCTTGGTCAGGGAACTAGATCCTACATATTGCAAATAAGAGCTTGAGTGCTGCAAATAAGAATCCTGCATGCTGCAAAGAAGACTGAAGATCCCGTGTGCCACAGCTAAAACCACGACAGCCAAAAGAATAAAATTTAAAAATAAAATAGTAAGTTAAAAAAAAAAAAAGGAGAAAATCTTTACAAACTAGAGATAGGCAAGTATTGCATAACAGAGTCAGGAGACAGCTCCCAATGACAGTGATAACCATTGTACAGTTAAATTTAATTTAATTTAAATTTAATTTAAATTAAAAATTATTGCTCTTTTAGCAGATTTGTGTTTGCCAAGTGGAAGGGTACGGAGAGAGGGCTGGATTCGGAGATTGGGATTAGTAGATGCAAACAATTATACATGGGCTTCCCTGGTGGCTCAGATGATAAAGAATCTGGCTGCAATAAAGGAGACCCAGGTTTGGCCCTTGGGTTGGGAAGATCCCCTAGAAAACGAAATGGCAACCCACTCCAGTATTCTTGCCTGGAAAATCCCATGGACAGAGCAGCCTGGTGGGCTATAGTCCATGGAGTTGCAAAGAGTTGAACATGACTGAGTGACTAACACCTCTGGCAAACAATTATACGTATGAAGAATAAACAAAATTCTGAGCTTCTCTGGTGGCTCAGGCTGTAAAGAATCTGCCTGCAATGCATGAGACCTGGGTTCGATCCCTGGGTCAGAAAGATCCCTCGAGAAGGGAATGGCAGCCCACTCTAGTATTCTGGCCTGGAGAATTCCATGGACAGATGAGTCTGGCGGGCTACAGTTCATGGGGTTGCAAAGAGTAGGACATGACTAAGTGAATAACACTTTCCATTTTTCAAACAAGGTCCTACAGTATAGCATAGAGAACTATTTTCAATAGCCTATGATAAACCATGAGGAAAGGAATATGTTAACTGAATCACTTTGCTGTATAGCAGAAACTAACACAGTATTGTAATCAATTATACTTCAATAAAATAAAATTTTTAAAAGCTATTGTTCTTTCAATGGTGTATTATTTGCTCAGTTGTGCCTGACACTTTGCCACCCCATGGACTGTAACCTGTCAGGCTCCTTCCCAAACCAGGTCTCGAACCCAGGTCTCCCTCACTGCAGGCAGATTCTTTACCATCTGAGCCACCAGGGAAGTCCTCTGCCTTTTAAAGATTCTGTTATGAAATTAAAAATACAAATAAAAGATTGGAAGAGAAAATATATACACATATGTATATGTGTATATATATAAACACACACACACACACACAGAATTGTACCCACAATCCATAAGAAACATTTAAAAACTCAACAATAACCCCAATGTTCATTGCAGTGTTATTTACAATAGCAAGGACATGGAAGTAACCTAAATATCCATCTACAGAGGAATAGTTAAAGATGTGGTATAGATATACAGTATTAATAGATGATGATTAGCCAAAAAAGGAACAAAATTGTGCCATTTGCAGAGATGATGAACCTAGAGACTATCATACAGAGTAAAGTAAGTCAGAAAGAGAAAAACATTTACTGTATATTAATGCATATATGTGGAATCTAGAAAAAATAGTACAGATGAACCTATTTGCAAAGCAAAAATAGGGACACAGACACAGAGAATAAATGTATGAGCACCAAGTGGAGAAAGTAGTGGGAATATATTGGGAGATTGGAATTAACATAAAACACACTGCTATGTATAAAATAGATAACTAATGATAACCTACTGCATAGCACAGGGGAAAGAAAAAAGAAGGTCCAAACTGTTTGTAGGGTATTTATTAACTTTAAAAATGTGTCCCAATATACAGTAGGTGCAAACAAACACTATTTGGTTCCACTTATGGAAGGTACTTTGTAGAGTCAAATTCAGAGAATCAGAAAGTACATTGGTGGATGCCAGGGGTGGGGGTGGGAGAAATGGGGAGCTAGTGTTTACAGGGGACAGAGTTTAAGTTTAGGAAAGTGAAACCTTTGAGAGATGGATGATGGTGAGGGTTGCACAACAGTGTACTGTACTTAGTGCCACTTAACTGTATTGTTAAATGTTTAAAACATTACACTATATGGCTTTTACCAAAGTCAATTTTTAAAAACTCAATAGTAAGTCAAAATAAATAAATAAAACAATGGGCAGTCCTTGAACACATATTTCATCAACAATACTAAGCGCAACTGGGGCTTCCCTGGTGGTTCAGTGGTAAAACTGTCTCTTGCCAGTTCAGGAGACACAAGTTCGATCCCTGGGTCAGGAAGATCCCCTGGAGAAGGAAATGGCAACCCACTACAGTATTCTTGCCTGGAGAATTCAATGGACAGAGGAACCTGGTGGGCTACAGTCCAGGGGGTTGCAAAGAGCCAGACACTTTTACAAGTAAACAACAGAGCACGTGGTATAACTGGAATGTTCATCAGTACTGGAAGATATTTTAGTAGGTTTAATCCTAGGCAATTTAGACAAGAGTAATGAAACATAAGTTCAAAAAAGAGAAGTCTTACACTAGAACCAACCCTAATTTCCATAAACAGGAGAACGGACAACAAATTGTGGTGTATTCCTACAATGGTGGGTTATTCAGCAATAAGAAATAAACCACTAATAAATGCAGTAATAAGGATGAATGAATCTAAAAAGCAGTATACTCTGTGAAAGGAGCCAGGGACAGAAGAGTCCAAATGATATTTTTTCTATTCGTATGGAGTTCTGGAATAGCCAGAGTTAATCCATAGTGATGTAGCAGATAAGCAATTACCTGAGGTAGAATGGGAGGTGGGTAGGAACATTTTCTGAAGTGATGGAAATGATTCATATCTTTATTGCTGCATTATTTGCCAAAATTTATCAAACTGTAGATTTATAATTTGTGCCTTTTATTTTATGGACATTCAGGTAAATTAAACAAACAAACAAACCTATGGTATGGGGAGGGAGGAGGGAGGAGGGTTCAGGATGGGGAACACATGTATACCTGTGGCAGATTCATTTTGATATATGGCAAAACCAATACAATATTGTAAAGTTAAACAAAATTAAATTAAAAAAACAAACAAACAAACAAACCTAGTTTAACACTACTGCCTCTAGAAAACATGATGTCTGTCCTGGGTTTTGTAACTTGAAAAACTTCAGAGTTAGAGGGATTCTTGCATGTTATTGCAAAGTAAGCTTTTGTTGTACAAAGAAGGACAAATAAACCTTTAAAATATTAAAATTTCCTCTCTATTCAGAATTTTTTAGAGTGGGACCGAAGTTCAGATTCCTTATTTAGTGTCATCTCAATGATACAATGTGGTCTTCCAACAAAGGAGTGCTGTGAAGGATATGGAATATTTTGGGAATTCCCTAGATTTCCCCTGGTAGAGCTCCATGCTTCCCCTGCAGGGGGCACAGGTTCAGGTTTGATCCCTGGTCAGCAAACTAAGATCCCACAAGCCATGCAGCATAGCCAAGAAAAAAGGATATAGAATGTTTTAGTATCAGTGTTTTACTACAGAAAGTATTCATGCACTAAAATTAAAATGGCTTATTGTGGTTCTGTCTATCTCCCTAGTTTAAGAAAGAATGAGCTATAGATTTTTACCTTATTTTTCGAAAATTGCCAGTTTTGTGAATGCTAATTAGATTCTTCTGACAAAGAAATTGAATCCTACCTCCAACATGTGCAGCATTAGCTCCTGATCTGGCCACTCTCTAGCTCATCCTCTTATGCCAAAGTCGATCCAGAAAGAAAACACCCACTGTCGCATTCTCATAAATCTCAAAAATCATATTTTTCTTATTATGCATGAGAAACACACAGACCTCAAAGGTATATAAAATAAGGCAAAAATAACTGAGTGGATTGAGAAGATTGCTTTTAATGGCTTCCTATAATTCAGCCTGATACTGAAGAATTTATTTTTGTGTTTTTTAAGGTAAAATGTCATTGAAAACAAAATCTTCTTCATTTCTAGGCCATTAGAAATAACGATCACCTTCTCTCTAAGGATGACTCTTTGCCTTTTAAATATAACAGTGATGTTATCTCCTATTTTTGATGTAATATTCAATTTTTCAACCCACCAACAATGCTGTTAGTTAATCCCTCTAATTTATAATATCTAACTTTACAAATAAAAATAATTTCCGGGACTATCTCTCTTAATCAGTAATATTTTTTCTTGACCTGGTACCTCATTCATACAAAAATCTCTACAGTAAATAAAAAGAAAATTTAATTAATACTCATTATTTTTACATTTTGACTAATAATACTAAATCTAGCTTAGCTTAAATACTTCATACCCTAATACGTTTTTTTGTTTATTAGTCGCCCAGTTGTGTCTGACAATTTGCAACCCCATGGGCTGTGACTGCCAGGCTCCTCTGTACATGGAATTCTCCTGACAAGAATACTGGAGTGGGTTGCCATTCCCTTCTGCAGGGGATCTTCCTGACCCAGGGATCAAACCCAGTTCTCCTGTATTGGCAGGCCGATTCTTTACCACTGAGCCACCAGGGAAGCCCTCTAATGCTCTATATTCAATCATGAATGTGTTTGACTCTTATTAACACAACTGTCCTTGTTCACCATTCTAACTTTTGGAAATTCTCTCCTCCTCTTTGGATATCATGTTTGCCTAGCTTACTTCCAATTATCTGGGAATACGATTTTGTTTTCTTTTATTGGCTCCACGGTAAACATTATTCATTATTACCCTTTAGTATTCTGTGAGTGTTTATTCTTGGCCTTCTTATACTTCTGTGTACACACTTCCTGGGATAATCTTATAAGATTGCTTCTACCAAAACATGGCTAGTGACTCTCAGATATTTATCTCTTCTTTTGTTCTCTCTCGAGCTGTGGATCCAATGACTGGATTGGGACATCTCCAACTCATTAAAACACTAGCAACCAAAACTTAAAACATCACACACAGTACTCAGTACTGTCATTCTCACTCCAGTCTGTTTCTCCTGTACTCATGGCCTTATTCATGTCCATGATGATGTCATCTTTGATGTCTCTATGCTCTTCACAGGTGTTACAACATTAGCAAAGGAGTCTTAGACATTCAATCTCTAAAACATCTCTTATTTCTGTTTACCTCACTTTGCCCCCATGGCAACTGACTTTATGCAGACTCTTACCATTTCTTTTCTGAATCATAGCAACTTTCCTTTCAAACTTTCTGTAGTCAATATTTCCCCTTTCAAGTTTTTCCCCTGCCTGCTGCTGGAATAATCTGTTTAAATGCCAACCTAAATCTGTACCACTAGCTATAAATTTGAAATCCATTGTTTTTTGTATGAGATCCTTCATTATCTACCTTTAAACTACTTCTTCAATTTCACTGTCACTTACTTATACCTGACATGTCAAACAATTACTTGTTTTGAATATCTTGAATAAACTAGTGTTTTTCTATGTTTGTGTCTTTGTACATATTACTGCCTCATGTTTATATTTCTTCTCTTTATTATTCCACCTGGAGTAATAATACCTATCTACTCCTCAGTGCTTGATTAAAATATTTTTTCTTCTAAAACTGTCCCTATGACCTCTAAGACTTTAATATATGCTATCTATCAATCTTATAGGGGACTGGAATGCAAAAGTAGGAAGTCAAGAAACACGTGGAGTAACAGGCAAATGTGGCCTTGGAATAGGGAATGAAGCAGGGCAAAGACTAATAGAGTTTTGCCAAGAGAATGCACTGGTCATAGCAAACACCCTCTTCCAACAACACAAGAGAAGACTCTACACATGGACATCACCAGATGGTCAACACCAAAATCAGATTGATTATATTGTTTGCAGCCAAAGATGGAGAAGCTCTATACAGTCAACAAAAGAAGACCAGGAGCTGACTGTGGCTCAGATCATGAACTCCTTATTACCAAATTCAGACTTAAATTGAAAAAAGGAGGGAAAACCACTAGACCATTCAGTATGACCTAAATCAAATCCCTTATGATTATACAGTGGAAGTGAGAAATAGATTTAAGGGCCTAGATCTGATAGATAGAGTGCCTGATGAACTATAGAATGAGGTTCGTGACATCATACAGGAGACAGGGATCAAGATCATCTCCATGGAAAAGAAATGCAAGAAAGCAAAATGACTGTCTGGGGAGGCCTTACAAATAGCTGTGAAAAGAAGAGAAGCAAAAAGCAAAGGCGAAAAGGAAAGATATAAGCATCTGAATGCAGAGTTCCAAAGAATAGCAAGAAGAGATAAGAAAGCCTTCCTCAGTGATCAATGCAAAGAAATAGAGGAAAAGAACAGAATGGGAAAGACTAGAGATCTTCAAGAAAATTAGAGATACCAAGGGGATATTTCATGCAAAGATCAGCTCAATAAAGGACAGAAATGGTATGGACCTAACAGAAGCAGAAGATATTAAGAAGAGGTGGCAAGAATACACAGAAGAACTATACAAAAAAGATCTTCACGACTCAGATAATCACAATGGTGTGATCACTGACCTAGAGCCAGACATCCTGGAATGTGAAGTCAAGTGGGCCTTAGAAAGTATCACTATGAACAAAGCTAGTGGAGGTGATGGAATTCCATTTGAGCTATTTCAAACCCTAAAAGATGATGCTGTGAAAGTGCTGCACTCAATATGCCAGCAAATTTGGGAAACTCAGCAATGGCCACAGGACTGGAAAAGGTCAGTTATCATTCCAATCCCAAAGAAAGGCAATGCCAAAGAATACTCAAACTACCGCACAATTGCACTCATCTCACATGATAGTAAAGTAGTGATCAAAATTCTCCAAGCCAGGCTTCAGCAATATGTGAACCGTGAACTTCCTGATGTTCAAGCTGGTTTTAGAAAAGGCAAAGGAACCAGAGATCAAATTGCCAACATCTGCTGGATCATGGAAAAATCAAGAGAATTCCAGAAAAACATCTATTTCTGCTTTATTGACTATGCCAAAGCCTTTGACTGTGTGGATCACAATAAACTGTGGAAAATTCTGAAAGAGATGGAAATACCAGACCACCTGACCTGCCTCTTGAGAAATCTGTATGCAGGTCAGGAAGCAACAGTTAGAACTGGACATGGAACAACACACTGGTTCCAAATAGGAAAAGGAGTCCGTCAAGGCTGTATATTATCACCCTGCTTATTTAACTTCTATGCAGAGTACATCATGAGAAATGCTGGGCTGGAGGAAGCACAAGCTGGAATCAAGATTGCCAGGAGAAATATCAATAACCTCACATATGTAGATGACACCACCCTTATGGCAGGAAGTGAAGAGGAACTAAAAAGCCTCTTGATGAAAGTGAAAGTGGAGAGTGAAAAAGCTGGCTTAAAGCTCAACATTCAGAAAACGAAGATCATGGCATCCGGTCCCATCACTTCATGGGAAATAGATGGGGAAACAGTGGAAACAGTGTCAGACTTTATTTTTATGGGCTCAAAAATCATTGCAGATGGTGACTGCAGCCATGAAATTAGAAGACGCTTACTCCTTGGAAGGAAAGCTATGACCAACCTAGATAGTATATTAAAAAGCAGAGACATGACTTTGCCAACAAAGGTCCGTTTAGTCAAGGCTATGGTTTTTCCTGTGGTCATGTATGGATGTGAGAGTTGGACTGTGAAGAAGGCTGAGCACCAAAGAATTGATGCTTTTGAAGTGTGGTGTTGGAGAAGACTCTTGAAAGTCCCTTGGACTGCAAGGAGATCCAACCAGTCCGTTCTGAAGGAGATCAGCCCTGGGATTTCTTTGGAGGGAATGATGCTGAAACTGAAACTCCAGTACTTTGGCCACCTCATGCGAAGAGTTGACTCATTGGAAAAGACTCTGATGCTGGGAGGGATTGGTGGCAGGAGGAGAAGGGGACAACAGAGGATGAGATGGCTGGATGGCATCACTGACTCGATGGATGTGAGTCTGAATGAACTCTGGGAGTTGGTGATGGACAGGGAGTCCTGGCCTGCTTCGATTCATGGGGTCGTGAAGAGTCCGACAGGACTGAGCGACTGAACTGAACTGAACTGAACTGATCAATCTATCTATCCTCTATTTATTCATTCATCTATATATCTACACCTTGTTTACACACAAAAAAAGAGAATTAAAGCCTTGTTTTCCCTTCTACTTACAAAAAAACAACTTCCTAGAAAAAATCCCCTCCACAAATAAAATTGAATGAGAAATTTCCATACAATTGTTTAACTGGTCTTCTCAGATTAGAAGCTAAAGTTTTCTTTCCTTCAAAATACAGATGTAATAGCTAATTTCTATTATAAATTATATCTATGGTAGATATTTAGATGTGACAGTCTTTGATAACTCATTTTACTTTTCTGGACCTTATTTTTTCTCTTCTTAAAATGAAGTGTTTATACTAGATTTCTAAGTTTGCTTCCAAATAAGAATTCCCCATACATAAAATTAAAACTTAAATCCTCATGTTTACTCAGAAGAAACCATTTGCATTAATTCCGGAACTGAAGTTACGGTCATTTTTATGTGCACAGATTTGATAGTCAAATGTATACATCTCATACATTCTCAGTATATTTTAATATTTCACTGTAATAAGGCTTTAAAGCTGAGTTTACAACTA
Source organism: Bos taurus (assembly GCF_002263795.3). Taxonomy (NCBI): domain Eukaryota; kingdom Metazoa; phylum Chordata; class Mammalia; order Artiodactyla; family Bovidae; genus Bos; species Bos taurus. The sequence continues at coordinate 37,673,076 of NC_037348.1, read as the reverse complement.
AAGAGAAAATAAGAATATGGAAATAGCAGCACATTATATTTCCATCTGTGATGAGATGAATTAAAATCAGTCTTCTCTATGCACAGTTGCTCTGGTTTATAAAGCATGTCTCTGCCTTTAGAAAGATGCCAGCTAAAGGTTAAGTTAGATATTCTATTCTGTGCCGCTACTGCAGTTTAGCCTCTTCAGACCTTTATTAACTTCTTACATTACTAGCTCACTGAATGCATTGCTTGTTTTCCTGGACTGTGGGGGGGGGGAAAAAAACAAAATTAGGAGACAAAATAGTGTACTGTCAGGACAAGCAAGCTGGAATTCCAAAGGTTTAAATCCTTCTTTTGTCACTGTCATAGGTGTCCTCTTGAGTGAGTTCCCATCAGTCTGTGCCTCTGTTTCCGCGGGTGGGCAATGAGGTGCATACAGAATCATGTCCTTTGTTTTCTCTAAAGGATGTTGCAACAATAAAAAAGATAACAGGTATGGAAACAAAGTGACCTTTTAAAGAAAAAGAATGCATTTCATCATTTGGTAAAATATTATTTCATATTGGGGTGTACATACACACTTATTGCTTTTTATCATCTTTATTTTTTCATACTTATCCAGCTGTAAACTAAAAGACAGGAATATAGGAACTAGTATCCTTGCTCGTCCTCTGCTTTCAAGGAGACAAACTGTTCTTTCCAATTGCTGTAATATATTTTTGGTGAGGAAGGAGGGAGATGGAGCCCAGACAGATAGAGGCTTACCAGCATTATTTTTCTAATTGTTAGAAAAAGGTAACAGATTACGAGTTCTTTTTTATTGTGACTCACACTCCAGAGAATAAAAGAGAGTGAGGAATAATTGTGTTCTGACTCTGTCAGTTGGAAAAAACACCATGCACAGAGCAGAAAACAAAACCCAGGACAAAAAGTTGAGGTAAGTGGTGAATGATCCTTTGGGAATTCTCATAATTACTAAAGAGTCAAACTCCACTATCCCGTGGCAACTATTGAAACTGACCTCACTGCAACAGAGAGAAAAGACTAAAAAGACCCTTCAGGATGAAAGTGGAAAAGATGTAGAGCAATTTCACATAAGCAAATAAATTTCATAAAAATTTACTACTTGGTGGCATGCATTTAATCATAGACTTGAGGTAGGCCTTGATAAACATCCTTTGCCGTAACCAGACATTGTGTTAGTACAATTGTACTCAGGAAGATAAAAAAATCTTACTCATCTACCTCTTGAAGCACTTCCTAGTTTTGCTGGATAACAGTAGAGACATCTAAATACATGAATGCTATTCACTGACAGTGGTGGTAAACACTGAATGGCATAAAACAGAAACCAAAGTCCATGAGACAACAGAAAACCAGGAGAAGCCCTTTTCTTCTTTATCCTTGTTTGAAAATATTTTGTTTACCCTCGTAACCATATCTACTTTCCCAGTATTTCTTGTACAAAGATTCAGGCAGCATTCTTGTTGCATTAAAGTCACAGGCTTAAGGTACCGTCTTTCTACATGTATTTTTTCCCCCTGATTTTCATGGAAGAGATGAACCTTAGTAGATGTCTTCTGGAAACTGACCCATTAGGAAAACATGTTAAATTATGGAGGCTCCTAAGCTTCTAAATTGGAATAAAGAGTCATATATGAGCATGCTTAGTTGCTCCATCATATCTGACCCTTTGTGACCCCATGGACTGCAGCCAGCCAGGCTCTTCTGTCCAAGGGGATTCTCCAGGAAAGAATATGGGAGTGGGTTGCCATGCTCTCCTCAAAGAGTCGTACACACTTTATCTAATAGAGAATACTTTCTCTTTCAGTATCAGATAAGTAAACCATGAACATGTGATAATACTAATTATTATTAGAACAGAACAATATAGTTTATAGTATTATTATCACATAAAATGTTTTCCAGGGTGAAACCCTAAAACGATGTACTCAAATTTCCTATTTTCATCAAATATCTATCTCTTATAAAATAATATACAAATAAATAGCAAAAAAAAAAAAAAAAAAAACCTCTCAAAATATCCCTGCTTTAGGAAATATTCCCTAAAAAGAGCTGAATAATAAGGAATGGCCTGAACAAATTGTGTATTTATCCTAAAAATAAGTGAAATTTGATGTGGATAAAAATATAGCACAAGTTTCTTTAATGTTTTACCTTTCATACTTTAAAAAAATAAATATGTTCCAGTTATATCTAGAAAACACAAAATGTAAATTATTAGCATAGAAATTTTGCTTCAGATCATTTTACCATCACCCCAAAATTATATGGTAAATCTAATTCATTAAAAAAAAATTTAATTTGCATATCTTGTGAAAGTCAGGCAGAACAATGATTTTGAGATTCTACCATTATGCTCTGCAACTTCAAGACAGCTGGTGAAATTTAATACATCAGAGAATTGATAATCTTACTGCCCATACTACTTAGTAAACAAACAAGAACATAATTTGGGATTTGGCATTGTAGAATTCACAAGATGAAGCTAAGACCTAATCTCTATACCTGGGAAAAAATGTGAAAATTCCATGGAAGAATAATATACTTAAGAGACTACCAGTGGGCATTTTCCTGTTGATGCTTCTTGACTACACTGTACCACTTAATACATGACTTGGAGTGCAAAGTAATTTCATTCTGGCTCCATCTTTCAGATAATTTTGTGATCAATAAGATAACGGTTATAAACATATGAAAATGGTAGGAAATTCAAAATTTTACAGCAACCCTAGAAATGTTCTAAATGTTTTATGCCTCAGAGAAGAAACCTGCCAACCTATCTATTCTTCAGACAAATTGCTAAGATATATTTCTGGGAAGCATATATGTGACCTATGCCTATGGCCCCAAAGTAAAGAACACTGAAAATATTTACAAATTTTTGGAAAGCTATCACCATTAGAACTATCCTCACCCAGACCTATCCATCTTCAAAGCTATCCTGATCACAGATATGAGTCATACAACATTTTATATACTTAAGGACATATGCTGTTCTATGATTTAATTCTGAAGTTGTTACGTGTGTGTGTGTGTGTGTGTGTGTGTGTATAAGAGTTAGTCTGCTTCTAATCTCTGATGTGCTATTTCATTTCTCATTATGATAATGTTTTTGCACTATCCCTTGGTTCATCTCTTTGAAGAGTTCCGCTTCCAGTTACCATATTATCATTAGACATAATCCTTCCAATTTTTTCAACAAAGTTAACATTTTTAAGTGAAAGTGCTAGTCTCTTAGTCGTGTCTGACTCTTTGTGACCTCATTGACTACAGTTAGCCAGGCTCCTCTGTCCATGGAATTCTCCAGGCAAGAATACTGGAGTGGGTAGCCATTCCCTTCTCCAGGGGATCTTCCTGATCCAGGGGTCGAACCCATGTCTCCTGCATTACAGGTAGATTCTTTATCATCTGAGCCACCAGGGCCCCAAGAAAACTGGATTAGGTAGTCATTCTCTTCTCCAGAGATCTTTCCAACCCAGGGATCAAGTATACCTGTGGTGGATTCATTTTTATATTTGGCAAAACTAATACAATTATGTAAAGTTTAAAAAAAAAAAAAAAAAAAAAACTGGATCTCTAGCATTACAGGCATTCTTTACTGTCTGAATCACCAGGGAAGCCCCTTTATTTATTATATTTTAATTTAATAGATAAAGTAAATACCTAGGTTCAGACTGAATAAGGAAAATATAATCACCAGGACATTTTCTTTCTATGCTGAAGCAAGAATTGTATTTACTGAGGACTTAGTGCCCTGGGACACAGAGGGATTAACTGTACTAATTTGAGGCCTATTCATGAATTATTACACATGTAAAAGGCCCCATAGAGGCAGGGTGTGGAAGAAGGGTGTGAGATATCAAATGTACAAGCTGCAAACTTCATTTCCAAGAATGTGGTGATGGTGAAGTAGATAGATGGGCCCCTGGGCTGGACAGCTGGTGTTTGTCAAGTGGAGAAAAATTCAAGCTTTGTTCTCACTCAGACACTCCAAAGGCAAAGCTTACGGCAAAAGCTGAGCTCTGCTAAAGCAGAGATATGTGCCTACTCCTGAGGTCAAGGAAAGACTCCCCTGTCTGCGCATGTGTAAGAAAGATTCTTGGGGGCCAAAAAGGGAGGAGATCTCACCCTATAATAAAGGTGGACATGCACCCATTGGCTTGTACATTGGGATCCATTGTAGCAAAAAGTTGCATACATATCTGAGGGAGGGTCCAAGGACCAGTGAGGTGTGAAGAAAGAAACAAGATAATTGGCCAAATATAAATAAAGACCTGGAAAGACTATCCTACATAAGTGATTTAAAGCACCTTTCTACAGCACTCCTCCTCACTCAGGTCACCTGCACTCCTCTCTGGGTGTGTATTTCTGCCTTTGTTGTCATTCAGTAGCTAAGTCATACTCTGACTTAAACAAACTGCGTTTCTGTATGCTTTTCCATACATTGTGCAATGTTCCTAATAATAAACTTTGTAGCTATTTTTACAATTTTTTGGCTCCTTGAAATAGTCTTGGCTTTCAAGTTGGGGGAAGAGCCATAGTCAATTTGCTTCTAGCCTCTAGCCTGGTGGTCTAGTGGCTAGGATTCCTAGTTTTCATCCAGCCTGCTGCTGCTACTGCTGCTGCTAAGTCTCTTCAGTCGTGTCTGACTCTGTGTGACCCCAGAGACAGCAGCCCACCAGGCTCCGCCGTCCCTGGGATTTTCCAGGCAAGAACACTGGACTGGGTTGCCATTTCCTTCTCCAATGCATGAAAGTGAAAAGTGTAAGTGAAGTCTACCCAGGCTCAATTCCAGGGCAGGGAACTAAGATCTCTCTCAGGTCTGCTCACTGCTGTCTCTCCCAGGTCAATGGTGATACATAGTTTCACTCTTTCTCCTGTATAATTTTACAGTTCAAAAATTTTCATGAAGAATAATCATCATAGCTGCAATCATAGCACTAGGCCACAAATTCTGCTGCTTTCTTCCATAGCACAAAGTGGAATTTCTGTCAATATTCTAGTGAATTCCTTTTCATAAAAATCTGGATAGATCTTTCAAAATGAAGGCAACCTGACAACATCCTCTTCCTCAAAAACAAATATACATCTATACACATACATACACACATACACATGTGTATACACACACACACACACATATATCTAAATACTAAAACTGTGGGTCTTGTTGAAATGGATCTTAGCTCTGTTATTCAATTATTTAACCTATTCATAATCGAAGAAGTTCTAAGTGTGCCTTGTCTAGGTAACCTTGATGAAGTCCTGAAGTTCTCTGACTCTGTACTTCTTTATCTTTTAAATAGGACTGCAAAAGTCTTACCAATTATCACTCTTTTTAAAAATGAAGTGCTAAGGTGGCTGGCACTCTATAAGCCTGTAATAGGACACCATTTTAAACTCATCATTAACGTGTGTCCTTAGGGTATGCAGCTTAGGAATTAGCAGTCCTTAATTGGGCTTTATTAGATTTAAAAGAATCCAGTGCTCTCTCCATAGTGAGAACAGCTCAAGTGCAAACCATGGAGTCAGAAGAGTCAAAGAGAATGTCAGGAGAAGGACAAAGTAACATTTTCAGGACTCTAGAAATAGAAGTGATTATTTTTTTTGTTTTGAGATCATCAACAGGCTTTAATAATCCCACTACACAGAATCACATAATCAGCAATTACTTGGGTGACCTAAAAGAACTTTTTGAACTTATAAAATAATTTTTTTTAAAGTTCATACACACACACAAAACCAAAAACCAACAACAAATAAATGTCAGACTATTTTTTTAAGTGACTGGGCAAATGTGTACAGTATTTCTGCAGCTTAAATCATAAAGTTATAAATGTTACAGACAAATTTGGTATTTGTTTAGATATTCCTTAAGTATATAAGAACATAAGAAAAATAACATTTGGATATAAAATTTGTGGAATATACTGAAAGGCTGAATGTATGGCAGATGGATTCTTAATGACTGGGCCACCAGGGAAGTCCCAATTTTATTTTTAAACTTAAAGCCAAATAACTTTTAACATATATTATTAATAAAATTTTCATTGAGAAATCTTTAAATTAGTTTAAATATTATTTCTCGCCACATTTTTTCTATTCTGTATTCCATCCACTATGCCTTCAACTTTCCTCTCCTTTTCTCTTCCATAAAATATTTAATAACTGGCAAAAACACACCAAGCAATACAGTAGATGGCAAAAAGAATTGTTTTACTTTATCTCTTGCTGGGTAACAAATTAGCTCAAACTTAACGGCATAGAAAAGCAAATATTGTATCAGTGTTTCTGAGAATCAGAAATACAAGAGCAATTTATTGGGTTGTTCTGGTTTGGAGTTTCTCATGATGTCAGAGTCAAGATATTAGCTGGAGCTTCAGTCACTTTAAGGTTTACCTGGGCTACATGATGCCCTCCCAAGTTGGCTCAATTATACAGCCATTGGCTAAAGACTTTAGTTTCTCACAGGTTATTGGTAAAATATCTCAGTACCTCAAATGTGGACTTTATATAGTTGCTGGAATGTCTTTACAACATGCCAGATAGTTGATCCAGTGCATGCAAGAATTTTAAGGATCAAAATAATATTGGCAAAATTACCGCCAATTTAGACCATCCCTTTCAGTCCAAGATGACATTGTTTTCACCAAAATAATTCTTTTAAAACAGGATCTTCTGTTACTATTTTTTAAATGTTTATTTAGTTTTAAAAATTTATTTATTTTAAAATGTTTAAAAATATTTTTTAAAGTATTTATTTATTTATCTTAGTTACAGCATGCAGTATCTTTTTAGTTGCAGCATTCAAACTCATAGTTGTGGATTTCCTGTTAATCTTGATGTGCCAAAGGTCACACTGACAAGTCTCTTTTGACATATGCTCTTTTCTATTTTAGATTTTTGTTGCTGGGTAACTTCCTTAAGCTCCTTAAAGTTTCTACTATTTGATTTAGAGGATCTGTGAGGCAAACCTTTAAAATCTTTAGAGGAGCTTTTTTATGACTGAATGGTATTCTGAGGCTTCTCCTCAAAGTTTTATGAGATCTTAACAAAGATTTTACAGTCCCAATCTTGACTTTATCTGTACAGCAGGTTTTCTTGTCAGTGTTTGCTATCTGGAGTGGTTGAGAATTTTCAAAACAATCAAATCTTGCTTCTCTGTGTTTAACAATACTTACTTTAGTTCATCTCTCTCTTCTCACAGTTTGCCATAAGCATCAAAAAGAAATTAGATGACATTTGCCAACATTTCTCCTGGAAATTTCTAAAGCTAGATATCCAGGTTCATTAGGTGCATTTTTTACTTTCTATATTTTTGCAGGAATCATTGTTGCTTACCTATTCATTTCTACATCAATGAACCCTTTCTTCCAGGTTCCAGTAATATATTGATAGCTTTATTTTTAGCCCTCACACATAGCTTTCTGAATTATCATCATTCTTCTACATAGTTTTTCCAAGCTTTTAAAACCTTCAACATTTTCCTTTTCAAAATCCTACTAGTTTTATCCACTGGCCAGTTCCAAAGAGATTCTATAACTCTGTCATGGCAGTATGAAGAACTACTTCCAGCTACTAAATTTTGTGTTGATTATGACCTAGTCTTGGAAGTTATCCTCTGTGATTTCCACTATATTCTCTTTGTTAGAAAGAGTCATAAAGTACAGCCCACTCTGAAGGAAAGGGGATCTAAACACAATCTTTGGAAGGAGGAGTGCTAAAGTATTTGATTTGTGGCTATATAATAAAACACTACAGGGAGGAAAAAAAACAGGAATAAGACACACCGTTTTAAAGCTTTTATAACTAGTAAAAGTAACAAATACATAAAAGAAGCATGATAGAACATAAAATATACTTGAATAGATTTATGGGAAATATTTTTTAAGATACAGAGGAAGGAATAATATATGTAGCTTGAATGAGTTTGTAAACTTTAAAGATGAATAGCAATTCACAATTCAGAGAAATGGGAAATGGTATTTTATGCAAAGAGAACAGCATGAGATTTCAGAGATGAACTCTGGGAAGTTTGAACATGGGAATGTTGAACATGGAAACATGGGAAGTTTCGGGAATGGTACTAGTGGTCCGTCAGAGATAGCTCAGAGAATGAAAGTGGTAAGGAGTTGCAGGATATGGTGTTAGCTGGTGTCCAATTGTTAAAAGAATTATACACTATGATAAGGAGATTGAACACAAAATCCAAAGAAGATTGATTTTACAAGCATGACATTTCTTTGAGGCTTCTTCTCTTAATGTGAAAATCATATGGCATTTCACGCTATTCTATAATAAATCAGTATTTTTTTGTTTAAAGAGTTTATCCAACTTTTAAGTAAAATTACCATTCCCGGAATAGGTGCAATTGTTTATGATCTGGCTTCACATACTGTTCACATATTACAGGGAAATCTTAGAAAAGCCACAGTAAAGCTGCTACCCATGGCACAGACAGCCAGCAAGGCTAAAACATAAGGAGGAATTTTTAAAGAGGGTATCTTGGTAAGATCTACATTTGAGAAAGTTAACTCTGGGGATAATAATGACTACAATCTGCATCTGGGGAAATTGGGAAGGGCAAGTTGAAAGTTATTGTAAAAGCTGATTGATGCTTAAACAATAAGAGTAACCTGAGAAAAGCAACAGCTTCAAGGGAGTAACAAAATAAGGGACTGCTTGCTGAAATTAACTGAATTATTTATATTTCATAAAATGTTTGTTTCCAAACAACTGGCTGAGATAACCATGTGCATAGAATGTGTTTCTCTTGGGGAGCCACTCATTCATTTCTTGGTCCATCTTGTAACAATACACAGTCAGAGCACATCCTACTCCAGAGATTCTGCTTCATTTTTCACTAATGACTAGCTATTTCCATAGCAAGTTTGAAAGAAGTCTAATTAAATGAACTTATCTTTATTTATTTATTTTGCCAGGAAAAATAAAGGGTGTAATTTGTCATTTTAAAGTTGGTGTGTTAAAGAGGCCAAAAATTAGTTCAGAGATGAGATGCTGTGCTTATATACTCCTAATCCATCAAAATCTTAATTCACGAGTTAATTTTCACAGAAAAGGAATTAATTTCTGTGGCTAACGCTCTACTTTCAAATGAAAAGGTAAGTTTTTTTTCCAAATAAAATTAAATTATAGATTATATTTAAAAAACTAGCTCTTTGTATACCCCTATAACTTCTACTTTAGCAGGTCACTTCTGGCCCTGGAAGAACTCAAGTAGAAAAAAAATCTGCTTCTCAATCCATCCCACACACCCAATTTCTGATGTGATGGAGAAAAAACAAACAACGCCCCCCCCCCAAAAAAAACAGAATGACTGCTACCTAAATCCTGTTTTTTAAGAGGGTGATATAAATCATGTATACTTATTTACAGAAGACGCAGATGTTTAAATGCCTTACTTATCTTCCATTAACAGTCAATTAGCCTGAGGAGAAAACTTTTAGCGGAAGGTGTGGGAGGAATTGTTAGAATGCTTACTGGAGGCAGATCAAAAAGTAATAAGGATATCTATGCCAGGATGCCTCCTACTCCCCAAATCCCCATGAAATTTCAGCAATCCCTGAGTTAAGCAAATGTAATTCTGTATGCTTAAAACAGAGAGAAGTAAAAGGGAAAAAAATAGAACCCTTAGAACTAGTTATTCAGAAAGAATTCACTTGGGGAGGAAGAAGTAACTTTAAACATTTCAGAATGGAAAATGAAGCTAAAACAGAAAAAGGTCTTTATGTTACTGGTTTCATGAAACTGTAATTCAGTTCATTTCAGTCGCTCAGTAGTGTCTGATTCTTTGCAACCCCATGGACTGCAGCATTCCAGGCCTCCCTGTCCATCACCAACTCCCAGAGCTTGCTCAAACTCACATCCATCAAGTCAAGGATGCCATCCAACCATCTCATCCTCTGTCATCTCCTTCTCCTCCTACCTTCAATCTTTCCCAGCAAAAGGGTCTTTTCAAATGAGTCAGCTCTTCGCATCAGGTGGCCAAAATATTGGAGTTTCAGCTTCAACATCAGTCCTTCCAATGAACACCCAGGACTGGTCTCTTTTAAGATGGACTGGTTGGATCTCCTTGCAGTCCAAGGGACTCTAAAGAGTTTTCGCCAACACAATTCAAAAGCCTCAATTCTTTGGCATCCAGCTTTCTTTATAGCCCAACTCTCACATCCGTACATAACCACTGGAAGAAACATAGCCTTGACGAGACAGACCTTTGTTGGCAAAGTAATGTCTCTGCTTTTTAATATGCTGTCTAGGTTGGTCATAACTTTCCTTCCAGGGAGTAAGCGTCTTTTAATTTCATGGCTGCAATCACCATCTGAGTGATTTGGAGCTCCCCAAAATAAAGTCAGCTATTGTTTCCCCATCTATTTGCCATGAAGTGATGGGACCGGATGCCATGATCTTCGTTTTCTGAATGTTGAGCTTTAAGCCAACTTTTTCACTCTCCTCTTTCACTTACATCAAGAGGCTCTTTAGTTCTTTTTCACTTTCTGCCATAAGGGTGGTGTCATCTGCATATCTGAGGTTATTGATATTTCTCCCAGCAATCTTGATTCCAGCCTGAGCTTCATCCAGCCCAACATTTTTCATGACGTACTCTGCATAGAAGTTAAATAAGCAGGGTGACAATATACAGCCTTGACGTACTCCTTTTCCTATTTGGAACCAGTCTGTTGTTCCATGTCCAGTTCTAACTGTTGCTTCCTGATCTGCATACAGGTTTCTCAAGAGGCAGGTCCGGTGGTCTGGAATTCCCATCTCTTTCAGAATTTTCCACAGTTTATTGTGATCCACACAAAGGCTTTGGCATAATCAATAAAGCAGAAATAGATGTTTTTCTGGAACTCTCTTGCTTTTTCCATGATCCAGCGGATGTTGGCAATTTGATCTCTGGTTCCTCTGACTTTTCTAAAACGAGCTCAAACATCGGGAAATTCAGGGTCACATATTTCTGAGCCCTGGCTTGGAGAATTTTGAGCATTACTTTACTAGTGTGTGAGATGAGTACAATTGTGCAGTAGTTTGAGCATTCTTTAGCATTTCCTTTTTTGGGGATTGGAATGAAAACTGACCTTTCCCAGTCCTGTGGCCACTGCTGAGTTTTCCAAGTTTGCTGACATACTGAGTGCAGCACTTTCACAGCATCATCTTTTAGGATTTGAAATAGCTCAACTGGGATTCCATTATCTCCACTAGCTTTGTTCGTAGTGATGCTTCCTAAGGCCCACTTGACTTCACATTCCAGGATGTCTGGCTCTAGGTGAATGATCACACCATCGTGATTATTTTGGTCGTGAAGATCTTTTTTGTACAGTTCTTCTGTGTATTATTGCCACCTCTTCTTAATATCTTCTCCTTCTGTTAGGTCCATATGATTTCTGTCCTTTACTGAGCCCATCTTTGCATGAAATATTCCCTTGGGTCTATAATTTTCTTGAAGAGATCTCTAGTCTTCCCCATTCTATTCTTTTCCTCTATTTCTTTCCATAGATTGCTGAGGAAGGCTTTCTTTTCTTTCCTTGCTATTCTTTGGAACTCTGCATTCAAATGGGTATATCTTTCCTTTTCTCTTTTGCTTTTCACTTCTCTTCTTTTCACAGCTATTTGTAAGGCCTCCTCAGACAGCCATTTTGCTTTATTGCATTTCTTTTCTTTGGGATGGTCTTGATCCCTGTCTCCTGTACAATGTCACAAACTTCTGTCCATAGTTCATCAGGTGCTCTATCAGATTTAGTCCCTTAAATCTATTTCTCACTTCCACTGTATAATCATAAGGGATTTAATTTAGTTCATATATGGTGGCCAAAATATTGGAGTTTTAGCTTCAGCATCAATCCTTCCAATGAATATTCAGGACTGATTTCCTTTAGGATTAAATGCTTGGGTCTTCTTGCAGACCAAGGGACTCTCAAGAATCTTCTCCAAAACCAGAGTTCAACTGAAGTATCAATTCTTCAGTGCTCTGCTTTCTTTATTATTTTTTTCTCCTTTTTTTAATTTAATTTAATTTTTTAATTTTACAATATTGTATTGGTTTTGCCATATATCAAAATGAATCTGCCACAGATATACATGTGTTCCCCATCCTGAATAGGCCAACTCTCACATCTATATGTGACTACTGGAAAAGCCATAACTTTGACTAGATGGACTTTTGTTGGCAAAGTAATGTCTTTGCTTTTTAATATGCTGTCTAGGTTGTTCATAGCTTTTCTTCCAAGGATCAGGCATCTTTTAATTTCATGGCTACAATCACCATCTGCAGTGATTTTGGAGCCCCAAAAAATAAATGTCACTGTTTCCATTGTTTCCCCATCTATATGCCATCAAATGATGGGACTCGATGCCATGACCTTAGTTTTCTGAATGTTGAGTTTTAGCCAAATTTTTCACTCTCCTCTTTCACTTTCATCAACAGACTCTTTGGGTCTTCTTTGAATTCTGCATAAGGGTGGTGTCATCTGCATATCTGAGGTTATTGATATTTCTCCCAGCAATCTTGATTTCAGCCTATGCTTCATTCAGCCCAGCATTTTTCATGATGTACCCTGCATATAAGTTAAATAAGCAGGGTGGCAAACAATATACAGCCTTCACATACTCCTTTCATGATTTGGAACCAGTCTGTTGTTGCATGTCCAGTTCTAACTGTTGCTTCTTGATATGCATACAGATTTCTCAGAAGGCAGGTCAGATGGTCTGGTATTCCCATCTCTTTAAGAATTTTCATTATCTTCATTAAATCCACCATAGTTTGCTCTCAGGTCAATCAACAGGGAGGGAATACAACTCTACCCATCAACAGAAAATTGGATTAAAGATTTGCTGAGCATGGCCCTGCCCAAAAGAATAAGACCCAGTTTTACCCAAAATCAGTCTCTCCCATCAGGAACTTCCATAAGCCTCTATCCTAATCCAACAGAGGACAGATAGAATGAAAGCCGCAATCACAGAAAACTAATCAAACCTATCACATGGACCACAGCCTTTTCCAACTCAGTGAAATTATGAGCCATGCTATGTAGGGCCACCCAAAATGGACAGGTCATGGTGGAGAGTTCTGACAAAACGTGTTCCACTGGAGAAGGGAATGGCAAACCACTTCAATATTCTTGCCTTGAGAACCCCATGAACAGTATGAAAAGGCAAAGAGACACTGAAAGATGAACTCCCCAGGTCAGTAGGTGCCCAAAATGCTACTGGAGACGAGTGGAGACATCACTCCAGGAAGAATGAAAAGATGGCAGCAAAAGCAAAAGCAACACCCAGTTGTGGATGTGACTAATGATGGAAGTAAAATCCAATGTTCTAAGAGGATTATTGCATAGGAACCTGGAATGTTAGGTCCATGAATCAAGGTAAACTGGAAATGGTCAAACAGGAGTGGGCAAGAGTGAAAATCAACATTTTAGGAATCAATGAACTAACATGGACTGGAATGGGTGAATTTAACTCAGATGACCATTATATCTACTACTGCCCTTAGAAGAAACAGAGTAGCCCTCATAGTCATCAAAAGAATCTGAAATGCAGTTGAGTTCAGTTCAGTCACTCAGTCGTGTCCGACTCTTTGCGACCCCATGAATCGCAGCACGCCAGGCCTCCCTGTCCATCACCAACTCGCAGAGTTCACCCAGACTCAAGTCCATCAAGTCAGTGATGCCATCCAGCCATCTCATCCTCTGTCGTCCCCTTTTCCTCCTGCCCCCAATCCCTCCCAGCATCAGAGTCTTTTCAAATGAGTCAACTCATCACATGAGGTGGCCAAAGTACTGGAGTTTGAGCTTTAGCATCATTCCTTCCAAAGAAATCCCAGGGCTGATCTCCTTCAGAATGAACTGGTTGGATCTCCTTGCAGTCCAAGGGACTCTCAAGAGTCTTCTCCAGCACCACACTTCAAAAGCATCAATTCTTCGGCACTCAGCCTTCTTCACAGTCCAACTCTCACATCCATACATGACCACTGGAAAAACCATAGCCTTGACTAGATGGACCTTTGTTGGCAAAGTAATGTCTCTGCTTTTGATATGCTATCTAGGTTGGTCATAACTTTTCTTCCAAGGAGCAAGTGTCTTTTAATTTCATGGCTGCAATCACCATCTGCAGTGATTTTGGAGTCCAAAAAAATAAAGTCTGACACTGTTTCCACTCTTTCCCCACCTATTTCCTATGAAGTGATGGGAAAGTGATGGACCAGATGCCATGATCTTCGTTTTCTGAATGTTCAGCTTTAAGCCAACTTTTTCACTCTCCACTTTCACTTTCATCAAGAGGTTTTTTAGTTCCTCTTCACTTTCTGCCATAAGGGTGGTGTCATCTGCATATCTGAGGTTATTGATATTTCTCCTGGCAATCTTGATTCCAGCTTATGCTTCTTCCAGCCCAGCATTTCGCATGATGTACTCTGCATAGAAGTTAAATAAGCAGGGTGACAATATACAGCCTTGACGTACTCCAAAATGCAGTACTTGTATATAATTTCAAAAATGACACAATGATCTCTGTTTGTTTCCAAGGCAAACCATTCAATATCACAGTAATCTAGGTTTATGCCCTGACCAGTAATGCTGAATAAGCTGAAATTGAACAGTTTTATGAAGTCCTAGAAGACATTCTAGAACTGACACTCAAAAGAGATGTCCTTTTCATTATAGGGGACTGGAATGCAAAAGTAGGAAGTCAAGAGATACCTGGAGTAATGGGCAAATTTGGCCTTGGAGTACAGAATGAAGCAGGGCAAAGGCTAATAGAGTTCTGCCAAGAGAATGCACTGGGTATAGCAAACACTGTTTTCCAACAACACAAGAGAGACTCTACACATGGACGTCACCAGATGGTCAACACCAAAATCAGATTGATTATATTCTTTGCACCCAAAGGTGGAGAGGCTCTATACAGTCAGCAAAAACAAGACCATTAGCTGACTATGACTCAGATCATGACCTCCTTATTGCCAAAATCAGACTTATGTTGAAGAAAGTAGGAAAACCACCAGACCATTCAGGTACGACCTAAATCAAACCCCTTAAGATTATACAGTCAAAGTAACAAACAGATTCAAGGGATTAGAACTGATAGACAGAGTGCCTGAAGAACTATGGATGGAGGTTCCTGACGTTGTATAGGAGACAGGGATCAAGACCATCCCCAAGAAAAAGAAATGCAAAAAGGCAAAATGGTTATCTGAGGAGGCCTTCAGATAGCTGAGGAAAGGAGAGAAGCTACAGGCAAAGGAGAAAAGGAAAGATATATCCATTTGAATGCAGAATTCCAAAGAATAGCAAAGAGAGATAAGAAAGTTTTAAGTGAACAATGCAAAGAATTGTTAGAGGAAAACAATAAAATGGGAAAGACTATATATCTCTTTGAGAAAATTAGAGATACCAAGGGAACATTTCTGCAAAGATGGGCACAATAAAGGACAGACATGTTATGGACAAAAGAGAAGCAGGAGATATTAAGAATAGGTGGCAAGAATACCAAGAAGAACTATACAAAAATGATCTTCATGATCCAGATAACCACAATGGTGTGATCATTCACCTACAGCCAGACATCTAGGAATGTGAAGCCAAGTGGGCCTTAGGAAGCATCACTACAAAAAAAGCTAGTGGAGGTGATGGAATTCCAGTTGAGCTATTTCAAATCCTAAAAGAAGATGCTGGTAAAGTGCTGCACTCAGTATGCCAGCAAATTTGGAAAATTCAACAGTGGCCACAGACTGGAAAAGGTCAGTTCTCATTCCAATCCCAGAGAAAGGCAATGTCAAAGACTGTTCAAATTACCGCACAATTGCACTCATCTCACACGCTAGCAAAATAATGCTCAAAATTCTCCAAGCCAGGCCTCAGCAATACGTGAACCATGAACTTCCAGATGTTCAAGCTGGATTTAGAAAAGGCAGAGGAACCAGAGATCAAATTGCCAACATCTGTTGGATTATCAAAAAAGCAAGAGAGTTCCAGAAAAACATCTACTTCTGCTTCATTGACTACACTAAAGCCTTTGACTGTGTGGAAAATTTTTAAGTTATTAAACTGTAATTAGAGGTAGAAAAATAGTTCTGTCCTTTAAAAACCTTTCAGGAAGGTAGAATATGACCATTAATAACGAAGATGTGCCAACAGGTACATTGGAGGCTTTCCCCTAGAATTCCATCTCAACACAGTTTATAATTTGTAGTGAGCACAGGAAATGTGGTTCAGGAAAGAAAAGAGGAATTCACATTTTACTAAGGTTATCATGAGCTTCCCTGTTGCTCAGATGGTAAATTATCCACCTGCAATGTGGGAGACCTGAGTTGGATCCCTGGAAGATCCCCTAAAGAAGGGAATGGCTACTCACTCCAGTATTTTTGCCTGGAGAATTCCATGACAGATGAGCCTGATGGGCTACAGCCCATGGGGGAGCAAATTGTCAGACATGACTGAGTGACTTTCACTCACTAAGGTTATAAATTCAACTTTCCACATAACATGGGGTTTCCCAAATGGTAGATCAGTATATCTCTTTAGTTACAGAATTTGTATACCTGATAATAAGTTTCACAACCTGACATTGTCCTCCTACCCCTACACCAGAACATTACTTGCTAGAAGTTTGGCGAGTATAGTAGGCGAAGAGCTCTAGCCCTGGAGAGGTTAGAAAGCCAGAAGCATCTTCTTCAAGCTATGAGCATGCTAAGTTGCTTCGTGTCCAACTCTTTGTGACCCCACAGACTGTAGCCCACCCAGGCTCCTCTGTCCATGGGATTCTCCAGGCAAGAATAGTAGAGTAAGTTGCTATGTACTGCACAAGGGGATCTTTCTGACCTGGGGCTCGAACCTGCATCCTTTACATATCCTGCCCTGGCAGATTGGTTCTTTACCACTAGTGCCACCTGGGAAGTCCTCTTCAAGCTATGTAGGATCTTAAATGAACTGCTGACAACTCTGAAAGATTTATTTTGAAAAATTATAGATGCACAGAAAGTTGCAGTGGAATGTAAAAGAGGGTCCAATTTACCACATATCCAACACTCTCTGTGTTGATATCTTATGTAATAATAGCACAATACCAAAATCAGGCAACTATTACTGGTTCAGCTCGGAGTTTATTCATATTTCACCAGCTATACATGTACTCATTTGGATGTGTATGTGTAAATTCCCATGCAATTTTATGACATATTTTCATGTAACTGCCACCACAATCAAGATATAGAATTCTACATCACATAGGGCTCCCTTGTGTTAATCTTTACAGCTACAGTCACTCCCACCTTTTAATAAACTCTGCCTACCACTAATCTTTTCTCTATCTCTATTGTTTCATTATTTCAAGAATCATATACTGGTTAGATTTTTAAGAAACCTATAATAGGGTCTTCCCTGGTGACCCAGTGTTTAAGAATCTATCTTCCAATGGAGGGGACAGGGGTTCAATCTCCAATCTGGGAACTAAGATCCCCACAATCTGGGGGGCAACTAAGTCCTAGTGCCACAATGCAAGGTCTCACATGCTGCAACAAAGATCCAATGCAGTCAAATTAATTAATCAAAAACCTGTTACATGTAACATTATATATGTATTTTATATATATTCACTATATATCAGAGTTTGATATTTGGTTATAGTTTTTCACTCTGGATAATTTCTTTAAGGTTTATCCAAGTTGTTACATGTATCAGTGTATTTTCCCTTTTAACTGCTGAGTAGTATTCCATGGTATTGGTATGTTACAGATTGTTTAACACACTGAAGGATATTTAGGTAATTTCCAGTTTGGGCCTATTACAAATGAAGTGCTACGAGCACAGGTATACATGTATCTTTGTGACTATAAGTTCTCATTTCTCTGGAATAAATGCCCAAGAATACAATTGCTAGGTCCTATGTAGTGTCCATTTTTAGATTTAAAAGAAACTGCCCATTCAGAATAACCGTGCCATTTTACATCCATACCAGCAATTATGAATGATCTAGTTTCTCCAAATCCTTACATGTATTTGATTTATATATATATTTTTTTTTCTTTTTTTAATTTTAGTCACTGGATAGATGTGTAGTATTATCTCATTGTGATTCAATTGCATTTTCCTAGAATGGCAGTCCATGGGGTCGCTAAGAGTCAGACACGACTGAGCTACTTCACTTTCACTTTTCACTTTCATGCATTGGAGAAGGAAGTGGCAACCCACTCCAGTGTTCTTGCCTGGAGAATCCCAGGGATGGCGGAGCCTGCTGGGCAGCCATCTATGGGGTCACACAGAGTTGGACACAACTGAAGTGACTTAGCAGCAGCAGCAGAATGGCTAATGATTTTGAACAACATTTTCACATACTTACTAGATGTCTATACATCTTCTTCAGTGAAATATTTTCTAACTGGATTATTTGTTTTTTAAACATTGACTTTTGAAGGTTCTTCAGGTAGTCTAGGTAAAACCCTCTGTTGAATATGTAATCTGCAAAATTTTTTTCCCAGTCTGTAAATTTTCTTTTCATTTTCTTAAGGGGAAAATATTTCTATATTTGATGAGGCTTAATTTATTAAGTTCTCTTTATGAATGTGTTTTTGGTATCAAATTTGAGAAATCTTCACTTAGTTCTAGGTTGTAAAGATTTTCTTTTTTTCCTCTAACATCTCATACTTCTATATTTAAATCTGTTATCCATTTTGTGCTGCTTTATTAAGATGAGAGACATAGGTAGAGGGGTTTTTTTTTTAATATCTTTGGATGTAAAATTGCTCCAAAACAATTTTTCCTCCATTGAATTGCTTGTGTAACTTTGTCAGAAATCAATTGAGTATACTTGTGTGGATCTATTTCTGGTTACTCTATCCGGTTCCATTGGTCTATATGACATTCTCTGTAACAGTATTACAATATCTATTTTACTCTACTGTACAGCTGCTTTAACTATTCAGTGAGTCTAAACAGTAGAAGAATAATTTCTTTCAATTTATATTTCTTTTCCAAAATTGCTTTCAGTACTCTCAAGCCTTTCCAATATACATTTTAGAATAAGTTTATCTATGTGTGCAAAAACCTTGCTGGGAATTTGATAGGACCTGCATTAAATTTATGTATCCTAGGTCAAATCCTCCAATTCTTGAGCATGATATGTATTTCCATTTACTTCGGTCTTCTTTTATTTCTTTCATCAACATTTTATACACTGCAGCCTATAGCTCTTGTATATGTTTGTTAGATATATGTCTAATCATTTTGTATTCTTTGGAGCATTTATAAATGGTACTGCATTCTAATGCAAGTTTAATGTGTCCCTTATTAATATATAGAAATGCAATTATTTTATGTGTGTGTGTGTATTTTGTATTCAACCATCTTGTTGAACCTACTTATACGAGCTTTTTTTGTTGTTGTTAAGATGACTTTTTCTATCTAGGCAACCATGTCATCTGCAAATAGGCATAGTTGTGCTTTTTCCTTAACAAACTGACATTATTTCCTTTTCCCCCCTAAGTGTATAGGCTAGAACTCTTAATCCCATGTAGAATAAGAGCAATAAGAATGGACTTTACAATCTTCACAATCTTACGGGGAAAGCAACCAGTCTGTCACCACTACCTATAATGCCAGCTGTAGATTTTATTTATAGATGCATTTATAAAGTAGAGTAAGTTTCCCTCTTCCTAGTTTCCTGATTTTATTTTTTATCATTAATGGTATTGGTTTTTCTCAAATACGTTTTCTGTATCAATTGATATGATCATACAATTTTCTTATCCTATTAATATGATAGATTACATTTATAGGGTATGATATATTATAAATAATTGCTGTGTAGAATTTTTTTCTCTATTTTACTGGATTCAATTTTCCAATATTTTGTTGGTGATTTTTATATCTAGATTTATGAGAGATTTTGATCTGTAATTTTTATTTATTTTTCTTTTTTTTTTTTGTAGTCTCTTATCTGGTTCTGGAATTAAGGTAATGTTTGTCTCAGAAATTGAGTTTAGAAGTGTTTAGTTAACTTTATATAGACTTACCAACCCATCATCTTTTAAATGAAAGTAAGATTCATGATCTTTCCCTATCTGTAAAATAAACTTTAAAGTTAATTAGAATAAAAATAAAAATAGCGTTTTTAATTTTTTAATAAAAAATTAAAATAGCATTAAAAGTGTTGAATGAGGACCTTGAATAGAGAAAATGTTCAATGAATGGAAACTAGAGCTGTTTATATTGATCTAATACCCAAAATAGAGAGGGAAAGCTGAAACTCAACAGTGTCCCTCCTTTCTGTACTCTGCTTTGGAGCTTCCTCCAAACTTCATGCTATATTTGCTTACAGGCTTTACTCATGATAATGTCAGAGAGGAAGAAAATTTTTCTGTCTTTCTAGGTTCTTTTAGCTGTTCTAAGAATTAAATTGACATGAGACAGATTAACAGTAGTAAATCAAATCTAATTTCATAAATACAGGAGCACCACATACATGAGAGTTGCAAAACAGAAGGTAAAATAAGGTATATATACTATCCTGAGCTAAGGAATGGGATGGAGGCCTACGGCTTCCAAGAATAGGACGTTATTCACAGATGTTTGGTAATTAAGTGTTTGCCCTGCCGTATATAGATTGGGCCACTTAGATAAAATGTATCTCTGGTAACAACATTTTAGGGGGGGATATCCACAATTTAGATTGTTCTAAGTAGTTAATGAAGGGGCAGTAGTTTTCTTAAGCCATGGTCTCCATTGCCTTTAGCTCAAAATAATCCATATGCCAAAATGGCACTGTTAGGGGAGGCCTGTTCTGAAACACTACAATTAACCATCATACTGCATCACACTCTCCACCGCTCCCTGTTAATACCAAAATTAGGGGTTCAAAAAAATTAAAGAGTAGAATATTTCTGGCAAAAAGATACATAAATCTAATGTAGAATGCCAAGATAAACTAGCCAATACTGAGAGGATTCACATGAGAATGAGGAGGTGGTAGATGGGCCTACTGGGGTAAAGCAGTTGAAGATTGCTAACTTTGGACTGAAACTCCAAAGTTATCAATAGCAGGATGATTGAGAGAGGAGGCCAGACCACGTATTTCTCATTCTCGAAGTCAGGAGACCTCCCTGATTACACATGCACAGAAAGGCTCCTTGGAGGTCAAGAGGGGAGTGATGCTAAGTGATGTTCTACCCGTAGGCCCCTTCGGTGAAATCCATCTTGGCTAAGAGATGCGTGTGCACACATGGAGGATCCTGAGATATTATAAATGTGGACTCTGAACCAGGCAAATGAGAATGACTGGCCAAAGGAAAGCAGGAAGAAATATCCCATAAAATAATTCAAAATACCACAAGGGTATGACTCAGCAACTCTCTCTGAGTCCGCCTGTGTGTCTATCCGTAAGTACTGTACTCTGTTTTTCCTCCTAATGCATACTTTACTTGTTTGACTACTTTCTGTCTTTGTGGGAATTCTTGTTCTGCAAAGTTGAAGGGCCAGGGCCCAATCATTGACCACTGGTCTGGAGGTCAGGATTTGGTGGTGTTACCACTGTGACCTGACCTCAATCTCTGTCCAGGAACCAAAAACCTTGCTTCATGCTGCTGCAGGCTGAGGCTATCCATGATTGAGAACTACTCAAACATTAGGAAGACAGTGTAAACCAAGAATAAATAGTATTGCTCAGCACCCAGCTCTGTCATTGGCCAGTGTAGTTACTGACCCACAGTGTACTTTGAGAGGAATTTGGGAAGAGAAACAGGATGAGGAGAACTGTGTTTTGGGAGAATAGGCCCCTTAAATGTGTATCTCAGGAAATACTTTAATAAACCCAGATTCTTGCATCTTTCCATACAAATAAAAGCACTAAAATCATTAAGTTGAGTTAATCTCTTCTTTGTGAATAGCCGTCATCTTTTACCAAGATGTATGTTTGATTGTGTATATTCTATTGCCAAAAAATCATATATAAACTAGGCTTCTCCCTTTAGAACTACTGAGAGTGTGTTTCAGGCTATAGTCCTCAGTAAGGTCCCTGAATACAACTTAAATCCACAACTTTTGTGTTGCTCATTTTTCTTTAGGTCAACAGCATCAAGAGAAGAATAAAGAAACTAAGATAAGAGACCCTTGTTAATTAAAAGTGTGATCTAGGTCCAGAAACATCCCCATAACCTGAATAAATTAGAAATGAAAATCTCAGCCTCCCCGGTCCAGATTTATTTCATCAGATTCTGCATTTTAATAGAATCCCCAGATGGTTCCTATGCATGTCAATATTTGAGAAAAAGACACTTGCTTAGACTACAGAAGACAGAAATGAATATATATATATGGATATGGATATTAATTTCAACTTCAACTTTCTTTATTCTCTTCTGTTTGAGTTATGGCCGCAGTGGTTCTACTGGCTTAGCTTTAAAGAATGGGAGAGTATGAAGCTAAGCTGATGAACTTACTGCTGAGTTATTTAGAGCTTTTCTTTTTTCTTATCATTTGTAAAGTTTATGATAGCCAAATAGTATTTATGCCTTGAAATTTAAGTACACTGATAAATCCTCAATTTCAAACTCTAAAGGCTTATTAAACTTGGCAAATACTTGCTTCTCTTATCTCCAAAGAAATGAAAAAGAAGAAAGTTATTTTTTGCTTGGGGTAATGAACACCATTGAATGGCACTGGCAGTTAGAAATTTCAGAAATATGCTCCATCTAGGTTCTCTATTCTTTTCACGAATGAAGCATAAAAAGCGAACCTAAAGGCAGTTGTAGGGGAGGAAAAATAATTTTCCTTCTACTTTTTAGGTTCTTGCTGAGACCACCCTGTATTAAAAGATAGATTAATAGGAAAAAAAAATCGGAAGTATGATAGCATGTATACTTGCTGCATAATTGGGAGAGACTCTGGAAAACTGATTGGCTCCCTAAAATAACCCAATCCACCTTCTTAAATTTCATCTCCAGTTAAAAGACACAAGAAAATGTTGGGGGGTGGAGGAGCCAGCTGTCCTTGTTGGTCCTTTACTTGCAACACACAACTGAGCGACTAAATAACAACAGAGACTGAGCCACCCTTCTCTGCCTGCTGGGGACTTCCTAGGTGGCTCAGTGGTAAAGAATCTGCCTGCCAGTTCAGGAGATATTTGATCCCTGGGTCAGAAAGATATGCTGGAAGAGGAAATGGCAACCCAGTCCAATATTCTTGCCTGGAAAATTTCATGGATAGAGGAGCCTGGTGGGCTACAGTGCATGGGGTTGCAAAGAGTCATTCACTATTGAGGGAATGAGCACATGCACACACACACACACTTTCTGGTATATTAATAGTAAGACTCCCTTACAAATGGAGATTTCCTTTATAAACATAAATGTATCTTGCTGCTGCTGCTGCTGCTAAGTTGCTTCAGTCATGTCCGACTCTGTGCGACCCCATAGACGGCAGCCCACCAGGCTCCCCTGTCCCTGGGATTCTCCAGGCAAGAACACTGGAGTGGGTTGCCATTTCCTTCCCCAGTGCGTGAAAAGTGAAAGTGAAGTCCCTCAGTCATGTCTGACTCTTCGCAACCCCATGGACTGCAGCCTACCAGGCTCCTCCGCCCATGGGATTTTCCAGGCAAGAGTACTGGAGTGGGATGCCATTGCCTTCTCCAAAATGTATCTTAAAAAAGGGTAGTTTCTACTTGGTTTTCAGAGCTTCTCCTCTGTCTGCTGTTTTTTGAAAAAAAAAAACCAAAGCAAAATATCCTATGACAGAGACATATTTTAGGGTGGCAAGTTCTGTTACCCTTCACAGTTTTGGGGGCTGGAAAAAACAAAGAGAAGTATAATTGTAAGATATTAATTAGCACATGAAATCAAACCATGTAAAATATTAATTAAAACACAGTTGACATGTTTTGTAAAGGAGTTACAGTTAAAATGTATGAATTTAAAAATAATACAAACTGCTGTACAATGACCTGTATTCTCCCTTTGGGTTTTCCATTTTAAATATAAATTTGTCTAATGAAAGTGGAATTGCTCAGATTTTCTGTGCTGTCTTTTTCATTGTTGTTCTTTTTCACCTTAATCTTCTAGAGGTCACCCTGGGAAATAATAATTAGAATAGCTAGGTTTTTCTAACCTTTTAAGCCAAAATCTGTGTGGAATCTATTGGCTAAACTTTTAGCAGAATAAACAGTGAACATACTTCATGTCTCTCCCGTGGTGTTCGTTTATGGGAAAAGGTTTAGAGTTAGTGTCGATTCTTTAACTAACAGTAACCTTGAAATAGAACTATACCTCTGCAAACTCAACTATTTTGTTTCCCAAGTTCCTTTTTTGTTCAGTAAGTCTAAAAGTGTCTGGTTCTGACTCTACTCTCTTTTTGCAAATGACCCTGAAAATATTTGTGTGTCAGTATCACTTAGCATTTCCAACTACAGCCTCAGTGACATGCTGGGCATTGATGGGTTTTTAATACTAATGATGTCAACTCTTCTCTCCTGCAGGGAATCAAAATCATACATCTAACTCCCTTCTTAATGGCAGATTTCTCTCTTAACTAAAACAAGCAACATATTTGTGTCCCAATGGACTCCTATTTAGAACTACAGTATTTTTGTGAGAAAATATGAGAGCTGAAAACCCTGCACCTTGAGCTTAACCTAACTTTTGTGTCTTTCTTTAAATGCACACCTTGCAGTAAAATAAAATGTTACAATTATACCTCATTGCTGTATAAAATATGCTATTTAATACTCTTACCCAGTGCTTGCTTTATTTCTCAAAACTTCATTTGTGTTTTTGTAATTGAAACTCAAGTTACTTAAATTGACTATATCCCCCAATTCTCTGCTAGCCATGAACTGAGTAATTTTAAAGAAATAAAAGCATCCATGCTATATATTTCAGTACATTGTGCTAAGATTAATACAACAATAAGGTCTTGCGAGGGATAATAGAAAACATCTTCTGAGAGACTCAAACAGCATCCTTCACACCAGAACAACATCCACTCCGGATAAGAATCTGCCAGAAAGAAGTGGGGCCCAAAACTTACCAAGCATCCTATTCTGCTGATGAGCAGTTTGAATGGATAGAAAGAATTTGTTTATATTGAATACTTAGACATTAGGCCATTGGTTCTATCTCTTAGAACTAAACAGAAAAGTATAATCTCCCTTCTGAATTCTACATTCTGAAATATTTAAAAATTTTTATAGGTTTCTTCCTGCTTTAGGATTAAGGTCTCATTTATTATTTGACAGATACTCAGTGTACAAAGTTCCTGGCACATAGTAGGCAGTTACAGATACCTGTTGGATGAATGTCAGGTTCTTCAAATCATGTAGAGTGGAAATAAAACTCCCTTCCTATGTTTACTATGCTTCTATTTTGTAAATTTGAATTTGAGTCATCTGACAAACCTTAGATTTCTCCTTGCTCAACTTTACTTTAGTCATTCCATATTTATTTCAATAGAGAGATTCATTATTGCAGAACAATAGGACTTTCTGAGCTGTGTCATTATGAAATTCCATAAACATGCCTTTATGATTCATCAGAATCATGATAAAGAATTTGAGGGTGCCAGCTACAGAACAAGACAACAGCAATCTGTACATTGCCCTCACTAGTGTTTGGCAAAGAGGTCAGAATGCTCATGATTCTATTTACTCATCAACCTAAAAATTTGCTACAATATGCATTATATGAGAGTATGTTAAATTTTTTCAACTCAGAAATATAATTCCAGTAAATAAGTAACATTAGTTCAGCAAGACTGGTTGTTACTGAATTAGTGCTGGTTCTTAATACCCCTAAAATTCCTTTATGATTACTCTAATACCTTTGTTTAAGAGTTCATTTTCTAACATTTTTTTCCTAGAGATGATTATTTTGTTTAATTTATAAATCTTGGAATTCATATTTTTTGCAAACTGCAAACTTCAGTTTTGATTCTATTCCCAATCTCCATGATTTCTTTAATATTTCCAACAACCAAGTATATGATGTAAGAGAAAGAGAGGTACAGATATAAACATATATTTTTTATACTATTTTATTAATCTATACAAGCCTGGTGTTTATGATTAAATTAAATTATATATGTAGTCTCTTCATGTACCCCTAACTATCTCGTTTGTTTTCCTCATTAAAGTGAGATGTTATCGTTCTCAATTTGAAGAACATCTTTGATGCAACAAAATAAAACAGTTCTGTTTAATTTTGTTTTCTATAAACATCGCCTCAATTGTTGGTCTCTCTTTTTTATGACCAAAACAAAATTTAAAAACCTTCTGTTTCTGGTTTCTCATTTATAGTCTAATCTCATTGTCAATATCCTTTGAGATTTAAGTCAGTATTTTTTATTTGCTTTTGTGTTTCTTGATCCTTTAAAAATCCAAACTGATGGAATAGCAATCTATATGATTCTGGAAAAATTTTCAGCTGCCTGTTTTCCTTTTATTATTTCTTAGATATTTTAACATTACTTTGTTACTTTGCAAATAGCTCTTATCTTCAATCTATCTCTTTTTATTATTTCAGTCCATGCTGTGGTGCTTTTTATTCTGTGAAGTTCTTAACATATTTCCTGAAGTTCACATATCTAATTACACATCCTAATAGGGCCCAGTGTTAGTTGCTGTCGTGTCTAACTCTTTGCAACCCCATGCACTGTAGCCCATCAGGCTCCTCTCTCCATGGGATTCTCCGGGCAAGAATACTGGACTGGATTGCCATTCCCTTCTCCAAAGGATCTTCCTGACCCAGGGATGGAACCCAGGTCGCCTGCAATGCAAGCAGATTCTTTACCATCTGAGCTACAGCAAAGATCCTTTACATCCTACTACGTATTTCTATTTTTTAATCATGATCAGTTGTGCCAATAATTTAGTTCCATGCTCTAACTCCTGTTTAGTAATCATTCATTAGTCAAACAGAACAGATCTTGAAATTCTTGACTTTCAGCCTTGCAAATAAAAAAAGATCAATTCTTCTGCTTTAATTGAATACAACTTCCAGTCAAAATGTAAAGTTTTATTTCACATATGTATTTTCCGTAATTGCTAAAACTGAGCTAAACTGTGCTTTCTATCATTCTAATAATCTTTACTAAGTTCATTCATGAATTTATCTTGATTAGGTGGTCATGTTGCACTAGTAACTTAACCATAACATGTAAATTGCTTATAAGCAACAACACAGAAAGTATATTTCCTTCTCATGATACATGCTGAAGTAGTCTGGTAGTGAGGAGAGTTTCCTTTTCCAGGTTTCAATCTCCAGGTTGATAGGATCTCTACTACCTGGAATTTCACAATTCACTGATTCACTGTGTGCCAGCTAGAAAATCATATGTATATTTTCAGTGCTCTGTCTCAGAAACATTACACATCATTTCTGTCTGTAATTTATTGCTCAGAACTAGGTATATCATTAGTCTTGCCTAATTGCAAGAACTGGGGTATAAATTGGATATCTAGTGAGTACTACTGTCCCAACTGGGTTTGTAGATTACTTTGCATCTATGTACATCCAACTTCTTTGACTAGAAGTGTTTCTTCAAAGCAAGAGCCATATTCTGAGCTCTATTCCACTGAATTTCTGGCATAATACATACACTAACTTTTACAAAAATATCAGGTCTTCACTTCATTTGCATAGTTTTGGTAAACAATTACTGACACTCTACATATCATATCTTTATATCTCTATATGACCTGCATCCTCACTGCCATGATATTTTATCTGACATATCTCCTTCTTTTATGAAACCTAGTTTGTTTTGAAAACTCTTTCCTCTGATATTTCAGCTAAAATTATTTTGATCAGACAGAAATGCTTTTCTAACTACATTATTCTGTGTACTGTAAGATCTAATGTCTTCAACAATGAGAATTTTAAAAACCTATTTTTAACTTCATATCCACAGCCATCTGTTCACTGCTCATAATACATGTTCTTTCAAATTTTAACCTTCAGTTGTAAGTTGCAAATATTCTACATATGTTCCCAAATGCTTCTATTTACTATTATATTTACTAATTTGCTCATCAATATCACTAGAAAGACAGTCAAGATTTCTTTGTTCATTTATTCATTCATTCTTCATGTGTTAGCTAATTTAGCAAATGCATATTGAGAATTAACTCTGTGCCAGACATTGTAATGGTGTTAGTATAATCTTCCCAATATAGTTAAAAAAAAAAAAAAAAAGCTGAAGGTAAGTATAAAGTAAGGATAGCTGATTGAATACACATATCTATTTTGTTGCCTAATGAAATTCTACCAAATGAACAATAATGTGAATTTTAAATAATTAACCCACAAAAGTGAAAACAAAGAGAAAAAAGACAGTAGCATCACAATTGTGGAGGCTGGAAAACATTAAAATGAGTGAGAATATACATAACAAAGTTGAGAAACCTGAACAAAAAGGATCAATTCAGAGCCAATTTAATATTTTCCATAGAATCTTGAAAGTCACTAGGCAATCTTGGATGCAGGGTGAAGGACAAGGATAGAGTAAGGAAAACTATTAATAGCGGAAAACCTGTTCAAGAATCACTCTAGAATCCAAATTCCTTTCTTTGCTTTGCTTAGCAAGGTGATTTCTTCTCCATTTTGCAAAACAAATGTATGTTTATTATGGGGATAAAAAAGTTAAAAAGACTAGCAACAGAGCCTCATAATAGGCAAGTTAGGCACCATACTTTAGACTGAAGAAAATGTGAGCATTCCCATAAGGGGTGCTCATTTATATTTGGTACCCTTCCTTCACTGGGTGACCAAAACACTGAAGCCAGGTCTTTACTCTCCATGAAAAATATTTGAAGAGTCTTCTATCAGGAATTTTAGCAATCTAAGAGAAGGGAAGAGATGGAACAGTACTGGACAGAAAGGAAAGGAGAAAAAGGAGAAGAAAAGAAGGAACATGATAGTGCATCCTCAATTAAAATATCATTAGATCACTCCAGACGAAAGCTTGTATCTGCATTTTCCACTCACAAGCTCAGCGCTTTCACAGGCTGTATAGTGCTACAGTCTTAAATATGAGAAAGCAACAATGAATACTAGAAAGATTTGAAAGCTACTGATAGGCAAGATGCTAATCAAAAAAGATGAAAAGAAAGAAAACATAAAAAAAAAAACCTACATACAGAGGAAAGAAAATGTAAAAATAATATACACCAGAAATATATAAGATAAAGGAACTATGAACAAGAAAGAAATCCTTTGGTAAAGAAACATTCAGGAGAGGGGCGGAGCCTGGGATGCCGGCCGGGAGTAGGGGGCTGGGAACGCGCCCCGGCTGAACCGGGCCGGGTCGTTGTGGCCTCGGGCAGTACCCGGCGGCAGTCGTAGTGTCCAGGCCCTCTGCCCTTTTGAAAAAAAAAAAAAAGAAAGAAACATTCAGCAAATGTAAAAGGAATTTTTTACATTAACATTTTGATGTTAGTGCTAAAATACGCAATAATATGTTCTAAGTAAATGCTAAAGATATCTCCTAGATATTATGGGAAAGAGCGAAAGAGATGGATTAAAGGAGAGAAAAGAGCACAATATTAGGTCTTTCCAAAAGGCTCAAATAATGCCCCCAAACTGGACTTCTGGGTAGGAAAAAAAAAAAGGAAGGGAATATTTTATTGGCTTCCCTGATAGCTCAGTTGGTAAAGAATCAGCTTGTAATGCAGGAGACCCCGGGTTGATTCCTGGATTGGGAAGATCGCCTGGAGAAGAGATAGTCTACCCACTCCAGTATTCTTGGGCTTTCCTTGTGGCTCAGCTGGTAAAGAATCTGCCCACAATCTGGGAGACCTGGATTCGATCCCTGGGTTGGGAAGATCTCCTATAGATGGGACAGGCTACCCACTCCAGTATTCTGGCCTGGAGAATTCCATGGACTGTATAGTCCATGGGGTTGCAAAGAGTTGGACACAACTGAGTGACTCACACTTTCACTTTTCACTTTCAGGGAAGACAGACCCAAACATCATGCAGAAATTATTGAAAACTGGGGGCAAAAAGAAGCTTCTAAAAGACTCTAGAGAAAGAAAATGAGTCCTAAGCGAAAGATCGGGAATCAAATGGCATTTACTTCTTTACAGTTCTAAAAATGATTTATGAAAGATGGTATTTCCTACCTAAAATTCTATAATGACCTAATATATCAATTCAGCATTTCTGGAGAATAAAGATATTTTAATTTGTACAAAGTTCCAAAAATTTACCTATAAACATCTTTTCTCAGAAGGAGTCAGAGAACTACTTGGGAAACAAGAGTTAATTACTAATATTATACTTCAGACTATTTAGGGGGAAAAAGGTAAATATGTAAGATATAGTACCATTCTCTTTAATGCAAACTTATATCTAGCTTTGGGATTTTGATTTTGATTTCATGGATACTTGAAGGTGAAGACAATATTAATGGCACCTTTGCTTTTTTGTGTTTTTCTTTTCCTATTTAATTTTATTGGTATTTTTTTCCCTTCAGTACATATAAAACAAAATTATTTAAATAAATACATGTTTTCCATGGTCCTCAAAGTTCACATAACTCATTTTTAGTCACTAGAAAAGTTCATTAATACTTTTTTGTAGAAAAATCTTACTGAAGCTTCCAAAGTTTCTGAAAGAGATTTCACCTTTAGGGCCTCCCAAACACTATTGGGACAGTAGAGTAAACTCTAGAATGGACTAGTAAAGATGAAAAGTAAGGAAATTCTGTTGGATTTCTCAGGTTGTTTTCTCAAACAGAACATGATAAACTCTGATCATGTATTTATCTACCAAATACCATGAGTCTCTATTTTTTTCTTGTACTTGGTATTAGGCATCCACATAGAAGCGGAGATTATTGCAGGTTATTCCCTTTTGATTGAAAGATTGAATCTGGGAAAGATTGAACGTGGGAGGAGAAGGGGATGACAGAGGATGAGATGGCTGGGTGGCATCACCGACTCAATGGACATGAGTTTGAGTGAGCTCTGGGAGTTGGTAATGGACAGAGAAGTCTGGTGTGCTTGCAGTCCATGGGGTCACAAAGAGTCGGACATGACTGAGTGACTGAACTGAACTGATCATATAATGCCAATGAGAGCAATTAATTTTGTTGCCTCCCCCTACCCCAGTATACAGTGCCTCCCAAATTGCTTACACAGTCAATAAATGTGAATACATGAAATAATGGATGGATAAATGAAAGAAACAAAGCAGTATGTTAAGAAGCCCTCTAATGATGTGCAAAGGAGATTCCAGGATGACAGATACATGGGGCAGCCCATCCAGATTGTAACATAGGTGAGATGATTCTGAAAGAGACTTCCTCATAAAGATTAAGTCTTCAGAAGACCTGTTGCACCAAAAGGCCTTGAGAGATGATATAGGCAATTGGCAAAAGTTTGGGCTGAATTAGAGACATGCACATATGAAAACTGAACAAACAACAAAGCAAAATTAACTCCAGAAGAAAAATCAGAGTAAACAGGGAAGAAACTGCTAAGCCCTTATTCTCAATAGTGAGAAGTCAAAAGGTAATGTTCCAAAACTAAAAATAAATGAACAAAAACCCAAAACAACAATAAAATACCAAAAAGAACTAATAATAGAGGGCCATTATCTGGATACACTGAGTCAATTTTCAAACTAATCAGCTAAAAGAAATAGAAGCAATTGCTGCTGAGAAAGAATGGCAGTGGGATGCTGTTTCTCAAAATTAACCTGTTGAAACACTTGACACTTTTTACTATGTGCAAGGATAACTGATAAAAGTAAAAACTTCTAAACAAATAAACAAAAGAGTATTAATGTGTTTGAGGATGGCCTCTGTTTGCCAGGCACATGCCCTCAAACTTAATTCCACTGCAGGAAAGTGTCTACATCCATTTTCCTTTGGAACCATCACCGCTAGTTACCTTTTCCTTCTGAGGTTAACACCATTTTTTTCAACCTTCTCCTGACTGCAGAATCTCATTATTGTTCCATTAGATGTTGAAGGGCTAGTTCTTCTTTATTTTGAAAATGTTTTATAATTTGTGATGAAACTATATTAATCCTTGACTCTTTTGTTTCCATTTTTTCTCATGGTTTTTCATCTGCCAAGCTGCTGAGAATTATCATGGACTTTTTAAACATAGCATTCTTTCTGTATTTCATCCTGAATTACTTTTGCATCCAGTGGTGCTAAGAATCTGCCTGCCAATGCAGGAGACACAGGAGACACAAGTTCGATCCCTGGTTTGGGAAGATCCCCTGGAATAGGAAATGGCAACCCACTTTAGTATTCTTGCCTGGAAAATTTCATAGACAGAGGAATCTTGCTGGCTATAGTCCATGGAGTTGTAAAGAGTCGGACACAACTGAGCATGTGCAGGCCTGTGCGTATGCACACCAGGAACTTTACTTGTTACCTTTTACATTTGTTTTACATCAAAACAAGCTTTGTTCCAAATCTACTAATTGATAACAATTCAAGTAGGAATAAAAACATAGCACCTACATTTCAAGTTATTGAAGTGAATAGATTTATGCATATTTTCTTGTGCTTTTTTCACACCTTTCTTTCCAAGATGGCCACAACCTATCGAGACACATTCTTGTCTTTTCTCCATATCCACTCCTTTCCATTCCTAGAGCAATCTTGAGAAAGACATCCCAGTTCTGTACCCACTAGTGGAATACTTGAGCAATTTGTTCAATCTCTTTAAGCCTTGGTTCTTTATCTGTAAATTGGAGATAATAATAGCATTTAAATCATAGAATAAATGTTAATTGATGTAATACATGTAAATGGTTTTAGCCTATTTTCTGACACTGATGCATACTACTTTTATTCTTAAGGAAGTAGAAGACTAGAAAATATATTTCCAAAGTGCAAAAGAAAAGTAAAAATAGGTAAAATGACAAAGAAAAGAAAAAAAAATTAGTATGTTAGAAATGGTGCAAACTCAAGATTTATAGAACATTTGCTTTTATCACTTCATCATGCCTCTGTGACTGTGATCAGATTCATTCTTTCACATGATATTTATGATTTTTTTTCCTCTCTTTGAGGAAACTTTTCAAAAATTACTTTCTTGCAGGTAGGTTACATTTAGTAATATTTTCAAATATTGTTGTAGTAACTTTTAAAACAGTTGCAATTCTACAGGCTAGACTAGAAAGTGAATTTCTGTCAAACAAATCAGGTTTTTGGATAGAATTCTAATTTAATTCAGGGATGTGTTTCCACCTTGCTGATGACAACGTGCAGTAGAAGATGCCAAGATCTCAGCTTCAGCTATCATCAGCACAAATCAGGAAGAGTCAGCGATGCAAGCGTCAGCTCTTCACATAATGTTTTCTTTTTTTTTTTTTTTCCAGGATGCAACAGATGTGAACAGCAGGGAAACAACTTTTATGTCTCTAGCAGAATTCCATTAATTTAAGTCTTCAGAGACCACTTTTCAACTTTGTCATTGATTTTCTAATTCCTTTTTGGCAAGTATCTATAATGTGTATTGCCAAATAATAGGTTTACTCAGGTATATAGTCCACTAAAAAGTACATGCTGTGCAAAGTTATATCTTTATACTCCTTCACAGTAAAGAAATCAATTTAGACATAGGCAAAGCGGCATTTATAAAACATCATGTTGTCCTAAGTATCATATTTTAATTTCAAATGTGGACAGAAAGGCTTTATTGTTCAGTCTTGTGCATTTTCATGTTAGTTATTCACTGGAAAGAAAACAATGCTAAAATGTACACACTCTAAATATGTTCATGCACATTTCGATTTGGCTTAATTTTTATCTCATTTTGGGCTTTTTAATTGAAATTGATTCATCCTTCTAAAAATATTAATGGAAAGGGTTACAACTGAACTCAGAAAAGAGTGCTTTGAGGCTTTATAACCTTATAACCTTTAGCACTCCCCAGAACATTTTAAGATACTCTTTAAAAAAAGAAGAAATACAGAATGTTCTGCCCACACATAAGCATATGGGCCTCCCCAGTGACTGAAATCATGGGAAATTTTTCATTTTCCCCCCACAGCTTCAGTTAATACATGTAATAGAAATGGATATTAGAAATCTATTCTCATTTATTGTAATATGAATGCAAGCAGAGAAAACACTAAAAATCTGCAGTGTCTGCACATTTCCTAGCACTCTGGCTTTTGGGAGAGTAGGAATTATTTATGGACATTCTTGCACAGCTTTGATATTTAAAGGGCTCCATGTTTTTCTCTATCAGGAATTGCAAGTTTTAAAGTGTCCTATAGAGATTTCCATGAATTAACCTTCTTAAAAGTAAAGGGAAGACAAATCTGCTTTTTCATGGATTAAAAAGGACTTAGATCTGTGATGTTGGTGTAAGTGTTCTATTTGCATTTCTTTATACAAACTTACCATGTGATTTTATTAAAGAGAAATAGAGGTAGTTATCTTCAGTAGGAAAGATTAGTGAGAAACAAAACTATTCTGGCATTCAAGATTCCCTAAAATCTCGTGTTTATGCCTGTAGTTTTGTGTTATTTGTCCGCCACATACACTGAAAAGCAGAAAAGCAATACTTTTTTCCATAGAACTAGCTTACCTTTTAAAAAATATGCTAAAAATAGTGGAATTAATACTCTCTTAAATAAGGAGTATCTTCCCTGGCCTATTAGAATAAAAGGTAGTTTAATTGATATTCTGCTTTTTAACTGATTATAAAGTGTGTCAATTTCTACATGCACATTCCAATCACCAATGGTGACTCACATGTGCATTTTCTTTTTTTCTTTTTTTTTTCATATTGAACTCTAGGACTATAGAATAGTATCTTAAATAAATCTGCCAAGTCATCTGACCTTAGGGACAGAGCCAAGTGTTACTATCAGAATAAAGATGAACAAACAAAGAAAACACAAAGACTTGAGCAAGCAGGTGAGCCTTCCCATCTTAATTCATACAACTGAACATATAGCAATACAATTTTCATTGGGAATAAACTAGAAATCTATGTAGAACAGAATATGAAAAAATGGGACAGGTAAGTAAAATATTTAACATTACTATAACATGTGTCTGGTCCCATCGCTTCATGGGAAATAGATGGGGAAACAGTGGAAACAGTGTCAGACTTTATTTTTTGGAGCCCCAAAATCACTGCAGGTGGTGATTACAGCAATGAAATTAAAAGACGCTTACTCTTTGGGAGGAAAGTTATGACCTACCTAGATGGCATATTCAAAAGCAGAGATATTACTTTGCCAACAAAGGTCCGTCTAGTCAAGGCTCTGGTTTTTCCAGTAGTCATGTATGGATGTGAGAGCTGGACTGTGAAGAAAGCTGAGCGCTGAAGAATTGATGCTTTTGAACTGTGGTGTTGGAGAAGACTCTTGAGAGTCCCTTGGACTGCAAGGAGAAACAACCAGTTCATTCTAAAGGAGATCAGTCCTGGGTGTTCTTTGGAAGGAATGATGCTGAAGCTGAAACTCCAGTACTTTGGTCACCTCATGCGAAGAGTTGACTCATTGGAAAAGACTCTGATGCTGGGAGGGATTGAGGGCAGGAGGAGAAGGGGATGACAGAGGATGAGATGGCTGGATGGCATCACAACTCGATGGACGTGAGTTTAAGTGAACTCCGGGAGTTAGTGATGGACAGGGAGGCCTGGCGTGCTGCAATTCATGGGGTCGCAAAGAGTTGGACATGACTGAGCAACAGAACTGAACTGAACTGATAACATGTGTAGTTGGGAAGAAGCAGCTATTTTGCTGAAGAAGGAGATTCTTTATCTAGATAGTAGAAACCTTTGTTGATTGACAATACCTTTAAAGATATCTGGGGAGGGGTTTGGGAGTGGACAGGTATCTATACAATTAAAATCTCAGTTTTCCATTGCCTTTGACAAAGAATAATTACTTTCATTGTCAATATCAACCTTCAGAGGAATCTCCCTGATATTAGAATAAAAGGAAGACTTCCAATCATATTCTTTTTTACCTGTATATACTTTATATTATACAGCATAGGCTTTTTACTTGGTATATGCAATACAGGTATGAAACACAGATTTAAACTTATTCAAGATATTGTCTGAGGAAAAAAAATAAACAAATTTAGAAGAGTAACAAAAATACTGTGTGAAGCATTTTTGGTGCTTTTGCTTACCAAATTCTTTTCCTCTTTTGCAAAACTCAACCCACAGAATAAATCTTGTATGAAAATATAAGGTATTTAAAAAAAAAAGAAAATATAAGATATTCTCTCCAACTCTTACTGCTCCCATATTGTCAGTTACCCTAAATGGCCCTACTTCAAACTGGCAGTGTGTCTAGACAGTTATCTAAGGAGATTTTTGTCTTTCTTTGGTTATACTATAAGGCAAATTCTCTATTAATTTCCAGTAAAATACTACCTGAAGAGTGATACAGGCTTAGTATGTGATCTTCAAATTAGATTTACCTGTTTTGAAGGCAAATTACTCACCCACACTATCTATCTTTTCCCTTCTGTGTAGTCATGTCCTTATTTAATAAGACAATGGAAATATTTGGAGATTGCCTTTAGCGTAAGGCAAATAAACAAATACTACATTGTTAGAAAGAGGTGTGCAATATAAGCTTGAAACAGAATTATATATATTTAATGGACAAATAAACATATATTTGAAGAGTGTTTGAAATCATATTTGACATTTGCAGAATTAAACACAGGGGAAGTATCAGTGTGTGTTTGCCTCTAGAATGAATACATTTGATTTGATAAATCATAGTACAATTTCAGCTTTACTTTTTTGTAATTCTCTGATTATGTACTTTCAAAAATTGATAAACA
The DNA here is from genome assembly GCF_002263795.3 of Bos taurus. Classification (NCBI taxonomy): domain Eukaryota; kingdom Metazoa; phylum Chordata; class Mammalia; order Artiodactyla; family Bovidae; genus Bos; species Bos taurus. The sequence goes on along the minus strand of NC_037348.1, from coordinate 37,636,289 downwards.
AGGAGTAATTTGCAAAGTCCCAAATTATCATAAATTGTAGTTAATCTTTTGAATTCAAAGTTCCAGGAGATAGAGCTTACCACTGGACATTTTAGCTCTTAATTCCATACTACTGATTTCAGTCATTACAACCAAGAAATTGACCTTTATAAACTGTGATTCCACTTCTCATCTGGAGTCCAGAGCCTCGCATTTTTTTTTCCCCAACTAATACTTGTATTGATTATAGTCAATGTTGCAAATGGAAAACCTTCTAAGTCAAACAAGTTCTGTTAAATGATTTATTGTGTACCTTTATTATGAGAAAGTGAAATTGTTTGTTGCTCAGTCATGTCCAACTCTTTACAACCTCATGGACTATAGCCCTCTAGGCTCCATGGAATTCTCCAGGTGAGAATACTGGAGTGAGTTGCCATTCCTTTCTCCAGGGCATCTTCCGACCCAGGGATTGAACCTGCATCTCTTGCATTGGCAGGTGGATTCTTTATTACTGAGTCACCAAGGAAGCCCTGACTTCTTCGCTAAGCTAGTTTCTTCCTGGAGAGTCATGCATTCGTGTTGTCTTGGCATTGATGCTTTATTACCTTACTGAGATAAGTTATGTTTTCAGTCATAACAAAATAAAGTAACTCCAAGTAAAATTCATTCATATATGGAGCTTTAAAGAATTTCAAGTAACAAATCAAAAGTAATAGAATTACTTATCTGAGAGAGAGGAAGAAAATAATAAAGAACTTTTCCTTGTTTCCATCCTTGTTCTTTCTGTTTTGGTCACTACTGTTTCCTCTGCTCAATGAATTTAACATAATCAGATATCGTAAGGATGTGATCTGTGCAAACTTCATTTTGCCTCTCATATAAATGAAACCTGTAATAAGTAAAATATTGTTAAAAAGATGGAGGCATAGGCAGGATAATATAAAATATTGTAAAACCTGAATATCCAATGAATAGTCATAGAGTTAATAATAGCTGCATCTTTCTAGAAATCAAGCAGACATCTTTAGCACAAATCTACAGAAAAAAAGGCACTGGAACTGAAATCATCTTCAGATGATGTCACCACCCTTCAATAAAACTTTAGAAGCAGGCAGATAAGTTAAATAGTCCATAAAAAATGTTCATCGTATTGCTTTGGCCATTTTCAGAGCTCTTTGAAATAACTGAAAACAATATCATATGGTGCAATGGCTAAATTAGAGAAAACTCACAAAAGGCAAATGTTGACAAACAGGAGGTGCAATGGCTAAATTAGAGAAAACTCACAAAAGGCAAATGTTGACAAACAGGAGGTCTGGAATAAGAAAATACATGAGAAACTCATTCTGAAAATATATCTCAGGTTAGAACAGTAGTTTTTGTTTTAATTCTTCTGAGTTCTTTGGTCTCTCTCTCTCTCTCTCTCTCTCTCTCTCTCTCTCTCTCTCTCTCTCTATATATATATATATATATATATATATATAAAATTCTTCACACATCCCAGCAGCAGACTTTGGCCTTGGGTCTGTCTCAGCGGAGTACAGAATGAGAGTGATTAGAGCAGTTGAAGATGGGGTGGATGACTGATGAGGCAATTTGCCCTTTCTATATCCGCACAAGCTTTCCGGAATCTAACCTTCTGTCCTGAAAAGAAAGGCAGCAAAATCCCTGAAATGTGACCTGAAAAACCCAATTATAATCGCATTCACTCATTCTTTCTTTCTACTACCCTCCTTCACCGTAACTAAAATCAGAGGTGTAGTTATACTCTCTCCATAGGACAGTCAGTTTCTAATTGCATCCATTTTCAATTAATGTTTGATGAACCAGCTTTCTTCAAATTTCCATCCAGTCTATGTAAAAACCAGTTGCATTTGATCTCCACATTCAAATGATAACATTCTGTCTTGTGCTCAATTTTAGAGGTAAATGCTACAGCAAAAGAGAATAGTTTGTGGTCAGAGAGTTTGCAGGATGAATATAATTTGCCCTGAGTGAAACAGGAATGAATATCCATGAGATACTCATCAGTCCTCTTTTTAGCTCAGTTTCTGACAAAGGCAGATAGAATAGTGTGAACACATTTATTTTCCATGTGACCTGGTCAGTTACTTGGTAATGGCAGTGGCTGACATTTCTCAGGGAAAAAAATCTAACAACTTAACTTTAATTGAGTGCACTGTAAGATAGCCACCAACATGATTTTATTTTTTGAAGATTTCCCAGGATGGGAGAAATGTTCATAGATAGACCTGACAAGCATAGTGATTGCTTTTCCTTTGGGTAATAAAACCAGCTACATTTTTCTTGCTTTTGCCTGTAGTTCCTAAATGCAAAAGAAAAGCAATTATCACATGAAATATATGCCTAAGGTTACCCTCCCTGCATTAGTCAATAAGCATCTATTTCTCTTTCCATTCCAAGTTTCCCTTTGAAAGGACAGTAAAATTCCAGGCTATGTAATATATGTCTCTCAAATAAAATATTTGTGAGACTCAGTGGGTTTCTTTTTAATCTGTTTTAGTGACTCTAATCTAGACTGAAGTCAGTTTTTCTCTAATTATAACAAGAGAGATTACCATAAGCCTATTATTTTAAAGGAAAAGGACGTAGAAACAAAAATTCTCACAATCACCTTCTAACAGTTATTCTCTTTCATTTTTGAAAGCTTAAATATAAAACAAGCATCTGAGACAGATAATTAACTGATTCAAGATTTATGTAAAAAATCTTATCCTCTGTTTAAAATTTGAATTTCTTACTTACAGATTTTTCATAGATGTTTCCTCTTTGCTTCAAACAGGAAATTTAACTTAATATGCCATTGTTTCCTACTTAATATCCATAAGAGATAAAAACAAAGTTATATTATGACTTAGGTTTTAACTATTTATACTAAATCTCAGGTTGAGAAGAAAAAGTGAAGTCACTCAGCTGTGTCTGACTCTGCGACCCTGTGGACTGTAAACTATCAGGCTTCTCCATCCATGAGATTTTCCAGGCTAGAGTACTGAAGTGGATTGCCATTTCCTTCTCCAGGAGATCTTCCTGACTCAGGGATTGAACGTAATATCCATAAACGATAAAAAACAAAGTTAAATTATGATCTGCTGCTGCTGCTGCTGCTAAGTCACTTCAGTCGTGTCCAACTCTGTGCGACCCCATAGACGGCAGCTCACCAGGCTCCCCTGTCCCTGGAATTCTCCAGGCAAGAACACTAGAGTGGGTTGCCATTTCCTTCTCCAATGCATGAAAGGGAAAAGTGAAAGGGAAGTCGCTCAGTCATGTCCGACTCTTCGCAACCCATGGACTGCAGCCTTCCAGGCTCCTCCATCCATGGGATTTTTCAGGCAAGAGTGCTGGAGTGGGATCCCATCGCCTTCCAAAATTATGATCTAGATTTAAACTATTTATACTAAATTTCAGGCTGAGAAGAAAAAATATACCTCAAATGCCTTTGAGAAAAAGTAATGAGTTTGATTAGGTAGTAAATATTCAGTTTCTATTTTGGCATATCGATCAGTAACTCCATTTCTCAATCTTATATGAAAGGCCACCTACCTGGATCTAGTGGATTTTTTAAATTTATAGAGTCTTCAATAAACATGTGTTTAATAAATAAGTGAAAAGATTAATTTGTGGAGTATATGCCACACAATACCTTTCTGAGTATTCACATATACTGAAACACACTTCTGCACATACATGAGGAACTATATGCTAAAATGCAGAGAATCCAACGATGAATGAGACAAAAATTATCTTAGCTATGTCATTCCCAGTGAGGATGAGAAATCATAAACATATTTTTTAAAAGACAAAAAAATTACAACTTTTGATAAATTCAATAATATCAAATTAGTACAGAACTGGAGTGGGAGTGATCACATATTTCCTTTAGAGTTAGGGAAAGTCTTCTGAGGAAGTGAATCTCTAAGTTGAAATCTCAAAGAAAAAAGGAGCTAGCCAATCTCAAGGAAAAAAGGAACTAGCAAATTCTGGAACATTCATACTCTATAATTACTCTTCTCCAGCAATGTTCTTCCTATGCAAGGCTCTTGAGCAGAGAACTGGAAAGGAGTCCAAAAGGAAGGTGAGAAAAAGTCCTGGCTTTCACAAATAAAAATATATTCAATTCTGAAAACTAAAGATGAATAAATATTACATGGATCCTAATAAAACTTATGCAGTACATTTTAAAATATATTGAATTTCACTTAAAAGAAAAATTAATCACTTGCAATTAGCATCTGTTCATTAATAACAAGTGTAGCCAAATTCAACTAAGTTTCTATATTGATCATGCTGTAAAATTGCCAAGGACAATTTCTGAACTTCCACAGGGCATTTGAAATCCTATAGTGTACATAACTGAGGGAAACATATCTCAGGGAATAATAAAGTTATGTAGATATATAATTGACAATTGGTAATAATGCTAAATTAAGAAGTTTTCTCCAGTGACATGCTGTAGAAGCCCACCTCCCTATTTTAAGTATTAAATAATAAACTCAGATAATGACACAGGCATTACTGGTAGCATCTATGACCTCTGGAAGGAACTAGAGCGTTACCAGCTAGAAAGAATGTTTACCAACAGGTCTTTCTGTAGCTTTTACCTCTGCACTCCAGTTTGATCATCTGGAAAGGTACAGAATACTTTCAATCCTTCTTCAATGTAACATCCCCCTGAACATTTGAGGGAAAATATCAAATTGACACCCATTTTTTTTTTGTGGTTAATGATTCCTTATATCTTTGCCTCTTTCTCTTATTTTTTACCATTTTGGTTAAGCTTCTCTACACACATTTCAGTTTACCTATATGCAACTTAAGGTGTGGTTCCAGGCAGTGAGAACAGTATGCCCCAAAGATGGTCGGTCAGTTCTCTAATATTTCAAACTAGGAGCTAGATAATGACAAGGAGTTCAGTCACCAGTAAATTGGCTTCATAGCTTTTAAGGTCTCTAGCATGGTAAACTGGAGAAGGCAATGGCACCCCACTCTAGTACTCTTGCCTGGAAAATCCCATGGACGGAGGAGCCTCACAGGCTGCAGACCGTGGGGTTGCTGAGAGTCGGACACGACTGAGCAACTTCCCTTTCACTTTTCACTTTCATGCATTGGAGAAGGAAATGGCAACCCACTCCAGTGTTCTTGCCTGGAGAATCCCAGGGACGGGGGAGCCTGGTGGGCTGCCGTCTCTGGGGTCGCACAGAGTTGGACACGACTGAAGCAACTTAGCAGCAGCAGCAGCATGCTAAACATCATCCATTAACAAAATTCAATGAACATTAAGATTATGTGAACATAAGAATGAATTAAGTACTGTATAATTTGTTATCAGTAATTCTGAATCCACAGATACAGAGAAATATCAGGAAAGGAATATCAGATTAAACAAAAAAAATTTCAATTAAAAAATTCTACCAGTAATATGATATAGTGAAGCCTTTTTCACGTAAGTTGCTCTGTTCTTAATTAGTAAAGCAGTTTCCTATGTACTATTCTATGCTTTGGGTTAATGCTTTACCTCTATCGAAGCATCTACATTTGCTCATTGATCAGGATAACTGAACCTGGTTTATGGGTGTGACATAGCAATTAAAAACATTTTTAAATGTCACTGAGCTATTTCTAGGTGGGCTGAATTAATTTATCTTTAATGTGTATTATACTAAATACAACTGTGACAACTTTTCAAAAACATATTGGCACTGAGAAAATGTGATATTTATATCAAAATAGATCACATATCTTGAGTTTAGGCTCTCAATTCTTTTCTACCTTGATTTTCTCATCTTTGAAATATATTTTGAATCTATTACCATACTCTTCCCAGTGTAGTTTTGCAATTATTCCTTATCTTTTGTGAAGAAATAAAGATCTGAATGACAAAATGAGTGATTATATAAATAACTGATTGGATAAATGCAATGAGTATTTGTTGAGCACTTGGTTTCTGTGAGAGATAAAGCTCAAGAAAAACGAGCCTTGAGATTTCACTAAGCAATTGTTACAAATTGGATACAGTTGAAGTCAATTGAATTTGTAATAGTTAACATATATTCCTTGAAGTGTATATTAAGGTTGCCAGTGGGAATCAGGAGGTCAAAGGGTCAGAATAGATGCATGATTATTCTCCAGTATGGCTCAGCACACACTCTCATAACTGTAGATTTTATAAATTCCTAAAGTCCTGAGAAAGGGATGGTTCTAATAATCATCTAATAATCATCTTATGAATTACAAAAGAATTTAGTACTGTGGGCATTTGAGAATAATTGTGAATTGTTTGAATAGCAAACTGATTATAAGATTGTCCTCATCATAACAATAATTGAGCATGACAGCTTGATAATAATGCATCTGTGAATTTGAAAGGCAAAAATATATGCCATGTATTTCACAGATGTAATTGCCTTTGTTCATACAAATACTGAAAGCAAGATTTGTTTATCTCCATTTTTAAGAAGTACAAAATTGGTGATTTTTTAATTATTATTATTATTTGAAAATGAACCCCTCCCATACACACAGATATGAATCCAAGAGTAAAAATTACCCATTGTAAATAAAAGGAGCAAATGAAATTTGCCTTGCTGTTTGTCCACCAAAGGAATAAGTTTTACGTTTTTGATATATATTATTTCATATTTCTCTCTAGGCCTGCAAAATTCATAGTTTTGGTATATTTTAAATAAAGTCAGATATACACGAATATGCAGTATATATATTACAATACATATATTTTTCAATGTTTTTCAACACAATAGAATCAAATTCTTCCTTAATGCTTTAAAAAAATATTTTTATGTATTTATTTTTGGCTACACTGAGTCTGTTGCTGTGAGGGCTATTCACCAGTTGCAGCGAGCAGGGGCTACTCTCTGGTTGCAGTATGCACGCTTCTCATTGTGGTGGCTTCTCTTTTGTGGAGCATGGGTCTAGGGCATATGGGCTTCAGTAGTTGTAGCACATGGGCTCAGTATTGCAGCTCATGAGCTCTAGAACATAGGGTCAATGGCTGTGGCGCAAGAGATTAGTTGCTCCGCGGAATGTAGAATCTTCTTGGACCAGGAGTTGAACTTGTGCTTCTTGTTTTGGCAAGCGGATTCTTTACCACTGAGCCACCAGGGAAGCCCTTTTTAAATTCTTGTTTTCATTTTTTAATCTATTTGGCTGTGCTGGGTGCTGCACCAAGTCTTAACTGAGGCACACAGGACCTTCGATCTTCGTTGGGGGCATGTTGGATCTTCAGCTGCAGCATGCAAACTCTTAGTTATGGTAGTTCCCTGACCAGGGATCAAACCCAGCCCCCTGCATTGGGAGCTTGGAATATTAACCACTGGACCACGAGGTGTCTCCTCGATGCTTTTTAAAGCTAAAATGTTTTGTGTACGCCTTTTCAGGAAAGTGTATATATAAAGATTCATTCCTTTTTAATTGACATAGTATGTGGCATTTATGTTCATACTTCATTCAGCCAATTTCCTACTAAAGTCAATTTAGACAGATTCTAATGTTTATTAAAAACAAGACTGAAACAAATACTATGCACATATTTTTCTACTTTAAAAAATTTTTCAAGTTATTATTTTTGTAGAACCATTTCTTAGGATTGTTGGGTCAAAAAGTTTGGGAAATTTGTATAAAAACTGACTTGAAGTGTAAAGTGTAAGTCATTCAGTTGTATCTGACTCCTTGTGACCACATGGACTGTACCCCACAAGGTTCCTCTGTCCATGGGATTCTCCAGGCAGGAAAACTGGAGTGAGTAGCCATTCCCTTCTCCAGGGAATCTTCCCAACCCAGGGATTGAACTTAGATCTCCTGCATTGCAGGCAGATTCTTTACCTTCTAAGCCACCAGGGAAGCCTGTTCTAAGATATACACCTATCAAAATTATTACCCCCCATTCTTTCAAAAATAAATGTCCTTAAACTTTAATTTATAAAATTTCTACTTTACTAGAAAAACAAAATTGATAACCCGTCACTGTTTTTATTTCATGTTCAGAGAGACAATTTGTATTTAAAGTCAACATACAGGTAGTGAACAACTAGATTTGTCCTCAGGAGATGATTTTTGACTGATCTTTCAGACACAGACAGTGGGATTAGCAAAGAGCAGTGAATAATGAAATAATGACAATTTATTTGACTTTTGATTTCTCAGAACCTTTCAGTACCCTTTCATTTACTTCCTCTGTTGAGGGTGAGACTTAGGTCTTAAAAACCAAGGTTTGTGGATAAAAATGTTACTCACCCCTCTTACATCAAAAACAATCATTTTTACCCTTGAGATGTTTATAGTTTAGTGATGAGTCTCATATGTAAACCAAATAAAAATTTTAAATGTAAAACCATAGGGATGGCATTGTATAGAATTCACAGATACAGAAGTAAAGTAGGAGAAAATTAGTTGCAAAGCCCTCAGTTAACAGGACAGCTAAAGATTTGCTTTTGGTTTTAAATCAGAGAAAGCACCTTTAGATCTTCATGTTTATCCTTGTTATCAAAGAGAGCATTATAGGAAGTCAGAAAATTGTGCAGTCATCAGCAAGTAAGCTAAACTCATTGTGGCTAGTAAATTAGAAAGATAAGAAAGCAAAGTTTAGCCCACAAATAGAAACTGATAAAAGAAAGAAAGCAATCGCTTTCCCTCAACACTGGTCACCAACAAAGAGTGCAAAGGGAAGCATTTAAGATCTGTGCAGTTTTAGGTTTGCAGCTATATTTACCATGCACTCTATCTCTGTTGTTGTTCTGCTGGCAGAATTTGACCTTCAGAACCACCTTTTAGAGATAATAATAATGATTTATACACACTTAAAAATCAGAGGAAAATAAGAGTTTTACACAAATAGTTTGTATCTTCAGAAAATTAAGCTCATGTCCAAATACAACACTATCAAGTAAGTAGGCAAAATGTAAATATCTTTGAAAAATACACCTCTAGCAGCCAAACTGAATATTTGGTGGGGAGTAGAAGCCGTCAACGGAGAAGGCAACGGCAACCCACTCCAGTACTCTTGCCTGGAGGGTCCCATGGGCGGAAGAGCCTGGTAGGTTGCAGTCCATGGGGTCACTAAGAGTTGGACACGACTGAGCGACTTCACTTTCACTTTTCCCTTTCATGCATTGGAGAAGGCAATGGCAACCCACTGCAGTGTTCTTGCCTGGAGAATCCCAGGGACGGAGGAGCCTGGTGGGCTGCTGTCTCTGGGGTCGTACAGAGTCGGACACAACTGAAGCGACTTAGCAGCAGCAGCAGCAGAAGCCGTCAAAAGCCTAAGCATGTACAATAATTCAACACATGGAGATAAACATACACATATACATACTTAGTTTTAGCCACTGAATCTCTCATCACATTGATCTCAAACATATATTCACACACCAGGTCATGTTTATAATATGGATGAATTTCTTTAGCTCTGTTTCAAAACTGAAAGACCGTCTCCTTGGAGCTAATCCGACCCTGACTTAAAGCTCCGGACACACACTGAAAAAAACCCTCTTCTGATGTGTCAAGTTCTTTTACCTGAATATCTGACTTGATAACCCACCAAATACCAAGGCTTTCTGAGACGGAGTATTTGTTTTCTGATTGAGTTGCTGCTTCAAGTGGGATGTGGGATCTTTTCTTGTAGCATGTGGGCTCCAGAGAGCAGCGGACCCAGTAGTTGCCACACATGGGCTTAGTTGCTCCATGGCATATGGGATCTTAGTTCCCCAAGCAGGGATCAAACGCACATTCCCTGTATTGCAAGGTGAATTCATAACCACTGGACCACCTGGAAAGATCTGCTATAAGATTTTTAATGACCTCTTACTGATTACCAAAGGCCAAGGTAAAGAGTAAAATCACATGGACCTTTGGATATTTTAAATTTAGGAAATGTAATTAGCCTAATGGAGAAGGAAATGGCAACCCACTCCAGTATTCTTGCCTGGAGAATCCCATGGACAGAGGGGCCTGGTGGGCTGCTGTCCATAGGGTCGCACAGAGTCGGACACGACTGAAGCAACTTAGCATGCATGCATGCATTGGAGAAGGAAATGGCAACCCACTCCAGTGTTCTTGCCTGGAGAATCCCAGGGACAGAAGAGCCTGGTGGGCTGCCGTCTATGGGGTCGCACAGAGTCTGGCATGACTGAAGCAACTTAGGAGCAGCAGCAGGGTCAATTAGCCTAAAGATGTCTTTATTTCTTAAATTCATACTCTTTACTGTATCAATATGAGCTTTTCTTTTTTAATTATGGAGGAGCAGATTGCTTTAAAAGGGGTACAGTTTAAACTCTGAAGTAATAGATGAAAGATTCACTGATTCAAAGCAAGATGCATGTTGTATGTGCTAAGGCACTTAAGTCATGTCTGACTCTTTATGACCCCACGGACTGTAGCATGCCAGGATCCTCTGTCCATGAAATTTTCCAGACAGGAACACTGGAGTGGGTTGCCATGCTGTCCTCCAGGGGATCTTCCAACCCAGGGGTCAAGCCCACATCTCTAGCATCTCCCGCACTGGCAGGTGGCTTCTTTACCACTTGCACACTACCTGGGAAGCCCATCGACTTTAGAGCACGGGCCTAATCCACCTCAAACATAAAAGGTGAGTGGAGATGGGGGTGTAGGGAAGGGATATTGAGTTGGCGTTCACAGGGGATTAATCAGGAAACCAGGTAAGGCCCAAGCAGTGTGATGCACACTTATGTTAGCACTGCATAGACTTTAGACAACTCTCTTCCAACAAGAGCAGGCATGTACTTTGGAAAATTAAAAGGAATGAATGGAAAGAACACATTCTGAAAAAATAAAAATAATAAAAAAAAAGAACACATTTCAAACTTGCACAATAGAAAGCACATAAAACAGTAAGTGCCTATATAAACTGTAAAGATTTTCTTAGGACAGAAGCGACTCCACATTCTCCAAACAACTTCATTTCAAATGGTTGGTGAAGGTACATTCTTTATCTTCAATACTAGTTCATTTATTATAGGCAGTGTAACAATTGTCAGATATTTTAGAAATAGTGTTAATATGGGCACACACTAGAAAAATCTTTAATGTTTAACAAGAGGAAAACTTTATAGAGTGTGAAAAAATCCTATTGCAATCATATCTTCATTTTTCCCTTGGTGATTTTTATGTTAGAATGACTGCTGTGATTTTAATACTAACACAATCTGTTCACCCAGACCTAGGAGAGAGTGATTAGAGTTTTATAATAATACACAAGATTCTTTATTAGAAAGATTTAACATTGTCAGAAAAACTTGAAGTTGCAGCTGTTTCACTCTACACAGGTTTATCCTCTAGGTATCCCTTTGCTGTGCTATGCTTAGTTGCTCAGTCATGTCCGACTCTTTGTGATCCCATAAACTGTAGCCAGCCAGGATCCTCTGTCCATGGGGATTTTCCTTGAAAAAATACTGGAGTGGATTGCCTTGCCCTCTTCCAGGGGATCTTCCCAACCCAGGAATCAAACGGGGTCTCCTGCTTTACAGCAGATTCTTTACCAGCTGAGCTACCAGGGAAGCCCAGGTATCCCTTTATTCAAATATAACTGATTGAGGATAGAAGTGTAAACAAACATGTTAATTTATTCATTTTGCATTATGTTTTTCCTGACTTTGGGCAATGACCAGATTTAAAGGTTAAGTTTTTTTCAACTTAATTAATAATTCCTCACAAAATTCCAATATGATGACAATAAGTGGGAAAAGAAGTAATTGAGCACAAAAGTTTTGTTTTTATTTAATTATCTGCTATGCATTTTGGAGTAAGACTGTCCCCAATAAAGGATACAGCTAAAGGATAAATTTCTTTTAAAAATAAATTTAGGATAAATATCATTAAGCATTAATCACTGAATCAATTAAAATTTCACATATGTATATATATATATGCATATATATCCAAAGCCTCTTTTGAGTACTTATGATGAACAAGTGGTACTGACGGAAAAGAAAAGTAGTGAATACATTTGGATGTAAAATTTGCCTCTGCCTTTCAGGAATTTATATTCTATTACATTTTGGAGTAGTCCCAGACCTTAAAGAATGTACAGTCTAGCAGAGTGTTAAACTTAACACAAGTGAACAAAATTACAGGACAAATAACAGTTTAATGTAGTGTAGTAGAAAATACATGTGCTGCAGAAATTCAAAGACTGGTTGGTTTGTTAGAGGAAGCTTCTCAGAAAAGGTAAGACTTGGGTCAGTAGCATTTATCAATGTATTATTTATGTTTGGTTGTATGAAACAGAGACTTGATGGCAGTATAGCTTAACCAAAAGAGAGATTATTTTTCCCATGAAACAAGGAATATAGAGGTAGACAGCTTAGGGAAGTAGAAAGGCTCCAAGACACCGTTACATCCTGGATACTTCTCTCACTCTGCCAGTCTTACCATCTTTAGCCTACTGGTTATAACTAAGTCTGGCACTGCCAGCAGAGCATCTCTGTTCCAGACAGATGATAGGCAAAGGGAAGCCTGTTACTACTAATGTTAGTCACTCATTCATGTCTAACTCTTTGCAACTCCTTGGACTGTAGGCCACCAGGCTCCTCTGTCCATAGAGTTCTCCAGGCAAGAATACTAGAATTGGTAGCCATTTCCTTATCCAGGGGATCTTCCCAACCCAGGGATTGAAGCTGGGTCTCTTGCATTGCAGGCAGATGCTCTACCATCTGAGCTGCCAGGGAAGCCCAGAGAAAAGCCTACCTTTTCTGAAAGCTTCTAGTGAATTCAGCTCTCATTATCAAATCATGTCATACAGTCATCTCTACATACAAGGGATCAAGGAAAACGTGTTCTATTTTAACTATCTACAGTGGCATACTTATGCAACAGAAAAAAAGGAATAAGGGTGAAATGTATATTCAGAAAGCAACATGCATTATCACTTAAGACATGTCCAAAAGTTTCAAAAAACAAAATGTAATGTGATGGTGAAATCAAACAGGGACCTGTGGGGCTCCTGGGCATGAAAGGCTTTCCATGTCCCCTCCTTCCTTTTAGGAAACAGATTCTAGCCTCCATGACCTTCCTTGAGTTCCAAAGGGCAGATGTGAACAGTTACTAGTCCAGGAAGGAAAGGGATAGAGAGTCAAGAGAGGAACAGCCAAGAAACATTAGTCTACCCTTGGGGAGGGTCCTGGTTCCCCCTCTAGGGATATACATAATAATGTCTTTAAGTTCTTCATTAATGTCCTTTCTTTATAGGGAACTGGAATGCAAAATTATTTTTCATTCCAATCCCAAAGAAAGGCAATGCCAAAGAATGTTCAAACTATCTCACAAATGCACTCATCTTACACACTATTAAAGTAATGCTTAAAATTCTTCAAGCCAGGCTTCAACAGTACATGAACCATGAACTTCCAGATGTTCAAGCTGGTTTTAGAAAAGGCAGAGGAACCTGAGATCAAATTGCCAACATCTCTTGGATCATTGAAAAAGCAAGAGAGTTCCAGGAAAACATCTAATACTGCTTTATTGAATACTAAAGACTTTGACTGTGTAGATTACAACAAACTGTGGAAAATTTTTAAAGAGATGGCCGTACCAGACCACCTTATCTGCCTCCTGAGAAATCTGTATGCAGGTCAGGAAACAACAGTTAGAACTGGACATGGAACAACAGACTGGTTCCAAATAGGAAAAGGAGTACATCAAGGCTGTATATTGTCATCCTGCTTATTTAGCTTATATGCAGAGTACAACATGCAAAATGAGGGCTGGATGAAGCAGAAGCTGGAATCAAGATTGCTGGAAGAAATATCAATAACCTCAGACATGCAGATGACACCACCTTTATGGCAGAAAGCAAAGAAGAACTAAAGAGCCCCTTGATGAAAGTGAAAGAGGAGAGTAAAAAAGTTGGCTTAAAACTCAACATTCAGAAAACGAAGATCATGGCATCTGGTCCCATCACTTCATGGAGAATAGATGGAAACAGTGGCAGACTATTTTTGGGGGCTCCAAAATCACTGCAGATGGTGACTGCAGCCATGAAATTAAAAGACGCTTGTTCCTTGGAAGAAAAGTTATGACCATCCTAGACAGCTTATTAAAAAGCAGAAACATTACTTTGCCAACAAGGGTCCATCTAATCAAAACTATGGTTTTTCCAATAGTCATGTTTGGATGTGACAGTTGGACTATAAAGAAAGATGAGCACTGAAGAATTGATGCTGTTGAACTGTGGTGTTGGAGAAGATTTTGAGAGTCTCTTGGACTGCAAGGAGATTCAACATGTCCATCCTAAAGAAAATCAGTCCTGTATATTCATTGGAAGGACTGATGCTGAAGCTGAAACTCCAATACTTTGGCCACCTGATGCGAAGAACTGACTCATTGGGAAAGACCCTGATTCTGGGAAAGATCAAAGGTGGGAGGAGAAGGGGAAGACAGAGGATGAGAATGAATCACCAACTTGATGAATATGAGTTTGAGTGAGCTCCGGAAGCTGGTGATGGACAGGGAAGCCTGGCATGGTGCAGTCCATGGGGTTGCAAAGAGAGGCTGAACTGAACTGAAGCTCTTCATGGGCTTCCCTGGTGGCTCAGAGGTTAAAGCATCTGCCTGGAATGTGGGAGACCGGGGTTTGATCCCTGGGTCAGGAAGATCCCTTGGAGAAGGAAATTGCAACCCACTCCAGTACTCTTGCCTGGAGAATCCCATGAAGGGAGGAGCCTGGTGGGCTACAGTCCATGGAGTCACAAAGAATCAGACAGGACTGAGCAAGCAACTTCACTTTCAAGCTCTTCATATAATTAAACCCATCAAAGGAAGATGTCAGCATTCATCATACCAGAGATTACCTGAGGTTAGACTAAAGGAATGGAGAAGCTTATCAAAAGATTATCTGAGACCAGATTAAAAGGAGTGGAGCACTTTAATTTATCAGCAACCCTACCTTTGAACTATCCCTATAAAGCGAAAATGTTGGTTGCTCAGTGTGTCTGACTCTTTGCGACCCCAAGGACTGTAGCTGGCCAGTCCATGGAGCTCTTCTGTCCACGGAATTATCCAGGCTGGAGTGGGTAACCATTCCCTTCTTCAAGGGATCTTCCTGACCCAGGGATCAAACCTGGGTCTCCGACATTGCAGGCAGATTCTTTATCATCTAAACCACCAGGGAAGCCCATCCCTACAAAATGTCTCACTAAGTCCTCCCAGGCTAGGACACACAGTTTTTGAGTCCAGGAGACTGCTGCATCCCCCTTTGCCTGTCAAGGCAATAAAGCTATTCTTTTCTACTTCACTCAAAACTCTGTTTCCTGGATTTGATTCAGCAACAGTGCAGAGGCATCAATAAGTAGTAATGAACTATTAGAAGTTCCTTAACAAGGCAATTTGGCAGAGAACCCGTGCTTCATAAAACTGAGTTTGGCAGCAATGATATGGAAAACAGAGAGGCAATCATGGAAGGATGCAGGAGAATGACCTAGAACAATGCTGCAGTCTCATATAAAATGTTAAGGAGAGTCTGTTTGTATACTGATAGAAATAAGGAAACAGTAGAGGAGATATTTCCATATCTGAACAGGATGCCATTTTACACAGGTGTTGAAGGACAGAGAAAAGTAAAGAGTACACATTTTCCAATCTGTGAAAGTTTTAAAGTATTAATAAGATTGGTCTGCTGATTTGAAAATTAAAACATAGGAAAGGTCAGATATGCGTCCAACTTTACAAAGCATCAGTGATACAAACTTGACCAAACTCATTTTCCAACTCAGTCTAGTACTACACCATTTTCATGTATCATTTTCATGATATATTATATTTTACATATATGTATTTTTAATAAGAATTTACATTTTATAGATATATAAATTCTTTTGACTTGCATGATGATTAGGAATCTAGAATCTAGTAAGTTTTAGATTATTTTTATGACTATTTCTTATCTTACAAAATATTTATAGTATATTTATGCTACTATAGTATAAGAATTTTGCTGGAAATTACATTCCTAGCCTGCAGGAACAAGAAGTAAACAAGATATATGGGCCTCCTGTAAAAGATTAGAGAGTGAAGAGAATTATCCTGTACTGATAGAGACTGAGAATACTTTATTTGCATACTTATCATAGAAAAGTTGCTACAAGCAAAGAAATTATTATAGAGGAGTTATTTTAAAAGTTCCGGTGTTGACTTTTTGATAAAATGCCATTCAGTGTTATAGTAGTTACGTTATGAAAGTTTTACCTCTGTTTCCCAGCCCTGTAGTGCTCTCTGTATCCCTACAACTCTCAAGACCAATTTACTCTAAAGAGAGAAGACATTTCACAGAAGACATACCTCGCTCTCAAGGTTTTCCTACTACAGATTCTGACCAAAGTAGCAAAAACCACTGATTTCTCATCTACTTCTCCCACTTCACACTCATTAAAATTAACCTCTGCTATCTTCATTTTTTTAGGTCTTCACTTTTTTCTTAAGAATGGGTCAATAAATTTGGGTTGATATGTTTACTTTCAATAATGACATATTATTTCCTCCCTGATTATGTTTCTTTTTAATCATGCACCTTAATGGAATAAATAAAATGGTATTTCAGACTTAATAGGAAAATAGGAATTGTACATCTCTTCAGGTGCAATCACAATACATCATTCATTTATGCAATTAACAAATATATCTGAGTTATCTACTACATGTTAAACACCAAAGATACAAGTTCAAGAAAACTAGTCAAGATTCCTTCCCTCATGACGCTTAAAGTAGGGTGGAGACTAGACATTAACCACATAAACAAATGTAACATTCCAAACTGTGATAAATTCTATAAATACAAAGCACAAGCTTCCGTGAAAAATGGTAAAGGTGAGACTTCTGGGGGACACAACAGGGAGAGAGATTTACTTATGAATATTTCTGCACTTATATGATTTTTAACCCCAAATTTCACTAAATGGTCTTTTCTGTTTCTTATTCTGGAATTATTATGACACTTATAATTTGATATAAATACCTTAAATTTGGTATTTATAAGGAGTCAATGGCACCCCACTCCAGCACTCTTGCCTGGAAAATCCCATGGATGGAAGAGCCTGGTGGGCTGCAGTCCATGGGGTCGCTAAAAGTCGGACATGACTGAGCGACTTCGCTTTCACTTTTCACTTTCATGCATTGGAGAAGGAAATGGCAACCCACTCCAGTGTTTTTGCCTGGAGAATCCCAGGGACGGGGCAGCCTGGTGGGCTGCCGTCTCTGGGGTCGCACAGAGTCGGACACGACTGAAGTGACTTAGCAGCAGCACCTTAAATTTATAGCTAAAACAGTTTCTCCTCTATGTGTGTTTGAAGACAGTGCATCGATTGCAGTTTACAACTAATACAGTAGGTTTTTTTTTTTTTTTTTTTTAAGTTCATGCTGAAAAGAATTATCCTAAAAGTGATATAGCATATTTTAGGTCACAGTCTGAATTTTTCCAGTATATAAACTCTGGAAAGCATAATTTCTCCACTTGTTCATGAATGATGTTTAGCATTTTCAGAAAATCCTAAAAGTTTCTAATTTTGAGTGAGTTTGGAGAAGTAAACAGAGGCTATATACATGCCACACAAATGATTAAGGAGTTGGCAAATAGGTCTTTTGAGTAATGCTAAGATGAAAGAAACTGAATAATTTAGCTTACAGTAGAGAAAATTTTGTGGTATATATTAATAGTTTTCAAATGTGTAAAAGATTAGGAAGGAAGAGATAGTAACCAGATGTTCCTGATCTCTACAGTGGAAAGAACAAGATTAAATCAGCTTAAAGTTTAACTAGAGAGATCAAGGACAGATATAACTTTCAGAAAATAAGGGACTATAAGCACAACAGCAGACCACCAAAGGAAATCACACAGTTTCTGACATCTGCCTGATACTGTTTATATACAGATCTGCTTAAGGGTTCCTCTTGCCTTATTTTTGCTCTGATTATTTGCATACAATATCGGGAACAAGATTTCCTGAGAGGAGTCAACTAAAAACCAAACTACTAGTAAGATTTACATAGTCAGAGAAAGAAGAAAAGCAACAGATTTCAAAATCATTACAATGACTTCATATTTGCCCTCAGGAAGCAGAACAGGAGTGAAGTCCAAAATCAACTGAGATCATGTCTTTAAACTCATTTATTTTTCCACCATGGAATCCAAGATTATTTGGAGGTTAATTCCTTTTGAGGCACCAATATGGAAGAAATTTGACTCATGAACTCAAGGAGGCAAGAATATACAATGGATTAAAGACAATCTCTTTAACAAGTGGTGCTGGGAAAACTGGTCAACCACTTGTAAAAGAATGAAACTAGAACACTTTCTAACACCATACACAAAAATAAACTCAAAATGGATTAAGGATCTAAATGTAAGACCAGAAACTATAAAACTCCTAGAGGAGAACATAAGCAAAACACTCTCCGACATACATCACAGCAGGATCCTCTATGACCCACCTCCAAGAATATTGGAAATAAAAGCAAAAATAAACAAATGGGACCTAATTAAACTTAAAAGCTTCTGCACAACAAAGGAAACTATAAGCAAGGTGAAAAGACAGCCTTCAGAATGGGAAAAAATAATAGCAACTGACAAACAACTAATCTCAAAAATATACAAGCAACTCCTACAGCTCAACTCCAGAAAAATAAATGACCCAATCAAAAAATGGGCCAAAGAACTAAATAGACATTTCTCCAAAGAAGACATACAGATGGCTAACAAACACATGAAAATATGCTCAACATCACTCATTATCAGAGAAATGCAAATCAAAACCACTATGAGGTACCATTTCACGCCAGTCAGAATGGCTGCGATCCAAAAGTCTACAAGCAATAAATGCTGGAGAGGGTGTGGAGAAAAGGGAACTCTCTTACACTGTTGGTGGGAATGCAAACTAGTACAGCCACTATGGAGAACAGTGTGGAAATTCCTTACAAAACTGGAAATAGAACTGCCTTATGATCCAGCAATCCCACTGCTGGGCATACACACCAAGGAAACCAGAGTTGAAAGAGACACGTGTACCCCAGTGTTCATCGCAGCACTGTTTATAATAGCCAGGACATGGAAGCAACCTAGATTTCCATCAGCAGATGAATGGATAAGAAAGCTGTGGTACATATACACAATGGAGTATTACTCAGCCATTAAAAGAATACATTTGAATCAGTTCTAATGAGGTGGGTGAAACTGGAACCTATTATACAGAGTGAAGTAAGCCAGAAAGAAAAACACCAATACAGTATACTAACACATATATATGGAATTTAGAAAGATGGTAACAAATAACCCTGTATGCTGCTGCTGCTGCTAAGTCGCTTCAGTCGTGTCTGACTCTGTGTGACCCCATAGACGGCAGCCCACCAGGCTCCCCCGTCCCTGGGATTCTCCAGGCAAGAACACTGGAGTGGGTTGCCATTGCCTTCTCCAATGCATGAAAGTGAAGAGTGAACATGAAGTCGTTCAGTCGTGCCCAACTTTTAGCGACTCCATGGACTGCAGCCTACCAGGCTCCTCCATCCATGGGATTTTCCAGGCAAGAGTACTGGAGTGGGTTGCACGAGACAGCAAAAGAGACACTGATGTATAGAGCAGTCTTTTGGACTCTGTGGGAGAGGGAGAGGTTGGGATGATTTGGGAGAATGGCATTGAAACATGTATAATATCATATAAGAAACGAGTCGCCAGTCCAGGTTCGATGCATGATACTGGATGCTTGGGACTGGTGCACTGGGAGGACCCAGAGGGATGGTACAGGGAGGGAGGAGGGAGGAGGGTTCAGGACGGGGAACACGTGTAGATATTAAAGAAGAAGGAAAATTAAAAAAAATAAAAAAAATAAAATAAAATTGAGCAATTCTTCAACAGTTCTTGGATCTTGATAACACATAATAGAGCCTTTGAGAAACAAACTTAGTAATACAAAACTAATTTATTTTTCATGCCTTTATAAGTTAGTGATTAAGAATTAAAGTAAATGGAGCAAAATAGAGCCATGAACAATACAGGAGCAACAAATGGTGAGTATCTACCATGTTTTGAAGCTTGATATTTATGATAATAATAGCAGTTATACTATTGTGTACATGGGTACCAGTAAATGTGATACATAGTTTATTTAATCTTCACAACATCCTTGTAAATTGAGTACTGATTACCTCTAAATTACAGATAAGTAAACTAACTTAAATGAAAGGGTAAATTTGCCAAGTAAATGACAGTGCTTGAATGAAATATAGGTCCTTTTGATTTCAGAGGATAAATTCTCAACTGCTATAAAATACATTTACCAAAATTCAATGACGTTTACACTACTCTGTTGTAGAGAAACTTCCAGAAGAAATTCCTCTTGCCATTCAGATGCTAAAAATGACTTTCTCTTGAAGAAATGAAAGTAAAATTATAATTTATTATGATCTATTTCCTACTTTAATATGTGTCCTAAATTAAAGTCTGTGAAATTCAGTTTTTCAATTAATAGGATTATTACTGCCAATCTTTGAAAGACTTTATGTAAATTGATTGAGATGAAGGTTTTAATTACTTTAATCCACAGCACCAGAGAGGGATGGCAAGAGTTTCAGGTGTGACCAAATAGTTTATAAAATATAAGCAGTAAGCAAAAGGAATTGGATTAAAAAAATAGACTAATAATTAAACACAAAAGTTCATGATACTTCAGATTAAAAGAAATTTTCTCCGTGATTTAATATTATGTCTATAATCTTCCCCATATCCAAATTGTCACTATCCTTAATTGAGCCTTTAAAAAATATCTAGAATATGTATTTTTTTTTATAAAACTGTGCTCCCTCTTCCTATATCTTCACTGTTTAGTTGCATTTATATACTATTCTTGGATTAATTTTCTTGAAATATGGCTATAGTCATACTCACTGCTCAAAATTTCTTGATGATTTCCCATTGCCACCATAAAATATCATAATGTCATCATTATTGATTTCAACTTTCTTTTCTTTTACTTACCACATTCTATGTGCCAAAAACTATAATAAACACACTGAACATTCTGTCTCACTTTATTCTCATAAATATGTTGAAATCTATAGGTTACTATCATTATCTTATAGATGAGAAACTGAGGCTCTAGAGATGTTTCTGTAGATTGGCTGAAGCCATAAGACAGAACTAGGATTCAAATAAGCTTTTGCTCTGCTCCTACCAGAATAAACTCCAACTTCTTTCTCCTGGAATCTTAGATTTTAACTAATACATCCTAATGCCCTGGGTTTCATATAACTCTTCTTCAAGCATCGACATATCTCCAACTCAGGTCTTCTCAAGAGTGTGTTCTTGTTCCTCCAACTGAAAAAAACTGAACATTTCTGTGAACAGTAATACCACTATGTGCAATTTTTTTGTCATTAATTCCATAGCTGTTTAATTATGTAGTTTATTTCTTTTAAAGGCTAAACTATTTTATAATGACAAGATCTGTGTCTGACTGAAATACTCATACTTTATTCCACTGTGACCTGTTGGGAATATATTTGATTTGGAATGAAGAAATGAAATAGATGTCAATTATTATCAAGATTTTAGCTAGGCCTTAGACAGTACTACAAGAAATGAGAGATGTAGAATAAATGTTAAAGAAGGAAGTAGACTTTTCACTTCTGAGAATCTTAAGAAACAGGACAGATTTTTACCTTCCATGACAATTTCCAAGTGGTTCTATCTGAAGAATGGGGATGGGATGTAAAAGCACTGAAAACTTCTTTCCAATTATTTAACTTTCTAAATGAGTGAAGAAAGTTGAGTCCATTGAAATTAACTAAGCAGAAAATGTAGAAGAAATATAGCTATTAAGAATATATCTCAGCTTTTTTTGGGTGAATGATGAGTTTGGAGGGCTTTCCTGGTGACTCAGTGGTAAAAAAAATACACCTGCCAATGCAGGAGACATGGGTTCAATCTCTGGATTGGGGAGATCCCCTGGAGAATGAGGTGGCAACCCACTCTAGTATTCTTGCCTGGGAAATCCCATGGACAAAGGAGCCTGGTGAGTTACAGTCCATGGGGTCACAAAAGAGTTGGACATGACTTAGCAACTCAACAACAACAATGATGCGTTTGGAAAGAAAACTGCTCAAATCACTTCATTGCTTATCTCTTTCTGTTCATGGCAAAAACACAAACATAAAATATAAGACACAGGAAATAAATTAAATGTGTTAATATAGATTGTAGTAGTCTAAAATAATTTGCAGTAAAGCTGAGGCTATAAAGGAAAAAGGAGTTATTTCTTTAACTATTTAACCCAGAGACTCCGTGCCTCAGATTGAGTAAAGATATTGCAGAGAATGTAGTTCTGAATGATGGTGAAGTAATACTAAGTGCAAACCTCTGATGGGTTCCTGATGAGAAAACATGCCTTAGTCACAAGTAATAAAGTCAATACAGAAGCTGTAAAAATCCATCACCAGAGGAAAACAATAATTTAAATGAGTGATAAAAAAGGCATTTTGTCTATGCATGATAAGAAACCACTGAACAAAACAAATTATACACCACTCCAGAATGGCTCAGTGCCCAAAGAAATTGCAAACAGCTTATGAAAACAGAGAAGAGAAAACCACAGAGACTCAGAAATGAAAGAAGAGTGTTCCTCATATCAATAATACAAATATTCTGTTCCTGAAAACCCCACCCAGAGTATACTGCTCAGTTGCCAAAATTGTATGTAAGGAATGCATGGCCATTAGTGATGAATATTTTGGATGAGAGAGCAGTACCATTAACAAGGCATAATCTGTCATACACATCTTGCACAGTACCTATATCACAGCAGTATCTCCAAGTTAGCATTTCCTTCTGGTAAAATTCAAATAGTTAGACAAAATATGACATGGCCTTTGCTGTTTAGAATAATATTTGTTTTTGATAGCCATTTTTGCAGGTGTTTTGTGCTTCTTAATGCCTTAAATAAAAGCAGTTTTCAGTTACTCAGATCTCATGAACTCCTCAGACATTAACGGCTATAACATCAGTTATACTTTTTATTACCAGTATTTTACATGTTTTTATTTCAGGTGTTTATTTTATTTTATTACAGTATTTACATATTACATGTTTTTATTACAGGTATTTTGTTTTTATTGCTTTGTAATTAGTATTTAGAGAGAAATTCTCACAAACTCAGAATCTAACATAAGAAGTTTAGAAATCACAAAGTTGTCAAGTGGTCATATATTTAAGAGAAATTCACAAGATTAATGGATAATAATTTACAGTATATAACTGAGTGGAAAATGTACTAGATAATAAGATCTAGGTTTATATGGTAATTCATTTATATTGAGAAAATCATCACAGCTAGTTTTTAAATATGGACAATGATGACCCATTGAATAAGACTCTGGGGAATTTTGATCACTTATTAACATGGAGAAAAAGGTGAGAAAAACTTCTAAGAAAAAATTAGGTGGTTCAGAAGAGTTTTCTCACTTTGTATCATTTGACTATCATCATTCCTTTATTCCCCTGAGCCACAGGTCCTGGAAATAACCATTATGTTTTCTGCTTGTACGAACTTGACTTTTTAAGACTGTATGTATAAATGAGAACATATGATATTTGACTCTCTGTGTCTGGCTTATTTCACTTAACATAATATTCTCCATGTCTATCCACATTGCTACAAATGGCAGGATTTTCTTTCTTTCTTTTAAGGCTAATATTCTCTGGTATATATCACATCTTTATCCATTCATCCGCTGATGGAAATGTAGGTTGTTTTTCCTATCTTGGCTATCTTGAATAATGCTGCAATGAACACAGAAGTGCAGATATTTCTTCAGGATCCTGATTTCGTTTCCTTTATATACAGACCCTGAAGTGAGGTTGCTGGATCATATGACAGTTCTAATTTTCATTTTTGAGGAAACTTCATACTGTCTTTCATAATAGCTGTACCAATTTATCTTCCTATCAACAGGATACAATAATTCTTTTACTCCATTTCATCTCTAGCACTGACGACTGTAGTTGTATTTTTAATGAGTCATGTAAAAAGTATGTGGCAATATCTCATTGTGGTTTTGATTTTTATTTCTTAATAATTACTGATATTAAACATATTTTCGTATACCTATTGATCATTTTTATTTCTTCCTTGGAGAGATGTCTATTTATGATCTTTGCCCAATTTTTATCAGATTCTTTCATTTTTGCTGTTGAGTTGTAGAAGTTTCTTAGGTATTTTAGATAGTAACTCTTCATCAGATACATGGTTTTAAAATATTTTCTCCCATTATATAGTCTGCCTATTCATTTTGTTGATTGAGTTTGATATAATTCCAATTGCTATTTTTGTGCTTGTTATCTATGCTTTTGGTGTCATATCCAAAAAATCTTTGCCAAAACCAATGTCAAGGAGTTTTTTACCCACATTTTCTTCTAGGAGTTTTGTGGGTCAGGTCTTACATTTAAGTCTTTAATCTATTTGAGTTGATTTTTGTATAGTATAAGATAGGGGTCCAATTTCATTCTTTTGTAAATAGATATCCAGTTTTCCCAACATTATTTCTCAAAGAAACTATCCTTTCCTAAGCTTGTATTCTTGGATCCCTTGTGAAAGTTAGTGAACTATAAATGTGTGGATTTATTCTTGTGTTCTCTATTCTGTTCTACTAGTCTATGTGTCAATTTTATGCCAGTACCATAGATTTGTAGTATAATAGGAATTGGGAATTGTGATACCTCAAGTTTTTATTTTGCTTGCTTTCACTACTCAGGGTCTTTTGTGGTTTCACATGATTTTGGAGACTTTTTTTTCTATACCTCTGAAAAAAATGCCATTGGAATTTTGATAAGGATTCAATCTGTACATCACTTTGGTTAGTATGTTTATTTCAACAATATTAATTCTTGAAATCCATGACCTTGGAGTGAGTTTCCATTTATTTCTGGCTTCTAAAATTTCTTTCCTCATAGTTTTATAGTTTTCAGTACACTGATATTTCAAATTCTTGGTTAAGTTTGCTCCTAGATATTTTATTTTATTTTTTAGATGCTATTGTAAATGGGATTCTTTCCTTAGTATTTTCTTCAGGTAGTTCATTGTTAGGATTGCAACTGATTTTGTATGTTGATTGTATCTTCTGACTTCACTAAATTCATTTATCAGTTCAAATATGAGATTTTAGTGGAATATTTAGGATTCTCTATAGGAAACAGTATCAGACTTTATTTTTCTGGGCTCCAAAATCACTGCAGATAGTAATTGCAGCCAGGAAATTAAAAGACACTTACTCCTTGGAAGAAAAGTTATGACCAACCTAGATAGCATATGGAAAAGCAGAGACATTACTTTGCCAAAAAAGGTCCATCTAGTCAAGGCTATGGTTTTTCCAGTGGTCATGTATAGATGCAAGAGTTGGAGTGTGAATAAAGCTGAGCACCGAAGAATTGATGCTTTTGAACTGTGGTGTTGGAGAAGACTCTTGAGAGTCCCTTGGACTGCAAGGAGATTCAACCAGTCCATTCTAAAGGAGATCAGTCCTGGGTGTTCATTGGAAGGACTGATGCTAAAGCTGAAACTCCAATACTTTGGCCACCAGATGCAAAGAGCTGACTCATTGGAAAAGACTCTGATGCTGGGAGGGATTGTGGGCAGGAGGAGAAGGGGATGACGGAGGATGAGATGGCTGTATGGCATCACTGACTCGATGGCCATGAGTTTGAGTGAACTCCGGGGGTTGGTAATAGACAGGGATCACAGGAATGTGCTGTGATTCATGGGGTCGCAAAGAGTTGTACACGACTGAGCGACTGAATTGAACTGATATATGACTATGTCAACTACAAAGAAGGGACAATTTTATATCTTCTCTTTTGATTTGGAGAGTTTCAGTTATGCAAATATGTAAAACTTCAAGTGTAAATATCTAGTGGATAGCATGGTGCCTACAGCCAACAATACTGTATCATGTATTTAAAATTTTACAAGAAGGTAGACCTCATACAAAGTGTTATTGACACAGGAAAAAACTAATAAAAGAGAGTAGAAGGGAATTTTGGGAGTTGATGGATATGTCTACAGCCCTCCTGGTTGTGTTGTTTTCATGGGTGTTTGCATGCATGTGTGCTAAGTTGCTTCAGTCATGTCCAACTCTGTGCAACCCTTGAACTGTAGCCTGCCAGGCTCCTCTGTCCATGGAATTCTCCAGGCAAGAATACTGGAGTAGATTGCCAGGCCCTTTTCCATGGGATCTTCCAGACCCAAGGATCAAACCAGCTCTCTTGCATCTCCTGAATTGGCAGGTGTGTTCTTTACCATGAGCACCACCTGGGTATACACCCATGAAGCCCTTCATGGGTATATACTTATTCCCAAACTCATTAAGTTGTATATAGTAAATAGATCCCTGGTGGTTCAGATGGTAAAGAATACACCTGCAATTCATACAATCTGGGTTTGATCCCTGGGTTGGGAAGATACTCCAGAGAAGGGAATGGACTTTCACTCCAGTATTCTTGCCTGGAGAGTTACAAGGACAAAGGAGCCGAGCAGGCTACAGTCCAAGAGGTTTGCAAAGAGTCAGATATGACTGAGCAACTAACACACAACACATAGTAAGTAAGTTCAGCTTTTTACATGACAAAAAAAAAAAAAGTAAAATAAAAATTACTTGAAGGCAAAAAAGAGAGAGATAATTGCATGATAAGTGAAGTAAAACATATAAACTAACCAACTAAAAAAAAAGAATTAGAGGAGGTGAATTCAAAAGTCACATGAGTCAAAAAAAGGAAATAAGGGGTAAAGAAGTTTTACAAATTAGGAGACAATTTAAGAGGACTTAGAATCAGCAAAATCAATTTTGTTAAAGAAAAAAAGGGTTTTTAATTATCCTTAGTGATATTGTGATGAAAAACACCATAAAGAATAGATTAAAATGGCAAAATGGCTACAAAAGCATAACTCATGGTCTAAAATCTCTATCTTCAAAGGTACATAGAGTTTTTGTAAAAGGTAAAATGATCTGTAATAACACTGAAATACAAATAAGCAAAATACTATCAGAAGACTAGAAAGCTATAGAAAGCCCTATCAGCCATATAGGGTGATGGACCGCACGGCAGAAGCACGCCGGATGCGACGGACCACGAGTCCGAGGTCGGGGCAGCGGCCGAGAGGAGCTACCCAACACCCGAGGTCAGGGGCGGGGGCGAGAAGAGCAACCCCACGTCCAAGGAGCAGTGGCTGCACAGGCGCAGAAGGGCAGAAAGGAGCTACTCCACGTTCAAGGTCAGGAGGGGCAGCTGTGTGGAGATACCCCTTATCCAAGGTAAGAAGGCGGCTGTGCTTTGCTGGAGCAGCCATGAAGAGATACCCCATGTCCAAGGTAAGAGAAACCCAAGTAAGATGGTAAGTGTTGCGAGAGGCATCAGAGGGCAGACACACTAACCATAATCACAGAAAACTAGTCAATCTACTCACAGGGACCACAGCCTTGTCTAATTCAATGAAACTAAGCCATGCCGTGTGGGGCCACCCAAGATGGGCAGGTATTGGTGGAAAGTTCTGACAGAATGTGGTCCACTAGAGAAGGGAATGGCAAACCACTTCATTATTCTTACCTTGAGAACCCCATGAACAGTATGAGAAGGCAAAATGATAGGATACTGAAAGAGGAACTACCTAGGTTGGTAGATGCCCAATATGCTACTGGAGATCAGTGGAGAAATAACTCCAGAAAGAATGAAGGTATGGAGCCAAAGCAACAACAATACCTAGTTGTGGATGTGACTGGTGATAGAAGCAAGGTCCGATGCTGTAAAGAGCAATCTTACATAGGAACCTGGAATGTTAGGTCCATGAATCAAGGCAAATTGGAAGGGGTCAAACAAGATGCCAAGAGTGAACGTCTACATTCTAGGAATCAGCGAACTAAAATGGACTGGAATGGGTGAATTTAACTTAGATGACCATTATATCTACTACTGCGGGTAGGAATCCCTCAGAAGAAATGGAGTAGCCATCATGGTCAACAAAAGAGTCCGATTTTCAGTACTTGGATGCAATCTTAAAAATAACAATGATCTCTGTTCATTTCCAAGGCAAACCATTCAATATCACAGTAATCCAAGTCTATGCCCCAAACAGTAATCCTGAAGAAACTGAAGTTGAATGGTTCTATGAAGACCTACAAGATTTTTTAGAACTAACACCCAAAAAAGATATCCTTTTCATTATAGGGGACTGGAATGCAAAAGTAGGAAGTCAAGAAACACCTGGAGTAACAGGAAAATTTGGCCTTGGAATACAGAAATACAGGGCAAAGGCTAATAGAGTTTTGACAAGAGAATGCACTGGTCATAGCGAACACCCTCTTCCAATAACACAAGAGAAGACTCTATACATGGACATCACTAGATGGTCAACACCAAAATCAGATTGATTATATTATTTGCAGCCAAAGATGGAGAAACTCTATACAGTCAGCAAAAACAAGACTGGGAACTGACTGTGGCTCAGACCATGAACTCCTTATTACCAAATTCAGACTTAAATTGAAGAAAGTAGGGAAAACCACTAGAGCATTCAGGTATGACCTAAATCAAATTCCTTATGTTTATACAGTGGAAGTGAGAAATAGATGTAAAGGACTAGATATGATAGATAGAGTGCCTGAAGAACTATGGACGGAGGTTCACGACATTATACAGGAGACAGGGATCAAGACCATCCCCATGGAAAACAAATGCAAAAAAGCAAAATAGCTGTCTGGGGAGGCCTTACAAATAGCTGTGAAAAGAAGAGAAGTGAAAAGCAAAGGAGAAAAGGAAAGATATAAGCATCTGAATGCAGAGTTCCAAAGAAGAGCAAGGAGTGATAAGAAAGCCTTCCTCAGCGATCAATGCAAAGAAATAGAGGAAAACAACAGAATGGGAAAGACTAGAGATCTCCTCAAGAAAATTAGAGATACCAAGGGAACATTTTATTCAAAGAAGGGCTTGATAAAGGACAGAAATGGTATGGACCTAACATAGACAGAAGATATCAAGAAGAGGTGGCAAGAATACACAGAAGAACTGTACAAAAAAGATCTTCACGACCTGATAATCATGATGGTGTGATCACTCACCTAGAGCCAGACATCCTGGAATGTGAAATCAAGTGGGCCTTAGAAAGAATCACTACAAACAAAGCTAGTGGAGGTGATGGAATTCCAGTGGAGCTATTTCAAATCCTGATAGATGATGCTGTGAAAGTGCTGCACTCAATATGCCTGAAAATTTGGAAAACTCAGCAGTGGCCACAGGGCTGGGAAAGGTCAGTTTTCATTCCAATCCCAAAGAAAGGCAATGCCAAAGAATGCTCAAACTACCGCACAATTGCACTCATCTCACATACTAGTAAAATAATGCTCAAATTCCTCCAAGCCAGGCTTCAGCAATACGTGAACCATGAACTTCCAAATGTTCAAGCTGGTTTTAGAAAAGGCAGAGGAACCAGAGCTCAAATTGCCAACATCCGCTGGATCATCAAAAAAGCAAGAGAGTTCCAGAAAAACATCTATTTCTGCTTTATTGACTATATCAAAGCCTTTGACTGTGTGGATCACAATCAACTGTGGAAAATTCTGAAAGAGATGGGAATACCAGACCACCTGACCTGCCTCTTGAGAAACCTATATGCAGGTCAGGAAGCAACAGCTATAACTGGACATGGAACAACAGCCTGGTTCCAAATAGGAAAAGGAGTACGTCAAGGCTGTATATTGTCACCCTGTTTATTTAACTTATATGCAGAGTACATCATGAGAAATGCTGGTCTGGAAGAAGCACAAGCTGGAATCAAGATTGCCAGGAGAAATATCAATAGCCTCAGATATGCAGATGACACCACCCTTATGGCAGAAAGGGAAGAGGAACTAAAAAGCCTCTTGATGAAAGTGAAAGAGGAAAGTGAAAAAGTTGGCTTAAAGCTCAACATTCAGAAAACAAAGATCATGGCATCTGGTCCCATCACTTCATGGCAAATAGATGGGGAAACAGTAGAAACAGTGTCAAACTTTATTTTTGCAGGCTCCAAAATCACTGCAGATGGTGATTGCAGCCAGGAAATTAAAAGACACTTACTCCTTGGAAGGAAAGTTATGACCAACCTAGACAGCATATTGAAAAGCAACAAAGGTCCGTCTAGTCAAGGCTATGGTTTTTCCAGTGGTCATATATGGATGTGAGAGTTGGACTGTGAAGAAAGCTGAACGCCGAAGAATTGATGCTTCTGAACTGTGGTGTTGGAGAAGACTCCTGAGGGTCCCTTGGACTGCAAGGAGATCCAACCAGTCCATTCTAAAAGAGATCAGCCCTGGGATTTCTTTGAAAGGACTGATGCTAAACCTGAAACTGCAGTACTTTGGCCACCTCATGTGAAGAGTGGACTCATTGGAAAAGCCTCTGATGCTGGGAGGGATTGGGGGCAGGAGGAGAAGGAGTCGACAGAGGATGAGATGGCTGGATGGCATCACCGACTCGATGGACATGAGTTTGGGTGAACTCTGGGAGTTGGTGATGGACAGGGAGGCCTGGTGTGCTGCAATTCATGGGGTTGCAAGGAGTCGTTCATGACTGTGTGACTGCACCGATCAGCCATATAAATCAGTCAGCCGCTTTCTGAACATGGTACCAAGTGTTGGCAAGAGAATCGCTTGTCTTTGCACTGCAGCAACATATATTTATAGCAATTCTCATTGAAGGACAGGCCAGTGGCAAGAATTTGGAAAAGAAATGAGGTTTATACC
Organism: Bos taurus; assembly: GCF_002263795.3. Classification (NCBI taxonomy): domain Eukaryota; kingdom Metazoa; phylum Chordata; class Mammalia; order Artiodactyla; family Bovidae; genus Bos; species Bos taurus. Next base: position 37,605,521 of record NC_037348.1, on the reverse strand, counting down.
CCAAATTCAGAATTCTAGTGTCTGGTAGCACGTGTCACTGTTACTCATAAGCCTCTGAATAAGAATTTCTGAAACTAGTAGAGCAACAGAAAATAACCAGGGGAAATTCAAAAACAAAGATGAGCATATAGGAAATTTTTAAAAATAGTATTAGAGGAACATCAAACTTAACAGTCAGAAGAGTAAATAGAGAAAACATTTATTTGGACAATAACAAAAATTTAAATATACTGGGGTAAAAAGAATATTAAACCCATGATACTGCAGTTATTAAAAAAAGATTATGGACTTTAGAACTAAAACCAAAGCTATTTACATACAAATACCTTTAGGTATGGCTGAAAAAGATTAGTAACTTAGAACACTTAAAGGGCAGTCTCTGGAAAAATAAGACGAAAAAAACCAAATTGATTAACATAACTAAAAAAAAAATTGAGATGTACAGAGATTAGTTTTAGAAATCACATCTACCATCTATGATGTGGAGAGTACAAGTAAGAAAATAATTAGTTATATCAAGGCTTTAAAAAAATAAAGTTGTATTTCAGCAAATCAAGAAAGTTCATGGTTTAGAGCAGGAAGACAAGGAGATAGAGTACCTTCAGTCTTAGACTTTTCAGAAATGAAATAAACATCTAAACAGGAGAAACTCTGCTTTAAAATTTTCAAAATAGATATCTGGGCAAAATAGTAGATTAGAGATAACTAAAAATAAAAAGAAAATGTCCAGACTCTAACATTAAGATATATACTTACCAAATTAAAGACAGACTAAGAAACATAAAAGCAGAATAATATCTAAAGAGAGATTCTGGAAAACAAAAAGATGATATTAAAAAAAATTATTTGTAGACATGATGGCTAAAAATTTTCCATAATTGAAGAAACACATGAATTTTTAGATTTGAGACACAAACGTATGGCAAGGATAGATGGACAGATAGTAATACAACTGCAGAAATCAAAGACAATGAAAAATTTGAAATTAGCTGAAGGGAAAAGACAGATTATCCATAAACAAATGAAATTCTACAGTGAAAACAGGTATTTACCAGAAGAATTCATGAATAAAAGAGTTTATAACTAAGCGACTTTTCATTTCAAAAAAAAGAGAGATATCCTAAATGTCTACCACCAGGAAATTGAGTAAATAAGTACTTGAATACATGTCTAATCTTATACTATATAGGTGTAAAAATTAAAAAAAAAAAACTAATGTTTAAAGTGTCAACATAATAATTTTTATGCAGAATTATAGGTACTTACAAATTAAAATAAGTAATTATCTATAAATATGAGTCTGGGCATTTAAATACCCAAGTGAGTTTAGTGAGGTTTCAAACTATGCAGGCTTATGCTATCCAAAACAAGGGTGGGGTTATAAAAGGTTCAGCCAAAAAGTAAAGGCTACTCTGTTTTCCTCTAGCATTGCCCAGGGGAGGTGGGTGCTCGCCAGTGGACACGAGTTTCTGATCAGCCTGACAGACCCCACCCTAAAGTGACCACAGAATCACCTGGCATAGCCTCAAGCATTAAGGTCATTCAACAAACACTCCTCCCAATTACATTCAGTTTGAAGGAGAAATGAAGAAGGAAAAAGAAAAAAATCAAGTAGGAATAAATGTTGAGAATTTCATTGTCATTATTATTTATGTTTCCAGAGTAGTATAAGCATGAGTACTTGCTTAGAAAACAGAGTTACAGAGTGGATGGGGAAAGGATACTTAAAGTAAACCAAAGGAAGGACAATACTGCCTCTAAAATGTGCAGGGCAGGCAGAACAAAAGAAATGAGAAGTAATTCAAAATGCCATAGATATCAAGACCACATCACTGAGAATGATTGTGTATCTAGTTTTTTGTTTAGTGTTGTTTTCGTTTGTTTGTTGTTCTTGTTCAAGTGAAGTAAGAAAATCATGTTACTTTGAGGAGCAGGGGTAAAGGATATGAGAAAGCAATTATATTGTTCATATAAGGGAACAAGGAACAAAGACATACCAGAGACAAATACAAAGACAGTTGAGAAATATGACCTATAGCCAGACATCCTGGAATGTGAAGTCAAGTGGGCCTTAGAAAGCATCACAGCGAACAAAGCTAGTGGAGATGATGGAATTCCAGTTCAGCTATTTCAAATCCTGAAAGATGATGCTGTGAAAGTGCTGCAGTCCAATATGCCAGCAAACTTGGAAAACTCAGCAGTGGCCACAGGACTGGAAAAGGTCAGTTTTCATTCCAATTCCAAAGAAAGGCAATGCCAAAGAATGCTCAAACTACCCCACAATTGCACACATCTCACATGCTGGTAAAGTAATGCTCAAAATTCTCCAAGCCAGGCTTCAGCAATACGTGAACCGTGAACTTCCTGATGTTCAAGCTGGTTTTAGAAAAGGCAGAGGAACCAGAGCTCAAATTGCCAACATCCACTGGATCATCAAAAAAGCAAGAGAGTTCCAGAAAAACATCTATTTCTGCTTTATTGACTATGCCAAAGCCTTTGACTGTGTGGATCACAATAAACTGTGGACAATTCTGAAAAAGATGGGAATACCAGACCACCTGACCTGCCTCTTGAGAAATCTGTATGCAGGTCAGGAAGCAACAGTTAGAACTGGACATGGAACAACAGCCTGGTTCCAAATAGGAAAAGGAGTACGTCAAGGCTGTATATTGTCACCCTGTTTATTTAACTTATATGCAGAGTACATCATGAGAAACGCTGGACTGGAAGAAGCACAAGCTGGAATCAAGATTGCCAGGAGAAATATCAATAGCCTCAGATATGCAGATGACACCACCCTTATGGCAGAAAGTGAAGAGGAACTAAAAAGCCTCTTGATGAAAGTGAAAGTGGAGAGTGAAAAAGTTGGCTTAAAGCTCAACATTTAGAAAACGAAGATCGTGGCATCTGGTCCCATCACTTCATGGGAAATAGACGGGGGAACAGTGGAAACAATGTCAGACTTTATTTTTTGGGGCTCCAAAATCACTGCAGATGGTGATTGCAGCCAGGAAATTAAAAAACACTTACTCCTTGGAAGGAAAGTTATGACCAACCTAGGTAGCATATTCAAAAGCAGAGACATTACTTTGCCAACAAAAGTCCGTCTAGTCAAGGCTATGGTTTTTCCTGTGGTCATGTATTGATGTGAGAGTTGGACTGTGAAGAAGGCTGAGTGCCGAAGAATTGATGCTTTTGAACTGTGGTGTTGGAGAAGACTCTTGAGAGTCCCTTGGACTGCAAGGAGATCCAACCAGTCCATTCTGAAGGAGATCAGCCCTGGGATTTCTTTGGAAGGAATGATGCTAAAGCTGAAAGTCCAGTACTTTGGCCACCTCATGCGAAGACTTGACTCATTGGAAAAGACTCTGATGCGGGAGGGATTGGGGGTAGGAGGAGAAGGGGACGACAGAGGATGAGATGGCTGGATGGCATCACTGACTCGGTGGACGAGAGTCTGGGTGAACTCCAGGAGTTGGTGACGGACAGGGAGGTCTGGTGTGCTGCGATTCATGGGGTCGCAAAGAGTCGGACACGACTGAGCAACTGAACTGGACTGACTGAAAGGTCTAAGTGAAGATAGAGAGAATACATTTTATTGGGTCAGTCTGCATGGTATAATTCTTCTCTAGAAAGTCAGTGCAGTTCAGTCAGTTCAGTTGCTCAGTTGTGTCCAACTCTTTACAACCCCATGAATCGAAGCATGCTAGGCCTCCCTGTCCATCACCATCTCCCGGAGTTCACTCAGACTCATGTCCATCGAGTCAGTGATGCCATCCAACCATCTCATTCTCTGTCGTCCCCTTCTCCTCCTGCTTCCAATCCCTCCCAGCATCAGAGTCTTTTCCAATGACTTAACTCTTCGCATGAGGTGGCCAAAGTATTGGAGTTTCAGCTTTAGCATCAGTCCTTCCAAAGAAATCCCAGGGCTGATCTCCTTCAGAATGGACTGGTTGGATCTCCTTGCAGTCCAAGGGACTCTCAAGAGTCTTCTCCAACATCATAGTTCAAAAGCATCAATTCTTCGGCAGTCAGCTTTGTTCACCGTCCAACTCTCACATCCATACATGACCACAGGAAAAACCATAGCCTTGACTAGATGGACCTTTGTTGGCAAAGTAATGTCTCTGCTCTAGAAAGTGGCTGATAGCTTTAACCCAAGGTTGGTTGTAAGTAGGGAAGAAAAAATTTTTAAATGTATGGAAAACGAAAAAGTTAGTTAGAAAGTAGTTGAGATATTAAATTACAGAGCTTTAGTATATAAGAAAATAAATGAAACTGGATCAAGTGTGCAAGTGCTACTGATATGAGACTGAAAATATCTACGAAATGAAAATTCTGATGTGATCAAAGTGATAGAAATAAAGAAATGAGAAGTTTGCAAGAATAGGATAATATGATGAGAAATTAACTTCTCTCACACAGATATTCTCTATCTCACCACTGTGTTGGTTTTATCACCTATTAATATTTGGTAGGCTCTTCTTTCTTGAAGACTAGGATCTTATTTCTTGCATTTACTAAACATATCTCCAACCACCTAGAGTGCTTACTCATCAAGAGTATTCAATAATTATTTTTGAATATCTGAATAGTTACTGGAATTAAGATCTCATAGATACTATGAATCTTGGTATAGGTGATGAGCTAGATGAAAAGGTTTGCAAAAGTAAGATGACTTCATCTGAGAGAATTACATGGGAAACAGTGGAGACAGGGTTGAATGGAGTATCTCATTCTTATAAGAAACAGCATGGTATATTAGTTTACATGTAGCCTCTGGAATAGATTTTAAAACAATGGATTTGGCACTGGCTCCACAATGCCTAATCAGTAGGATATTGTACAATGAACTTGATAATTGTGAGTCCTCATTTTCTTATTCATAGAAAAGATATATCACCTTCATAACATTTTTTGAGGATAAATTAGATCATATGCCTTGTGCCTGGCATATAGGAATGCACACTAGGTATTTTCAAATACTCCTCAAATCACTGTGATGTAATCTATATCCTCTTTTCATACAATAATATTATTTTGCCAAGATATTAAAGAATTTAAGTTTAATAATATGCCAGCTCGCAAAGTCAAAAAATTGCACCTATTGAGCATTACTAATGTTTCTTTTAGTATTTTTCTCAAGAAGAACATCACCGTGGCAATGATATTGACAGACTCAACTGTGTATTGTATGTAAAGATGTATTTTGCACTACAGAGCTGGTGCTGACACTGTTGGTTTCAGTGCTTAGTAAAACCAACAAGTTCACAAAACACTTCTGAAGTGGTAACTCTGTGTCTTTAAACTGGATCTCATCACATTGGAGGTTTTCCTTGATGGCTCAGATGGTAAAGAATCTGCCTGCAATGCAGGAGAACTGGGTTCAGTCCCTGGGTCTGGAAGACCCCTGGAGAAGGAAATGGCAACCCACTCCAGTATTCTTGGCTTCAGAATTCCGTGAATGGAGGAGCCTGGTGAGCTACAGTAGTCCGTAGGGTTGCAGAGTCAGGTACGACTGAGTAACTCACACTTTTACTTTCACGCTTACCTGGTGGTCTGTGGTGGCAGTGAGTGCACTTAGTCATGTCTGACTCTTGCAACGTCATGAACTGTAGCCCACCAGGCTCCTGTGTCCATGGGATTTTTCAGGCAAGGATACTGGAGTGGGTTGCCATTTCCTCTAGGGATTGAACCCACATCTGAATCCATTTCCTGCATTGCAGTTGGCTTTTTTTTTTTTTTTTTTTTTTACTTGTTAAGCCAGCCCTAGTGGTGTAGTGGTTAAGAATCCACCTGCCAATGCAGGAGACAGAGGTATGATCCCTGGGGTCTGGGAAGATATCACATGCTGCAGAACAACTAAGCATGTGTGCCACAACTACAGAGCCTGTGCTCTAGAGCCCACGGGCCACAGCTACTGAAACCCGCGTGCCTGGAGCCTGTGCTCTGCAACAAGAGAAGCCACCACGAGAAGGCCATGCACCACGAGGAAGAGGAGCCTCTGCTCACCACAACTAGAGAAAGCCTGCACGCAGCAATGAAGACCCAAAGCAGCCAAAAATAAACACATTTTAAAAAGAATGCACATTTTACCTAAAAGTTATGCAATATAAATGTCTTGTTCTTAAGTAAAAAAGATAGTAGTTGCAGAAAAGATATGAGAAGCAGTTGTTTTTTAGCTGGTGCATTCTTTTATTGCACTATTTTCATCACCAATTTTTCACCCTCTCTATGGCTCATGGTTGTCCTGTACCCAAACATCATTTAATACATTTAGAGCAAAACAGAAAAACCAAAAAAAAAAAAAAAATACTTTGAAATACATGGAAATTGTTCATGTGCACAAGAGATGCATGAATAAACAAAAGATGCTATTTCTTCATCCATTTTCCTGGCATACATACAAAAGAAAGCATTTTAGCTTCATCCAGACATAGGACACAATTCAATTATTTTTTTCTATTATTTTTCTAGGAACTGTTTTGTCAAGTAAATTATTGTGTCTTTGCCTGAAATTAAAATGTCAAAGTATTACTTTTTAGAGCACATTAATTTACTGTGCCTTTAACTGAAAAATCATCATACTGGAACAAAAAGAGATTTTGGTAAAAACATAGTAACAATATTCAAGAGCTATTGCAGTAAGTAGTTGTTAACTGAACAGTTATTATGTTCATAGGCTTGGTTTTCTTTGTTTTTAGCTTTGTATATTTTACTGAAATGTAAAACTGAGTCATAGACATTAATAAAATACCTGTGATATTTTAAGGGAGTACAGATTTCAAAATACTGAGCTCTCTGAAAACAATGCACAGTAACTTTTTCTTAAGAGGGCCACACCGCTGTTCCTGGTGGAAAAGGAACAGTTTATCACATGCTTATCATATCTGTTGACATCAGAATTGGAGAAATCAAAGATTGCTTTGCTTTCACTAAGAACTCAGAAACTAGTGAGAAAGGGCTGAAAGTTTTGTTTGAGGGCTACTGCTGCTGCTGCTGCTAAGTCGCTTCAGTCGTGTCCTACTCTGTGCAACCCCATAGACGGCAGCCCACCAGGCTCCCCCATCCCTGGGATTCTCCAGGCAAGAACACTGGAGTGGGTTGCCATTTCCTTCTCCAATGCATGAAAGTAAAGAGTGAAAGTGAAGTCACTCAGTCGAGTCCGACCCTCAGCGACTCCATGGACTGCAGCCTTCCAGGCTCCTCCATCCATGGGATTTTCCAGGCACGAGTACTGGAGTAGGGTGCCATTGCCTTCTCCGAGGACTACTGCTAGCTAGGTACAATTACTTTTTGTTAAGTTTATCTGAAGATTAAATAATATGTTGCTTCCTGATCCTACACTGCTTATATGACACACTTAGTCACAACAGCTGTCAGGAAAGAGCTCATGTCCGCTTTATCAATTTATTATCAAGAAGATCAATAGGATTAGAGTAGAGATTTTATCCACTTCAGGCTTAGGAACGTTGTGCACAGTGTTGCTATAGGCAGGGCATAGTCGTCACTGACCTATGAGATGAATATACTGTTTTTCCTTGCGATCAGAATACTTTCAGCATCACAAAATTTGCATGTCAAATTAATTTATGCTCTCTTCACCTCACACTGATTAAGACAAATTAAGTTTCACACTCATCACCTAGAGCAATTAATAAGTAGTAGTATCAAATCCAATGACTTTCCTCCACTATAATTCTTTAAACTGTTCTTTCCACAATGCCTTCTTAATAGAAGCCTATAGTATTCATTGTAAAGCAATCATGTGAAATGAAAGTGCTCACAGCATGTCTCAGATTTTCTCAGTGTTGGAAGATACAGTCTGGGAACACATATGTATTTTATAGCTAACTGGGTTTCAAAGATGGATCCAATAATTAAACAAGTGTGATCTTAAACATCTTAAATATTCTATAAATTTGCATCAAGGAAACCCAGAGGCATATCATCAATCCCTGAATTCTATTCATTTACATTAAAAAAAAAATAAGTAGAGGAAGCACATCAAAGCAAATCCTAATATGAACAAAACATTAGGTTTTAAATTGCTCTACTTAAAAATATTATGTTTTCTATTGCCTTGAAAGGGAGTTAATGAAGGAAGAATTTTGCTGAGAGTCTATATTTTAAGTGTTCTTATAAAATTCCCTTTATGTTAAGGTTTCATAAACATAAATACATGGAGAGATACCATGAGAGACCTATAATAAAGCATATGTTAAATATCATAGGGGAAATACATTTATTAATATACAAATACGGTTTTTATATTTTATGATATTATTAAAGAACATGAGGATGATATGGTAATAAAAAGTCAAATTAAACTGTTTTATAAACTTATAAACAAAAATTATTAAAACCTACATAAAATAAGACTGCAAATAAACACTCTTTATCTTTGTTATTTGGAAAGCATTTGCTAATTCATTAAGATAATATGTTCTCCTGTAAGCACAGAAATTTGTTTGTAAGAGAGGGAGTATGGGGGGGAGGGGAGAATAATTAGAAAGGATTCCATCAAAATATCAAAGGCAAACTCCAAAAATGGTCTCCAGTTTATCCACACCATAAGCATAACGATATTGTGGAATGTTATGATACTTTGTGGTTTTCTATCTTTCCATCTGGACACTAATCTGGAAACTAAACTTGAGGATCAAATCAATAATTTTCATTCCTTTGTCTGATTATCTTCTACCCTCGATGCTTGTAAAATGTTAAACCTCAAGAAATATCCTCTTTATTCAGTTACTAAAACTAGATGTTCATTTACATTGTGCCTTGTTATGAACCAAATGCTTGTGTCTCCCAAAATTCATATTTTGAAGCCCTAACTTCCCACTATGATGGTATTTGGAGATGGATCCCTTGGGGGGTAATTAGGTTTAGATGAGGTCATGAATCCACTGAGGAATTAGTGTCCTTATAAGAAAAACATTACAAATAAATGAAGAAAAATATTTACCTCTGCCCTGTGAGGATACAGCTAGATGGTGGTCATCTATAAACAAGGAAAAAAGCTCTTACCAGGAATTGAATCTGTCAGCAGCCTCTCAGCTATCTATGGTACGTTGTTATGGCTGTCTGAGCTAAGACATGTTTGATCCTTAAATATAAAAATCTTACTTTTTTATTTAGTCATTATGTGTGTACTCAGCCACATCTGACCCTTTGCGACGCTATGGTCGCCCCATGGACTACAGCCCTCCAGGCTCCTCTGTTCCTGGGATTGTCCTGACAAGAATACTGGAGTGGGCTGCCATTTCTTCCTCCAGGGTATCTTCTAGGCTTAGGCATTGAACTGAGTCTCCTGCAGCTCCTGCATTGGCAAGTGGATTGTTTACCACTGAGCCATCCTGGAAGCACAGTCACTGTGCTTTCCTTCAAATGACATCCATTTCATGTACTCAATTACACTTCCATTTTTTAGCCAACAGGGAAGGGATCTAGAATATTCCTATTATCATCAAATATTAATACTAATTCTGATACTATATTCTATACCCTAGTCTTACAGAAGAGGCCCAATGTCAGTTAAAATTTTCATAACATTTTCTGTCTTTTTCAAACTGCAGAACATAGTAATCTACCTGTAAGTTAGAATATTTTTAATAACAAGTGTTTGGAAGACACCAAAATACTTTTCGTAATTTATATTTTCTTGGTATGTTATTATCTTTATTTATATTTAGTTTTTTATACTACTTCAATATTGAAAGGATTCAACCATTATTATTGATGAACTTGCAAATTAGCTGGATCATTTCAGCTTAGTAATAATTTCAATCCCTTGAGCTTGTATCTCTATGGATCTCTATGAAATTTTCTTTTTGTATTTTTATATAAATCACTTCATAATTTTACTTTATGTTTTAAATGTTTATTTATGTATTTATTAAATCGTCTCACTTGAAAGATTTATTTATTTATTTATTTGGCTGCACTGGGTCTTCATTGCTGGGGGTGGGCTTTCTCTAGTTGTGGTGAGTGGGGGCCACTTTCTAGTGGCGGTGTGGGCTTCTCATCGTGGTGGCTCCTCATTGTGGAGGACAGGTGTTGTGGTGTGCACGCTTCAGTAGTCATGGCATGTGGACTTAGCAGTGGTGCTGCATGGGCTTAGTCACCTCTCAACACGTGGGATCCTTCCGGACCAGGGATCAGACCCGTGTTCTCCGAATCAGCAGGCACTCTCAACCAGGGGACCACCAGGGAAGCCCTGATTTTTTGAATGTATTTTGACCATGCTGTATCTTTCTCATTCTTTGTTGCGGTATGTGAACTTTCTCTAATTGTGGTGCACAGGCTTCTCCTCTTGGGAAGCAGGGGCTCTAGGGTGTGCAAGCTCAGTAGTTGTGGTACACAGGCTCTCCAATTGTGGTTGCTGGTTGAGTTGCTCTATGGCATCTGGGATCTTAGTCCCTGACCCACAGCCCATGCATTGGTCCATCTTAACCACTGGACCACCAGGGAAATCCCCTGCAATTTTCATAGACATACAAATTAAGCACACTGTAATGCTTTATTTTCAATATTCTATTAAGGTCTCATTTGTTCTCTTTCGTACTAAGATGCAGGAAAATTTAAACACATAAGAATATATTGTGCTAAGGATACAAATGAAGAATATTCATTAAATTTCTAGGACAAATAAGGGCTTCAAGAGTACACTTTTTTCCATCTTTTATCTCTGGTATAAGTAACAGTAACTGATATATACTAGGTTCTTAATATATTTTCTAATGAGTAAGTAACAAAAAGTACAAGACACTTTACAAGATGTGATATATTAATAACTGAACACACTGAAGACTCAATCTTCAAAGAATTTATAGTCTAAGAAAAGATTTCATAGATACTTAGAGCTAATTACACTAATTAATACTGAGAATAAAATACAAATCTATGAAATTTAGATAAACACAAGTCCATATTTTAAAGCACTAAAATGATAGGCCTAAAATATACTACTGAAAAATCAGAACTTTTCTTTATAACTTTGAGTAGTCAATGCAGGTCTGAAATTGTACTGTGGAGCTGTGAAGTCATGGAGCAACTACAGTGATCCTGAACTAGACCAGAGCATAAGTAGATATGTCCTGCTATCCAACACTGGGAATAAGGTTTACTCTGAATCATTTACCAAGTTGTTTCCTATTAATGCAATTCAAATGATAATATCAAATTGCTACATGTAGTAGGTCTTTCCTGGTGGCTTAGTTGGTAAAGAATTGGCCTACAATGCAGGAGACCCAGTTTTGATCCCTGGATTGGAAAGATCCCCTGGAGAAAGAAATGGCAACCCACTCCAGTATTCTTGTCTGGAAAATCCCATGGACAGAGGAGCCTGATAGTGATAATATCAAATTCCAACATGTAGTGAGAGATTTAATATTCCTTGCTTTAGAATTAGGTTAAGAAGAAGAAAGCATTTCTGAAATGGCAGAGTAAGGATCTCTGAAAAACTGTTCCTTTGTAGAAACCAAGCAGAAGACAAAAAAAAAAAAAAAGTTTGTCAAAATCAGCTCTTTCAAAATTCTGGAAATCAAAAGAAGCTTTAAAAATCCATGAAGGGTTTATACCAAAAACCAAAAAAACAATAGCAAAAAAAAACACCTAAAAAACAGCTAAATCTCAGTAAGAACAATAAATATGATGTTTTAACTTGCCCTATCATATTTTCCTCTTGCCAGCTCTGTGGTAGCCTTAAAAACCAGCCGTCTAATGGACATGGAGCTGCCATAAAAGACACAGAGAATTGTCACCAGTTTATCTATCTAGTATTGGGTTTTCCCTGGTGGCTCAGGTGGTAAAGAATCAGCTGCAATGCAACAGATCCAGGTTTGATCCCAGAGTTAGGAATATCCCCTGGAAAAGGGAATTAGCTACCCACTCCAGTATTCTAGCTTGGAGAATTCCATGGACAGAGGAGCCTGGTAGGCTACAGTCCACAGGTCACAAAGAATCAAAATCAACTGAGTCTCTTTCACTTTGCAGTATTTATCTAGTAGATCTCAGGAAAAGTTCCCCTCACAAAGCTTTTCATCTGATCTGAATTGGAGCTTTCTAGTGGGAAAACTCTACCCTAGAGTGTTTGCCAAAAACAACCAGCATCAACTGTTTACTCTTGAAGTTGCCAGACAAAGTGACACTGGTTTAATCAAATAAGAGTGTAGCCAAAGAACTTAAAAGGAAAATATGTATTATGAGATGTCTATATGGGGCTTTGATAGGCTCCAAATTATTCCTGGGTATGTGTTTATGTCCCAGAATACCTAAGTGTTTCCTAACCTCTCACCTCTAGTTGAGGATCTACACAATCTAGAAATGAAGGATAAGGCATAAAATTCAGCAGGAGACTTAAAATCACACCCCATCAAACACAGAAAGCCTCTCTGCAAAGGTTGGGAGACTTACCGGTTCAAGGCATTTAATAAAATCTCTATTCCATCATTAGTTGACAACTAAGTTAGCTGAAACTTCAGTGGCCACACATGACAAAAAATATAAGCTTCATAGAATTAATCTAGGAAAATCACTGACAAATAACAACAACAAACTCTGATGATGAATAGAAATCTCATTTCCAGAGTATCCATATTATTTCAAGTATTCAGTTTCCTATTTAAAAATATGCAATATACAAAGGGGAAAAAAATGTATGGCCCATACAAAGAAAGAAAAAAAATTAATCCAACAACAAAAAAATTATCTTTTAGGAAAACCAGGTGTTGGACTTACTAGAAAAATTGTATAAATATGCTATTATAAATACTTTCAAAAAGTAAAGGAAGTCATGTCTGAAGAATTAAAGAAAAGTATGAGAACAATATCTGACTGTATACAAAATATCAAGAGGTAAAAACAATTAAATATTGAAATAAAAATCCATTAGAAATACTCAAAAACAGATTTAAGCTGACAGGAGATTAACACTGCTGCTAAGTCACTTCAGTCGTGTCCGACTCTGTGCGACCCCATAGATGGCAGCCCACCAGGCTCCCCCGTCCCTGGGATTCTCCAGGCAAGAACACTGGAGTGGGTTGCCATTTCCTTCTCCAATGCAGGCAAGTGAAAAATGAAAGGGAAGTCACTCAGTCACGTCCAACTCTAGCGACCCCATGGACTGCAGTGAATCGGGCTCCTCCGTCCATGGGATTTTCCAGGCAAAAGTACTGGAGTGGGGTGCCATTGCTTTCTCCAGATTAACACTGAAGGTAGGTCAATTAAGATTTTTTCAATTATTTCTGAGGAAGAGAAAGAGGAAAGAATACATAAAATTAACCAACTTCAAAGAACTCTTGAACACCTTGAAATGTACCAACATGTGCATAATAGTAGTCAAGAAGTGGAGTCCAGAAAAGAGGAACAGAAAGAACATTAGAAACATGATGTTTCTAATCATGGGAAAGTGAAAATTTTCCCAATTTGATAAAAGATATTCATCTGCATTATCTGAGAACCTCAATCAACTTCAAATAGGTTAAACTCAAGATATCCATACCCAAATACATCCTAGTCAAGTTGTGAAAGGTCAAAAATACAGAAGGGATCTTGAAGTCAGCAAGAGGGGAAAAAATCATATACAAGGTATCTTCAATAAGATTAAGAGTTGACTTTGCATCAGCAAGAGTGGAAGCCAGAAGGCAAAGTCTGAAAGGGGATATTAACCAAGAATTCTGTATCTAGCTTCTGGGCACAGAATTTGTGTGTAGTATTGAAATTAAGTTGACATTAAACTAGACTATTATAAATTAAGATGTTACTTGTAATCCTCAGACAACAATTTTAAAAGATATATCAAACTACAATAAATCAACAACAAAGAAATGAATATAGTACCCAAGAAAAATATCTATTTAGCATCAAAGAAGGCAGTAATGAAGGAATAGAGGACTGATGAAGATATAAGGCACATAGAAACAAATTACAAAAGAGCAGATCTAAACTTTATCATATTAGTAATTACACTAAATGTAAGTAGATTAAGCATTCCAAACAAAAGATAAGAATTGGCTGAATTTTTAAAAAAGGATCCAATTTTGACCTGCCTATAAGAGACACCCTTTATATACAAAGACACAGACTGAAGATAAAAGAACGGAAAAAGATATATCATGCAAACAATAAACCAAAGAGAGTTGAAGTGGCTATATTATTGATAATTTCAGATTCAATAAACTTTCAGGCAAAAATTGTTACTAGGAAAAAAAAAAAAACATTTTACAGTGAAAAGGGGACCAATCATCAAGAAGACATAACAATTATAAACACATATGTACTTAGTAACAGAACCCACAAAATGCATGAATTGAAAACTGACATAAATGAAGGGATAGATGGACAATTAAACAGTAGTTGGAGAAGCTTCAATACTCCACTTTGAATAATAGAGAGCAAGACTCAGCGTAAGATTAACAAGGAAACAGAAGACTTGAACAACACAATGAACGAAGCAGATCTAAGACACAACTATAAAACACTCACCCAACAACAGAAGTAAACATTTTTAAGCACATATAGCACATTCCCAAATATAGATCATATATTAGGCCATAAAGGAAGCCTTACTAAATGTAAAGTGCTATTTATTACAAAATTAAGATGGCATAAATCATGAAAAATGTGTTCTCTTACTACAGTGAAATGACATTAGAAATAACACATACAAACTAGAGAATTTCAGAAATGTGTAGAAACTGAACAATGTAGTCAAATTCCCAGTGGGTTAAAGAAAAATAAAAAATACTTTGAGATGCATGAAGATGAATATACAACATGACAAAAATTAAGGAATTCACTTAAAACTATGTGTGGAGAGAATTATTATTTATGAATACCGAGAGGCCTCCCTGGTGCCTCACTGGTAAAGAATCCACCGGCAATGCAGGAGATGCTGGAGACACGGGTTTAATTTCTGGATTGGGAAGATTCCCTGGAGGAAGAAATGGTAACCCACTCCAGTATTCTTGCCTGGATAATCCCTTGGACAGAGGAACCTGGTGGGCTGTACAGTCCATGGGGTCACAAAGAGTCAGACACAATGGAGCACACACATGAATAAAACAGAAAGATATCTAATCAACTTCACCTTCCACATTAATAAATTAGTAAAAAAGCAATGTAAGCCCAAAGTAAGTACAAGGAAGGAAATAATAGAAATTAGAATGGAAATAAACCAGAAAATAGAAAAAAAAAAATTCACTGGAATCAAAAGTTGGTTCACTAATCTTTCATTATTGAACCAAAGAATGAGAGACAGAATGTGGGAGAGAGTAATCAAACTACTAAAATAAGTACTTAGAAAGTAGTTGTTACTACTGACTTTATAGAGGTAAAAATTATAAGAATACTATAATCAACTGTATGTCAACAAAGTAGAAAGGAAATTTTCCTAGAAACAGACTACTGAAAGTGACTCAATATACAATATGAAACCTGAAATAAATTGTAACAAACAAAGAAATTAAATTTGTAATTTAGAAACTTTCCACAGAGAAAAACCCACATCAAGATGGTTCACTGGTGAATCTTACTAAACATTTAAAGAATCAACACCAATTTTTCAAGTAATCTTCACGTTATCATCCAAATAAAAGAAGAGGAAGAACTATATCCCAACTCATTCTATTAGGTCAATCAGTTCAGTTCAATTCATTCACTCAGTCGTGTCCGACTCTTTGCGACCCCATGAATCGCAGCACGCCAGGCCTCCCTGTCCATCACCAACTCCCGGAGTTCACCCAGACTCACGTCCATCGAGTCAGTGATGCCATCCAGCCATCTCATCCTCTGTCGTCCCCTTCTCCTCCTGCCCACAATCCCTCCCAGCATCAGAGTCTTTTCCAATGAGTCAACTCTTCGTATGAGGTGGCCAAAGTACTGGAGTTTCAGCTTTAGCATCATTCCTTCCAAAGAAATCCCAGGGCTGATCTCCTTCAGAATGAACTGGTTGGATCTTCTTGCAGTCCAAGGGACTCTCAAGAGTCTTCTCCAACACCACAGTTCAAAAGCATCAATTCTTCGGCGCTCAGCCTTCTTCACAGTCCAACTCTCACATCCATACATGACCACAGGAAAAACCATAGCGTTGACTAGACGGACCTTTGTGGCAAAGTAATGTCTCTGCGTTTGAATATGCTGTCTAGGTTGGTCATAACTTTGCTTCCAAGGAGTAAGCGTCTTTTGATTTCATTGCTGCAGTCACCATCTGCAGTGATTTTGGAGCCCAAAAAAATAAAGTCAGTAAATAATATTAGGTCAATATGACCATACTAAAACCAGACCAAGAAATCATAAGAAAAGAAAGCTGTACACCAATATTCCTGTGAACATATATGCAGAAATTCTCAAAAAATACTAGCAAACAAAATTTGATAGCATATTAAACTAATTATGACACTGACTGTAAACAATGCAGCTGACATCTTACTTAGTGGTAAGAGGTTTTCTCTTCTAGAGAACAATTCAATAGTCACCTCTCTATCCATTCCTATTCAGTAGTATGTGAGAAGTTGTAGCTATTACAGTAAGACTACAAATGTAATTTTAATATATGCAGATTGAAAAGGAAGAAATAAAACAGTCTTTATTTGCATACAGCATGACTGTCTATGTAGAAAACTCCAAAGAATCTTCAAACAAACCTTGAAACTATGTAAGTATAGCAAGGTCCCAGGATGCACGGTCATTCTATAAAGCTCTATTGCTTTTATATATGCCAGCAATGAGGAACTGGAACTTGAAATTCAAAAAAAATCAACCAAAGAATGAAACACTTAAGGGTAAATTTAAAAAGTATGCATGGTATCAGTATGCAGAAAACAACAACACACTGAGGAAAGAAATCAATATATAAATAAATGAGATAATCCATGTTCATGAATTAAATAACCCAACACTGATCATTGTTCATCTATACATTCAAAGCTATCCTTATCAAAATCTCAGTTGCATTTCTGCAAGAATTGGCAAAGTGATCCTAATATTTATATGGAAATTCAAGAGACCCAGAATAGCCCAAATCATTTGGAAAAACAAAACTGGAAGAGTCATTCTATCTGACTTTAAAACTTACTACAAAGGTAGAGTGATCAAGAGAGTGTGGTATATATATAAAGGTACATATAAGTGGTCAGTTCCGAAAGGGGAACATATAGATTAATTTGTGGTTAATTGATTTTTGACATAGGTACCGAGACAACCAAACCAGGGAAAGAAAAACCTTCTGAACTATTGAATTGTGTGAGGACAACTGCATAGCAACATGAAAATAATGAATCTGGACTACCCACCTCACACCATAAAAAGTATTAACTACAAATGGCTCACAGGCCTAAATGAAAGAGCTAAAACTATAAAACTCAGAAGAAACCATGATCTTTGTGATTTTAGATTAGACGATGATTTCTGATCATCGTCTAATCTAATATAATCATTAGACAATGATTTCCTAGATTATAATACCAAAAGCACAAGTAACAAAAGAAAATATAAATAAGTTCGTTTCAATCAAAATAAAATTTCTTTTTCATATCATATATCGACTATTTTTTTAAGATTATTTTCCCATATAGGACAATAGAGTATTGAGTAGAATTACCTGTGTTATACAGCAGGTTCTTATTAGTGATCTATTTTATATATAGTAGTGTATATATGTCAATCCCAATCTCCCAATTTATTCCTCCCCATTCCTCATACCCTGGTAACCATAAATTTGTTTTCTGTATTTGTGAGTCTACTTCTGTTTTGTAAACAAATTCATCTGTACCCATGTTTTTTGATTCCACATGTGAAATCATATGTTATTTGTCTTTCTGTGTCTGAGTTACTTCACTTAGTGTAACTGATTCACTTTGCTGTATACCTGAAACTAACACAACACTGTATATAAACTATACTCCAATAAAAATTAAAAAAGAAATAAAACTCTTAGAAGAAAATATAGGGCATAAAGTTCATGATATTGGATTTGGCAATGATCTCCTGGGTATGACACAAAGGATGCAGAAAAAAAAAAAAAAGTAGACAAATTGGGCTTCAATAAAATGAAAAACTCCTGTATCAAAGGGCACAATTAACAGAGTAAAAAGGCCATCCATGGAATGGGAGAAAATACTTATTTATGTATATCTGGTAAGGGATTACTATGCAGAATGTATAGTAACTCCAACAAAAAAATCAAGCAATTCAATTCAAAAATTGGCAAAGGACTTGACTAGATTATTCTCCAAAGAAGACATACAAATGGTCAACAAACACATGCAAAAATGCTCAACAATTTTATTCATTAGGAAGATGCAAATCGAAATCACATTGATGTACCACTTCACATCTGTTAGGATAACTGCATCAACAGTGTTGGCAAGGATGCAGACCTATATGAGCTATCTAGAGTAATAGTCATGGAGACAAAAAGTAAAATGATGCTTGCCAGGAGTTAGAAGGAGGGGGGAGTGGGGAGTTTATCAATGAATGAATATGGAGTTTTAGTCTTAGCAAGATGAGAAGAGTTCTGAAGAGATGGTGATGGTTGCACAATATGAATGCACTTAATACCACTGAACTGTATACTTTAAAATGGTTAAGGTGGTACATTTTATGTTATGTGTATTTTACCACAATAAAAAAAAACTGAGGAAATGAAATTTCTTTTTCTGATTCAAAGGACACCACCAAGAATGTGATAAGACAAGGCATTTATATCCAGAATATAAAAAGAACTCTTACAATCCAATAATACAAAACAAACCAATTAAAAAAATAGGCAAAGATTTTGAACAGGTTCTATTTCAAAGAAGACAGACAAACGGCTAATAACTGCACCAAAGATGTTCAATATCATTAGTCGCTGCTGCTGCTGCTGCTACTGCTGCTGCTAAGTTGCTTCAGTCGTGTCCGACTCTGTGCGACCCCATAGACGGCATCCCACCAGGCTCCCCCGTCCCTGGGATTCTCCAGGCAAGAATACTGGAGTGGGTTGCCATTTCCTTCTCCAATCATTAGTCGTTAGGGAGTTGCAAATGAAACCAGCAATGAGATACCCACTAAGATGGTTAAAATTAAAAAGAGAGGCAATAACAAGTGTAAACAAGAATGTGGAGAAATTATAAACCTCATATATTGATGATGAGAGTGTAAAATGGTTTAGCTGCTTTGGGAGACAGTTTGGCATTTCCTCAAAATATTAGATGTAAGTTATAGTATAAACCAGAAAATTCACTCCTAGAAATATATCAAAGATAAATTTTAAAAAATGTATACATTAAAGACCACGTACTTGATTGCTCATGAAGTCCTTGTTTATAATGATTCAAAAGTGGAAACAAACAACAGTTCATAAAATAATGAATGGGTAAACAAAATGTGGTATACTCATACAATGTAATATTATTTTGCTACAAAAAGGAATGAAGTATTGATACATACTACCATATAAATAAGCCTTGAAAACATCCTAAGTGAAATAAGCCAGTCACAACAGAGCACATATTATATGATTCAACATATACGAAATTTCCAGAATAATAAAATCCATAAGGACAGTAAGTAGATTATATGTCAGAGCTGGGGAGATAGAAAGTGAATAATATACATGTGATTTATTTTAGGGGTAATAAAAAAAAGTTCTAAAATTAGACAGTAGTGATAATTGCAGAACTCTGTGAATATACCAAAAACCAATGAGCTGTGCACTTTGAAAGGGTAATCTTTATGGTATGTGAATCCTAGCTAGCAAGTTAGCTAACTACCTGTTTAAAAGGAATAGAGAAGATGAGAGGAAGGCAGCTACAGTTCTCTTGTACTTGAGGTTAGATCCTCCTATAATTGCTCGAGTTTCCATAATGACAAAACAACCACTACCATGTTCATTTTCTGATCATGTGCAGCCAAAATATTGCATATTTATAACAAAGCACATACACGATTTGCTATGTTTGAAGAATGTTATGTCAAAAAAAATTAAGTTAACAATAAGTCAAAAGCAACTTCTGAATAAGAAGTACAGGTAACAAATTTAATTACAACAGGACATGAGATGATACTGTCAGCTCCCTGCTTTGATCTACCAGGGAGAAAAGGGAGCCAAAAACAAGGAAGACTAGAAACACTGACCTGTATACTCGAACCTTGGCTGATGATTTTAAACATTTCCAAAGACGAGCTCTCATATCTTTCCAGCATCAGAGCTTCTAAGGTAAGGAGGAGAATTTCTGGATAGGAGACAAGGAGAAGACATGTTTTGCTATGGACACAAAATAACCTCCAGGGCAAGAATCAATAAAAATACATCAAATGAGAAAGGAAAATAAAGTGATAGGAAAGATTGCTTAAACTGTTTTCATTTGCAATTGCTTTTTCATATAATCTATACCAGAATGATTGCTTTCCCTATCATGTAGCTTACGGTGAATTGCAGACCATTGTTGTTTAGTCACTAAGTCCTTTTTGACTCTTTGCAATCCCATGGACCACAGCACTCCAGGCTTCCCTGTCTTTCAATATCTCCCAGAGTTTGGTCAAACTCATGTCCATTAAGTTGGTGACGCCAGCAAACTATCTCATCCTCAGTTGCCCCCCTCACCTCCTGCCCTGAATTTTCCCCAGCATCAGGGTCTTTTCCAATGAGCTGGCTCTTTGCATCAAATGGCTGAGGTATTGGAGCTTCAGCTTCAGCATCAGTCCTTCCAATGAATATTCAGGGTAGATTTCCTTTAGGATTGACTGGCTTGAATTCCTTGCTGTCCAAGAGAATCTCAAGAGTCTTCTCCAGCACCACAATTCAAAAGCATCAATTCTTTGGCACTCGGCCTTTTTTATGGTCCAAACATTCACATTCTTACATGACTACTGGAAAAACCATGGCTTTAACTATAAGGATGTTTGACGGCAAAAGAGAAGTCTCTGCTTTGTTAATATACTGTCTAGGTTTGTCATAGCGTTTCTTCCAAGGAACAAGCATCTTTTAATTTCATGGCTGCAGTTACTGTCCACAGTGATTTTAGAGCCCAAGAAAATAAAATGTGTCACTGTTTCCACTTTTCCCCCTTCTATTTACCACGAAGTGATGGGACCAGATGCCAAGATCTTAGTTTTCTGAATGTTGAGCTTGAAATCAGCTTTTTCACTCTCCTCTTTCACCTTCATGATGAGGCTCTTTAGTTCCTCTTTGCTTTCTGCCATTAGACTGGTAACAATTGGATATCTCATGTTGTGGGTATTTCTCCCAGCAGTCTTGATTCCAGCTTGTGCTTCATCCAGCCCAGTGTTTCTCATGATGTGCTCTGCATATAAGTTAAATAAGCAGGGTGACAACATATAGCCTTGACATACTCCTTTCCTTATTTGGAACCAGTCTATTGTTCCATGTCCAGTTCTAACTATTGTTTCTTGACCTGCATACAGGTTTCTCAGGAAACAGATAAGATGGTCTGGTATTTCCATCTCTTTAAGAATTTTCCAAAGTTGGTTGTGATCCACACAGTCAAAGGCTTTAGCATAGTGAATGAAGTAGAAGTTTTAGTTTTTTTTTTTTTGGACTTCCTTTTCTTTTTCTATGATCCAGTGGGTATTGGCAATTTGATTTCAGTTTCCTCTGCCTTTTTAAAATATAGCTTGCATCTGGAAGTTCTCCATTCCTATACCATTGAAACCTATCTTGAAGGATTTTGAGCATCACCTTGATAGCATGTGAAATGAGCACAATTGTATGGTAGTTTGAACATTCTTTGACATCACCTTTCTTTGGGATTGGAGAGAAAGCTGACCTTTTCCAGTCCTGTGGGAATTACTGAGTTTTCCAAATTTGCTGCCATATTGAGTGTAGCACTTTCACAGCATCATCTTTTAGGATTTGGAGTAGCTCAGCTAAAATTCTATCACCTCTGCTAGCTTTGTTCATGCTAATGCTTTCTAAGGCCCACTTGACTTCACACTCAATGTTTGGCTCTAGGTGAGTGACCACACCATCATGGTCATCCTGGTCATTAGGACCTTCTTTGTACAGTTCTTTGTATTCTTGCCACCTCTTCTTAATGTCTTCTCCTCTGTTATATCCTTACAATTTCTGTCCTTTATTGTACCCATCTTTGCATGAAATGTTCCCTTGGTATCTAGTTTTCTTGAAATCTCTAGTCTTTCCCATTCTATTGTTTTCCTCTACTTCTTTGCATTGTTCACTTATGAGGACTTTCTTATCTCTCCTCGCTATTCTTTGGAACTCTACATTCTGTTAGATATATCTTTCCCTTTCTCCTTTCACTTTTCTTCCTTTCTCAGTTATTTGTAAGGCCTCCTCAGATAACCATTTTGATTCTTGTATTGCTTTTTCTTTGGGATGGTTTTGGTCACCACCTCCTGTACAAAGAATCTCCATCTATAGCTCTTCAGGCACTGTCTATTAGATCTAATCCCTTGAATCTATTTGTCACCTCCCCTATATAATCACAAGGGATTTTATTTAGATCATACTGGTGACTGCAGCCATGAAATTAAAAGATGCTTACTCCTTGGAAGGAAGGTTATGACCAACCTAGATAGCATATTCAAAAGCAGAGACATTATTTTGCCAACAAAGGTCTGTCTAGTCAAGGCTACGGGTTTTCCTCTGGTCATGTATGGATGTGAGAGTTGGACTGTGAAGAAGGCTGAGCGCCGAAGAATTGATGCTTTTGAACTGTGGTGTTGGAGAAGACTCTTGAGAGTCCCTTGGACTGCAAGGAGATCTAACCAGTCCATTCTGAAGGAGATCAGTTCTGGGATTTCTTTGGAAGAAATGATGCTAAAGCTGAAAGTCCAGTACTTTGGCCACCTCATGCGAAGAGTTGACTCTTTGGAAAAGACTCTGATGCTGGGAGGGATTGGGGGCAGGAGGAGAAGGGGACAACAGAGGATGAGATGGCTGGATGGCATCACTGACTCGATGGACGTGAGTCTGAGTGAACTCTGGGAGTTGGTGATGGACAGGGAGGCCTGGCATGCTGCGATTCATGGGGTCGCAAAGAGTAGACACGACTGAGCGACTGATCTGATCTGATCTGAATGGTCTAGTGGTTTTCCCTGTCTTCTTCATTTTAAGCCTGAATTTTACGATAAGGAGCTCATGATCTGTTCCACAGTCAGCTCCAGGTCTTGTTTCTGCTGATTGTATAGAGCTTCTCCAACTTCACAGGATGTAATCAATCTGATTTCAGTATTGACCATCCGGTGACGTCCGTGTGCAAAGCCGTCTGTTGTGTTGTTGGGAGAGTGTGTTTGCTATGACCAGCATGTTCTCTTGGAAAAATTCTGTTAGCCTTTGCTATGCTTCATTTTCTACTTCAAGGCCAAACTTGCCTGTTACTGCAGGTATCTCTTGACTTCCTACTTTTGCATTCCAATCTCCTTTGATGAGAAGGACATCTTTTTTTGGCATTAGTTTTATAAGGTCTTGTAGGTTATAATAGAACCTTAATCTTCGTCAGCATTAGTGGTTGGCACACTGACTTGAATTTCTCATATTGAATGGTTTGCCTTGAAAATGAACTGAGACATTCTGTTGTTTCTAAGATTGTACCCAAGGACTGCACTTCAGACTCTTTTGTTGACTATGAGGGCTACTCTGTTTCTTCTAAGGGATTCTTACCCAGAGTAATAGATATAATGGTCATCTGAATTAAATTCACCTATTCCTGTACACTTTAATTCTCTGATTTGATTCCTAAGATGTCGATGTTCAATCTTGCCATCTCCTGCTAGAACATGTCCAGTTTACCTTGATTCATGAACCTTACATTCCAGGTCCCTACACAATACTCTTCATTATAGCATCATACTTACTTTCATCAGCAGACACATTCATAACTGAACATCATTTGGCTTTGGCTCAGCCTCTTCATTCTTCCTGGAGGTATTTCTCTGTTTTTCCACACAGCATATTGGACAACTCCTAATCTTGGGGGAGGGGGGTGGCGCTCATCTATTGGTGTCATATCTCTTTGCCTTTTTGTACTGTAACATGGCGTTCTTGAGGCAAGAATACTGGAGTGGTTGGCTATTCCCTTCTCCGGTGGATCACGTTCTGTCAGAACTCTCTAACATGACCTGTCCATCTTGGGTGGCCCTGCATGGCATGGCTCATAGCTTCATGAGTTACACAAGGCTTTGATCCATGTGATAATTTTGGTTAGCTTTCTATGATTGTGGTGTTTGTTCTGGAGGCTGTGGAATTGTACTTTTGCATCTTCTATCTGCCTTCCAATGTATGAGATGATACAGACTATTACAGTATTATATATGTACAAATGAAATATCTAAATTGTTTCCCAATCGAGTTGGTCAGAATAATCTGTAAAGTTATTGCAACACAGATTCCATAACTGCATCCCAAATTTACAGAATCATAATATCCAGAGATGATAACTAGTTGATGATAATGATGAAAATAATAGCATCAACAATAATAATAAGAGTAATAATACACATTGAGTATGATTTTTGTGATCAGCCAGGTTTGAAAATCACCAGGTACCATTATGAACGATAAAACACTCACAAATCATAAAGTGCTTATATCTATAAGACATAGCTTGAAATCGGAATTGTGTAAATTAAGGGTATAGAGACAAGAAGTAGTTTCTGTAATATATGGCCAGTGGCAGCAATACTGGATAAGAATCTAACTTTCTTAAAATATTCTTCTACTGACTGGGCTCATTGCTTCCCTTTTTTTTTTTCAGATCACAGATTGTCCATGAAATTTAAGACATAACATTACATAGTACAGTAGTTGCTTGCATTAGCTTTCAAATCTCTCTAAAACCAAGGATCGATAAACATTTTCTTTTTGTACATGACAAATATTAGAAAAAAGTTTAAAATAATTTTAAATCTCCATATAGATTTATGAATTTGGAAGACTATTTTACCAGAGGTAAAAATGTGAAGCAGTAAATGGTGACTGCCTCTGGGGAGTGTGATGAAGCTGATATATGTATGTAGAGTGATACATTATATAAAGCTTTGTGATTTTAACAGTTTCTAAAAGTTCATATTCATAAATTTGTTTTCATATGTTTTAAAGAAATACAAAACAAGGAAAAAATGGAACTTAGACAAGGGAATTTATTAGATCAGTTTTTCTATTGCTGCATAACAAATTAGCATAAATTTAGCAGCTTATAAGACATAAATGTATTATTCCACTGTGTTTGTGATTCTGGAATCTAGTTATATCTTAACTGGGGTCTTGGGAAGAATGCTATTAATATAATGGCCAAGGCTGGATCCTCTATGGAGGAGAGAATAGGGAAGATTCTGCCTCATAGCCACTAGAACAGACAGAGAACTTCATTTTCTTGTGATTATAAGCTAAGGGCACTGACTTCTTGCTCCCTGTTGGTTTGAAGGTGCCTTCACCTCCGAAAGGCATCCCTCAGGTCCTTGCCAACTAAGCCCTCTAAAATGGTTATTTACTTCTTCACAACCAGCAAGGGAGTCTTATATAACACAGTCACTGAATGAGCTCATTACTTTTCCCATATTTTATTGATTAAAAGAAAGTCACAGGGTGAATTTTGACTCAGTTTTTCTGGATCTTGTTGACAGAGTACATTTTGAAAGGAAAGAAAAAAATTTATTGAGACTCAATTTTGTACTCTGCTAAGCACTAGAAAATATTTACATATAGTATTTCTTACAACATCCCTATAAAATAGGTACTGCCAATGCTATTTTCTGATGATTATTTTTCTTGCATGAAACAAGTAGCAAGTGTTAGAACATGAAATTTAACCAAAGACTTCTTCAAGTCAAGGTTTTTCTCTTTTCATTCTACTACATTATTATATTAGAAGGCTAGAGGCTAATAACTCGTTTCATCTGCTTGTCACTTTGAACAAGATGGTATATGTTAAAAGGGCAGAAGTGAAAAGAAAGGGAGGTAAACACCACAGAAGCATTATTAAATTAACTCTTAAGATTTCATGTATATGAATCCACTTTGTATTATTTTTAACTACTTAATTGCAAATACACAACTTTGATATTGAAGACATTCCTTAGAAATGATCATTGTGGTTTAAGTCGCTCAATTGCTAAATCTGGGTTTTCTAAGAAACAGCTGAAGAACTTACAGCTTTCTCCAAATGGAGCTTTCTTTGACAATTAAATAGTAATAAAATCCACTTAGAAGTTTCAAATGTTTTCAAAATTGGCAACAGTCTACATTTTAGACTAATTGCTAAGAAGTTTCATTTCCCATGGGTGGCAACACAAACTTCAACAGAATATTTACTATTAGTTATAGTTTTAATCTTCTATCATAATGGCAGCAAAGTACTATTTTGAGGGTTTTCTGATTTCATTGAGTTCATTTTTTGAATCTATTTAAATGCTTAAAGAAGTAAATGAGTAATTTATCTTGTTAAAGTACAATAGTAAGTGAAAGTATAATTCTGTGTCATTTTTTGAGAAAGCTTTTAGCCTTACTATTTAACAATGAATAAATGAAAATAAAAAGCTAAGAAAAAAATAAAAAATTAATAATTGTTTTAATTGGTATGTTGGGAAGTCAATACACCACTGTCATAATGGACAACATAAGGAACATAAGGTAATACTATAATGATCAATGAATTCTCATCATGTATTGAATTCTCCTCTTTGTATATGTACAAGAACGCATGTATATGTAATATTGAGTGCAATATTTTGATTGAACCTGCTCTCTCAAACTTTTATTTATTTTTTAAATTTTATTTTATTTTTAAACTTTACATAATTGTATTAGTTTTGTCAAATATCAAAATGAATCCACCACAGGTATACATGTGTTCCCCATCCTGAACCCTCCTCCCTCCTCCCTCCCCATCTCTCAAACTTTTAAAAGTTTGTTCATTTCTTTGAATTTCTGGGTAGTCCCATAAAGGTTTCACATTTGCATTTTAAGGAATGCCAAAGATTCAATCAACTGTAAGCTGATTTTTACATACCCTTTGAAACAGTGGAAAAATTTTCACTCTCCCAGGTGTAATATTTAAATTCTACTTAAATTCTAAAAAAAGAAAAAAATGACTTCAATTGCAGTTAACCTTAGGTTAATGTTCAGTTGGAAAGATGTTTTACCTTAAAGTGTCTCTGAATTTGTTTTCAATTTGTTTTTTTATTTTTTTAGATCCCCTTTCTTCTCTCTTTTGTATTACATCAGCTCTTGAGACTCCACAGTATACTGGAGAAATGGAATAATTCAGAGAAAGCATCTTCTATTTTAAGATGGGAATATTTGAATATATTTGCCTTCCTTTAGGTATCCTGCTTTATGTTTCAAATGCATGGTAGCAGTTCAACACTCAAATATCTGCCTTTTATAACCTATCTCCTAGGATATGTTCCAAAACAATGAGGTATATTGTTGACAAAGAATTAAATGTAATAATCAGGCAATTAACCAAGGGTATTTGCAGCACTACATAAAAAGACAAATTAAGAAGACTACCGTGGTATCCAGAAGCCATCTGTTAACCAATGTCAAATTGATGATAAAGAAAATTGAGTTCCCTTGGCAGTTGGTTTTTCTCCAGCTGCATGCAGCTATAAAAGAGCCATCAAACACAAATCTGCATTTGTTGTTAATTCAGAAATGCAGTAGAAAGGCACTGGGAAACCTCTAGTGACAACTTTTTATTCTGAAAGTTGACTCTAAGATTCTCAGAAAAGTTATACATTGGACTTTGGATCAGCATTTAAGACCATCTTGAGAGGATGAAACTAAGATGATCAGAACAATTCTCATATGTGTGTGCAAACACACAAATACACTAAAATATGTTCAAAGCATGAAATAATGAGTGAATTGCTTCTAATCAACCATAACGGTTAGTTAATAAACTTATATACGCACCCTATTTATCCCATTTATTATTGCACATATCCTAATGTCAGCCTCACTTTAAGGAAAGAGTCACAATAGAGCAGTACCAGAAAATAACCATAAATTTGGATTATTACTAAGCCCTGATAAAGACCAGTTTGAAAGATATACTAAGGTGCCCTTCAGAACAATTATTATACTAATGTTCAATGGAAACTTGAAGAAGTTAACTTAATGCCTTGAAAATGGTTAGGATCTGGAGTCAGGCAAAAGTGATGCTTCAAATTCATACTTCATTCCTTATTAGTTATATGACCTTGGGCATAATACTTAATCTGTTCTAATGTGTGTATAAAAATGAGAATGATAATAACCTTCAGGGATGTTTAAAGGATAAAATGAATTAATGTGTGTCAAAACTTCTTTCTGTCAAATAAAGAATTAAATGTCTTATCAATGGATTATTGAACCAATACTAATTGCTAAGGACTTTAAGCTTATTGTGGAAAGGTCACTGGGCTGGAGATCAGGAAATCTAGCTTATTCTTCCAACTTTGCCATAAATTAGCTATGTGACACTATACAAACGATTTACATTCTCTGGACCACAATTTACTGTTTCCAAAATTAAGCTTGGGATGGCATGGAATTAAAATGTTCCTATTAATCCTAAAATCCTATAATTCCAAGGACTTGAACTAGATTTCCAAAACAAATGCCAAATAAAAACTCAGAAATTTGTAGGAAATTCAAATCATTAGAATCACTTGTGTTTATTACTGATTTACCTTTAAAAGAAAAAATAGTGGAAAAAATTGAAGTTTAAATTTATTACACATATTTTTATTAAAAGCATGTAGTTTTAAGGAAACACATATTTAAATTAGTCACTAAAGCTGCTGAGTTGAACTAGATGAACCCAAAATTATGGTTGACTTGTACTAGAAGTTTAGAATTTTAAAAGCCGAAGACCAAACACACACACACGCACACACACACAACTACTTATTCACTCTCCAATTTATGTTGAATAAAACAGATACTTTTAAGTGACAGCAACATGGTTCTAGAACCTGTCTGTTGACTCTTATACAACCTTTTCCACATCATATTTCACTATTTTTACTTTTATTTTTAACAGTCTTGTAAATACATTCTCTCTGACACATTCTCTGTTCCCAACACCATATCTGGAATTGTTAACTTTGACTGAAATTGCCACATTTAGTTTACTAGTGCAGTGTCGAACAAGCATTTCATAGCAAATGATATCAAAATATAATTTATGGTTCCTCTTACACTGCCAGTTTAAAATGCATGCAGAGAAGAGGCTTACCTCCACCCCCACTACCATGGTATGAAAACTCAATGATCCTCATCATTTTTAAGTTCATTCCTCAGTATCAAACATTCAACATTTTCAGGTTTTTTATAGTTTCAGCTCAGAAATACTAATTGCTTCTTAAAAACAGTGATCAATATTTGCATCTTTACTAAAACAGGAGAACTTTTCTCCTTTTAGGCATAGTAAGCTTCTATTTCCATTAGTTAGATGCTATCAGTTCAGTTCAGTTGTTCAGTCATGTCTGACTCTCTGCGACCCCATGAAATGCAGCACGCCAGGCCTCCCTATCCATCACCACCTCCCGGACTTCACTCAAACTCATGTCCATCGAGTCAGTGATGCCATTAAGCCATCTCATCCTCTGTCGTCCCCTTCTCCTCCTTCCCCCAATCCGTCCCAGCATCAGAGTCTTTTCCAATGAGTCAGCTCTTCGCATGAGGTGGCCAAAGTACTGGGGTTTCAGCTTTTGCATTAGTCCTTCCAAAGAAATCCCAGGGCTGATCTCTTTTAGAATGGGCTGGTTGGATCTCCTTGCAGTCCAAGGGACTCTCAAGAGTCTTCTCCAACACTACAGTTCAAAAGCATCAATTTTTCGGCACTCAGCTTTCTTCACAGTCCAACTCTCACATCCATACGTGACTACTGGAAAAAAGCATAGCATTGACTAGATGGACCTTTGTTGGCAAAGTAATGTCTCTGCTTTTGAAATGCTATCTAGGTTGGTCATAACTTTCCTTCCAAGGAGTACTGCTGCTACTGCTAAGTCGCTTCAGTCGTGTGTGACTCTGTGCGACCCCATGACGGCAGCCCATCAGGCTCCACCGTCCCTGGGATTTTCCAGGCAAGAACACTGGAGTGGGTTGCCATTTCCTTCTCCAATGCATGAAAGTGAAAAGGGAAAGTGAAGTCACTCAGTCGTGTCCGACTCTTAGCGACCACATGGACTACAGCCTACCAGGCTCCTCTGTCCATAGGATTTTCCAGGGAGTAAGCATCTTTTAATTTCATGACTGTAATCACCATCTGCAGTGACTTTGGAGCCAAAAAATAAAGTCTGACACTGTTTCCCCATCTATTTGCCATGAAGTGATGGGGCCAGATGCCATTATCTTAGTTTTCTGAATGTTGAGCTTTAAGCCAACTTTTTCACTCTCCACTTTCATCAAGAGGCTTTTCAGTTCCTCTTCCCTTTCTGCCATAAGGGTGGTGTCATCTGCATATCTGAGGTTATTGATATTTCTCCCAGCAATCTTGATTCCAGCTTGTGCTTCTTCCAGACCAGCATTTCTCATGATGTACTCTGCATAGAAGTTAAATAAGCAGGATGACAATATACAGCCTTGACATACTCCTTTTCCTATTTGGAACCAGTCTGTTGTTCCATGTCCAGTTCTAACTGTTGCTTCCTGACCTGCATATAGGTTTCTCAAGAGGCAGGTCAGGTGGTCTGGTAGTCCCATCTCTTTCAGAATTTTCCACAGTTTATTGTCATCCACATAGTCAAAGGCTTTGGCATAGTCAATAAAGCAGAAATAGACATTTTTCTGGAACTCTCTTGGTTTTTCGATGATCCAGAGGATGTTGGCAATTTGATCTCAGGTTCCTCTGCTTTTTCTAAAACCCGCTTGAACATCTGGAAGTTCATGGTTCACGTACTGCTGAAGCCTGGCTTGGAGAATTTTGAGCATTACCTTGCTAGCATGTGAGATGAGTGCAATTGTGTGGTAGTTTGAGCATTCTTTGGCATTGCCTTTCTTTGGGATTGGAATGAAAACTGACCTTTCCCAGTCGTGTGGCCACTGCTGAGTTTTCCAAGTTTGCTGGCATATTGAGTGCAGCACTTTCACAGCATCACCTTTTAGGATTTGAAATAGCTCAGCTGGAATTCCATCACCTCCACTAGCTTCGTTTGTAGTGATACTTTCTAAGTCCCACTTGATTTCACATTCTAGGATGTCTGGCTCTAGGTGAGTGATCACACCATCATGATTATCTTGGTCGTGAAGATCTTTTTTGTACAGTTCTTCTGTGTATTCTTGCCACCTCTTCTTAATTTCTTCTACTTCAGTTAGGTCCATACCATTTCTGTCCTTTATCGAGCCCATCTTTGCATAAGATATTCCCTTGGTATCTCTAATTTTCTTGAAGAGATCTCTAGTCTTTCCCATTCCGTTGTTTTCCTCTATTTCTTTGCATTGATCGCTGAGGAAGTCTTTCTTATCTCTCCTTGCTATTCTTTGGAACTCTGCATTCAGATGCTTATATCTTTCCTTTTCTCCTTTGCTTTTCACTTCTCTTCTTTTCACAGCTATTTGTAAGGCCTCCCCAGACAGCCATTTTGCTTTTTTGCATTTCTTTTCCATGGGGATGGTCTTGATCCCTGTCTCCTGTACAATTCATGAACCTCCATCCATAGTTCATCAGACACTCTATTTATCATATCTAGTCCCTTAAATCTATTTCTCACTTCCACTGTATGGTGGAGAAGTCTGACAGAATGTGGTACACTGGAGATGGGAATGGCAAACCACTTCATTATTCTTTCCTTGAGAACCCCATGAACAGTATGAAAAGGCAAAATTATAGGATTCTGAAAGAGGAACTCCCCAGTTCATTAGGTGCCCAATATGCTACTGGAGATCAGTGGGGAAATAACTCCAGAAAGAATGAAGGTATGGAGCCAAAGAAAAAACAATACCCAGTTGTGGATGTGACTGGTGATAGAAGCAAGGTCTGATGCTGTAAAGAGCAATATTGCATAGGAACCTGGAATGTTAGGTCCATGAATCAAGGCAAATTGTAAGTAGTCAAACAGGAGACGGCAAGAGGGAACATTGACATTCTAGGAATCAGTGAACTAAAATGGACTGGAATGGGTAAATTTAACTCAGATGACCATTATATCTACTACTGTGGGCAGTAATCCCTTAGAAGAAATGGAGTAGCCATCATGGTCAACAAGAGTCCGAAATGCAGTACTTGGATGCAATCTCAAAAATGACAGAATGATCTCTGTTCATTTCCAAGGCAAACCATTCAATATCACAGTAATTCAAGTCTATGCCCCAACCAGTAATGCTGAAGAAGCTGAAGTTGAGCAGTTCTATGAAGACCTACAAGACGTTTTAGAACTAACACCCCCAAAAGATGTCCTTTTCATTACAGGGGACTGGAATGCAAAAGTAGGAAGTCAAGAAACACCTGAAGTAACAGGCAAATTTGGCCTTGGAATACAGAATGAAGCAGGGAAAAGGCTGATAGAGTTTTGCCAAGAGATCACACTGGTCATAGCAAACACCCTCTTCCAACAACACAAGAGAAGACTCTACACATGGACATCACCAGATGGTCAACACCGAAATCAGATTGATTATATTCTTTGCAGCCAAAGATGGAGAAGCTCTATACAGTCAGCAAAAACAAGACTGGGAGCTGACTGTGGCTCAGATCATGAACTCCTTATTGCCAAATTCAGACTGAAATTGAAGAAAGTAGGGGAATCCACTAGACCATTCAGGTATGACCTAAATCAAATCCCTTATGATTATACAGTGGAAGTGAGAAATAGATTTAAGGGCCTAGATCTGATTGATAGATGCTATAGTGAACCTAAAAGATCCATGAATTTAGAAGGAAATTCTAAAAAGCTAGTAGGCAGAATCGTTTCTTTTTGGTTAGTTACTGTTAATGCAGTAGCAAGTTTAAACTAAGTTTAGACCATTAAAAAAATGCATGCAAGACATAATATTATTTTGAATATAAAAAACAAATAACAAGAAACAATAAAAATTATGTTAACAAACCAGGTTGATTTTGTCCAATGCACAGCAAGTTGAACACAGCAAGTTAAAACACTGAGGTTTACAGCAAAGAGGGTTTATCTCCAAGGTCAAGGAGACCAGAGAACTAGTCTCGAATCTGCTTCCCTAAAAGCAAGGAGTCAGGGCTCTTATAGATAATAAATAAAGAAGCAGGGTGAGCTGAGGTGTGGGAAAAGGTATAGGAATCATTCCACACACAGACATACCTGAGTTACAGGTCTCTGCATTTCAAAAGGTCACCAAGCATGCCCAGTTGAAGGGTCAGTGGTCTGTGGTCCTATCCAGTCTCAATCAACTCATCTTGAACTAGATGCAGCTGACTCCAAGCTTCTGGAAAACAATTTGGGCAAATGGCTTATTGCTTAGGCTAGTTGCTGCTTGGCACACATGCAAGTCTTAAAATGACCTTGATTAGTGAAGGCAGGTGAAATGGACCAATCATTACACTATTTCAAGTAAAACACTGATCTTTGACAAAGGAGGAAACACAATACGATGGAGAAAACATGGTCTTTTTAACAAATGGTGCTGAAAGATGTAAATAGCCACATGGTAAAAAATGAATTTAGACAGACTTTATACCATTCACAACATAGATCTGAATATAAAACACAAAACTACCAGAAGATAAGATAGTAGGAAATATAGATGACCTTGGGTTGAGTACGGATATTTTAGATACTACATCTAAAGCATGATCAATAAAATAAATGATTGATAAGTTGGACATAATTAAAATAAAAATCTGCCATTCTGTGAGAGACACTACGAAGTGAGAAGATAAGCCACAGACTGGGAGAAAGTATTTACAAGAGATAAGTTTGATAAAGAACTGTTATTCTAAATGCCCTGGGTTGGCTAAAATGTTTGCTTGGGTTTTTCCACAATATTTTATGGAAAAATATCCAAATGAACTTTTGACCAACCCAATACAAAAGGCTCTTAACACTCAACTTTAAAAAAAAACAAACTGATTTTAAAAAAAGATCAAAAGCCTTAACAGACACCTTACCAAAGAGGATACATAAATGACAGGTAAGTATACGAAAATATGTTCAACATCATATGTCATCAGAGAAATGAAAGTTAAAATACCAATGAGATACCAACAAACACCTATTAGGATGACAACAGTCCAAACATTAACAGCACAGAATGGCAGAGATGATACAGAGCAATAGGAACTCTCATTCACTGATAGTGAGAATGCATATTGCAGAGTCATTTTGGAATATAGATGTGCACTTAATATATGATCCAGCAACTACACACCTTGGTATTTATGCAAATAAGTTGAAAACATGTCCACACAATAATCTGCACACAGATGTTTACATTAGCTTTATTCCTCATTGTCCAAAACTGGAAGCAACCAAAATGTCCTTCAATAGGTGAATGTATAAATAAACTAGGGTACATCTAGACAATGGAATAATATTGAGTGCCAAAAATAAATGAGCTATCAAGTCATAAAAATACACGGAGAATCTTAAATGTATATTACTCATGAAAGAAACCAATCTGAAAGGCTACATACTGAGTTTTCTGACAGTTGAGAAAAGCCAAAACTATGGAGACAATAAAAGAATCAGTGGTTTCCCAGAATTAGAGAAGAAGAAGGGATAAATAGGCAGAGCACATAGAATTTTTAGAATGATAAACTATTTTGTATGATACTATGATGGTGGATATATGTAATTATACATTTGTTAATACCCATAGAATGTACATGGATCATGGATAAAGCAAGGGAATTCCAGAAAAAAACATTAATTTCTGCTTCATTGACTTTATGGTGAAGCTTTTGACTATGTAGATCACAACAAATTGTGGAAAATTCTTAAAGAGATGAGAATACCAGACCACCTTACCTGTCTCCTGAGAAACCTGAATACAGGTCAAGAAGAACAGTTAGAACCAGACATGGAACCGCTAACTGGTTCAAAATTGGGGAAGGGGAGTACAACAAGGCAGTATATTGTCATGCTGCTTATTTAACTTATATGCAGAGTACATCATAAGAAATGTGGGTTGGATGAATCCCATGCTTGAATCAAGATTGCTGGGAGAAATATCAACAACCTCAGAAATGCAGATGATACCACTCTAAAGTAAAAAACCAAAGAGGAACTAGAGCCTCTTGATGAGGGTGAACAAGGAGAGTGAAAAAGCTGGCTTGAAACTCAACATTCAAAAAACTAAGACCATGGGATCTGGTCCCATCATTTCATGGCAAATAGGAGTGGGTGGGGAGTGGAAACAGTGACAGATTTTATTTTCTTGGGCTTCAAAATCACTGTGGATAATGACTCCTGTCATAACATTAAAAGATGTTTGCTCCTTGGAAGGAAAGCTATGACAAATCTTGATGGTGTATTAAAAAAGAAGAGACATCATTTTGCTGACAAAGGTCCATATAGTCAAAGTTAGGATTTTTCCAGTAGTCACATACAGATATGAGAATTGGACCATAAAGAAGGCAGAGTGCTAAAGAATTTATGGTTCTGGCAAAGACTCCTGAGAATTCCTTGGACAGAAAGGAGATCAAACTAATCAATCCTAAAGGAAATCAAGCCTGTATATTGATTAGAAGGACTGATGCTGAAGCTGAGGCTCTAATACTTTGGCCACATGATGGGAAGAACTAACTCAGTGAAAAAGACCCTGCTGCTCGGAAAGATTGAAGGCAGGAGGAAAAGGGGGTGGCAGAGGATGAGATGATTAGATAACATCATTCTTCACTCAGTGGACATGAATTTGAGCAAACTCTGGGAGACAGTTGTGGACAGAGTAGCCTGGTGTGCCACAGTCCATGGGGTCACAAAGAGTCAGATATGACTTAGTGACTGCAAAAAAAAAAAAAAAAAAAGCAACAGTGGAATGAACACCAAGAAAAACCCTAATATAAACTATGAACTTTGGATAGCAATAATGTGTCAATGCAGTTCATCTGTTGTAACAAATGTGCCAATTTAGTGGAGAAAGGTGATAGTGGAGAAGTGGGGCTGGGGTGCTGGGAGGGCAGATAGTGTATGGGAACTCTCTATACTTTCCATTTAATTTGGATGTGAATATAAAAGTGTTCTAAAAATTAAAGTCTATTTGAAAAGGTAAAACAGAAGAATCTAACTTGATCCATTTTAAAGGGGATTTTTTTCCAGAGAAATTGACATTTTTCCAAGTAATAAGGTAATCATCACATAAACAGTTAGTTTGGGGCATATTCAGTAGGAGGTAAGAGAAAGATTTTAATGAATTTTTAAAATAGATGCATATCCTATTGCAAAATGAATTACATTACGAAACAGAGGGAGAACAAAAACAAAGATAAGGCACTCATTGTAATTCATATAAGGCAACCCATCTCAAATCTATTTTGAAGAACCTCTAAAGATAAAAATTAATATAGATGATATATCCAAATATAGGCAATTCCATCAAGACCACTCAAACAAATTTTTACAGACTATGAACCAAAATATATCTACTTCACATTCACAAGCTAAATTGGATATGACTATATCATATTTATGGCTACCCATTCTAGTATTCTGCCTGGAGAATTCCATGGACAGAGGAGCCTGGTGGCTACATGTGCAAAGTGTAGGACAGGACTGAGTGGCTAACACTTTCACTTTTTTTCACATATCATAAGTATACTGTACAGGGAAAAGTGTGAAGGTAACATAAATGGTTAGAAGCAAAATGTGTCAAACTGTGAAGATTCAACATTAGGATGTCAACTTTCAGACTAGCTAATAAAGCATATTAGCTTTTATCCTTTAGAAGTCAATACAATGGTCAATTAGTGCGTGTGTGCTCGGTCATTTCAGTTGTGTCTGACTCTTTGCAACCCTATGGACTATAGTCCACCAGACTCCTCTGCCCATGGAATTCTCCAGGCAAGCATACTGGAGAGGGTCACCATGCCTTTTTCCAGGGGATCTTCCCCACCTAGGGATGAAACCCGCACCTCTTGCATTGCAGGCAGATTCTTTACCACTGAGCCACTGGGGACGTCTGGCCAATTAGTAAAGAAGTGCAAAGTAGATTATATACACACCATTGAAAGTTGAACAACATGGGTTTGAATGGCATGGGCCTACTTGTATATGGATATTTTACAATAGCAATTCCTAGAGTACTACACAGTAAGTAGTTGGTTGAATCCTTAGAACCAAAACTGCACATAAGGAGTAACCATGGATATGGAGGAGACGGGGGTGGCAGAGGATATGAGATGATTAGATAAGTTATATTTGGATTTTTGATGCACAGAAAGTCAGTGTCTGCAAACCTCTAAGACATATGGGTTTAACAGAGTCAGTTGAAAGGGGAAAAAAGTGACTAGAGCAAAGTAAAAGCAGTGTGCCAAAAATCCTCCAGTAAACAGCTGTAAATAAGTAAGTTGCCATGACAAGATTTATGAAAAAATGTTCCCTGAGAATTCTGGAGCCAAAAAAACTGTGGCTTTGATGTTACTCCTGGGGAAACAGTGAGATTATTATTCCATTGTCCTTAAGGTGTTTGCTGTGTAGGTCATCCCTAACTGAGATAGGCACTGATGATGTGTGGTATAAATATAAACTAGTCACTCTGATATGGGAAGCAGACAGGGTTAAGGGACAATGTTCCATGTTGGTTTATTGCAGAAAATGAAGAGATCCTAATACAATAGACAAGATTACACATGAAAGGCTAAAAAGAATATTCTGATGGAAAAAGAAAGGGAAGTTACAGATTTTACATGATCTGTGCCTTCTGGGTTGCCATTTCCTTCTCCAATGCATGAAAGTGAAAAGTGAAAGTAAAGTCACTCAGTTGTGTCCGACTCCTAGCGACCCCGTGGACTGCAGCCCACCAGGCTCCTCTGTCCATGGGATTTTCCAGGCAAGAGTACTGGAGTGGGTTGCCATTGCCTTCTCCTCTTTGCTCCTTAGCAGACATGATTGAGAAATTTTTATCTGCTTAAACATTAAAGAGTTGTAAACCAAAGTTCAAGCATGGTTATTTTAATCAGTGAAATTGATAAATAATACCAGACTTGAAATTACTTGCAGATGAAGATATAGCCAAGGAAACACTGCTACCTATCAAAAGGAAGGAATGGGTCTGAGGCTCAACTATCTGGTACCTAATATGATTCTTGTGTCTTTGCAGAAAGAAAATATTGAAGAATATCTAGGTGTGGCAATCAGCGGAGGCCAAGAATTTGTCATGGTTCAAAGATAGCATGTGACTGGGTATATCTAGAATAGTGTCTCCTAATGGGATCTCTTCATTTTGCTCTTTCCTAAGGTAATTTCAGCTTTGGCAACTAAGATGTGTGCATAAAATCAAGGCACCCATCTTGCCAAGTTGTAGTTAGCCATTTAAAAATAAAGTTTATGATAAAAATGAGTCAAGTTATTGACAAAAACACATGTAATCAAAAAAAGAAAAGTAGCTTAACATAGCTAGTACTAGATTCAGGCCCATCTTTGGAAGAATCTAAAACTTCTGAAGTCATACCATGTCATCTGAACACAAAATCAGAAGCCAGAATGAGTTTTTATGCTACAGTCAACAAGTATTTGCAAAGTCAGGAGAACAAAAAGGCATATCTTAGCTTTTTTCAGTACAAGAAAAAGAAAGGATCAACTTACTGAATCTTCTCTAAATGAACATTATATTCAAAACAGCAAAACAAACATGAAAAATAGACAATTCCAAGGCAGAGAAGAACACAGTAAAAGATTACCTTGGTGTTTAGTTTACAGTTCTATGCCATGGTTAATTATAAAACAGAAAACTATAAAATAAAAATAAAAATTGGTACCATTATAGAATGATTCAGAATCATTCTTCACCATGTTTTGGGTCTTATGTAAAATAGAAAATATACAAGAGAGACAAGTATTACCCTAGCAGTTTAAGTCCTTTTTAGTTTAATCATTTTTTTTTTTTGCCCATATAATAATCGTAAAATTTTCCCAATGGGAAGAAATTTTTTTAAATGATGAGATTTGAAGGCATGCCTTTTGTCTCAATACATATTTAAAACAAGATACTATTCTGTGTCTGCAGATAGTGAGTTCCCATTTACAGAAATGGCCAAGAAAAAAATGCATTCATAGCACTCTTAATGTTTATTCTTGACAACTTGAGTTTTTAGTGCATTACATGTATTTTGATTAATAAAAAGATACATAGGAATCTTTTCTAAGGAAGAACAAATGTTGTAAAAGTATCTCCTCTTAATCTCTCCCAGCTCAGCAAAGAAACACCAACAGCAGCACCTCCACAATAACTGTATCCCTTGCAAATGAGTGGTTATAGTATTATGGTGGGAGGAGAATGGATTTGAAGTCAGAAGACATTTGGCTTATGAAAACTGTGAACAATTCCTTCTGAGATAGGTTTAAACGGGAACTCACATTATCAACAGGATTTTCTAATATTCTGCCTGACAGGTAATCTCCTTAATTTTAAATTAAAAAAAAAAAAAACACACACAGTCAAGACATTTGGTTACTATAACATAAATCCTTTCATAAAGTATATATATATATATATATATATAATATATATCACTGTGTATATTATAAAATTATTTTCTTAAATGTAAAAGATACACAAAAGGCACTTAATAAATATTTTTGAAAGAACAGGTAAGATTATCTCTTAGTTGTTCACTAAAATAATAAATTTCAGTCTCCTCTAACTGACTTCCAGAACTAGTGAACAAATACATGGATATAGAAAACAATACATTGTATAATAACTCCAATACTTTGGCCACCTGATGCAAATAACTGACTCATTGGAAAAGACCCCAATGCTGGGAAAGACTGAAGGCAGAAGAAGAAGGGGACAACAGAGGATGAGATGGTTGGATGGCATCACTGACTCGATGGACACGAATCGAGTAAGCTCAGGGAGTTGGTGATGGAAAGGGAAGCCTGGTGTGCTGCAGTCCATGGGGTCGCAAAGTGTCTGACACGACGGAGCAACTGAACTGAACTTATACCAATTACAATGTGCAGAATCTTAGAAGTGGATTGTAACTTTCAATGGACTGATACTGCTACTGCTAAGTCGCTTCAGTCGTGTCTGATTCTATGTGACCCCATAGACAGCAGCTCACCAGGCTCCCCCGTCCCTGGAATTCTCCAGGCAAGAACACTGGAGTGGGTTGCCATTTCCTTCTCCAATGCATAAAAGTGAAAAGTGAAAGTGAAGTTTCTCAGTCGTGTCCGACTCTTAGCGATCCCATGGACTGCAGCCCACCAGGCTCCTCCATCCATGGGATTTTCCAGGCAAGAGTACTGGAGTGGGGTGCCATTGCCTTCTCTGGACTTTCATTGGAAGTGGTCTATAATTTCCAGTTTTAGACATATGAACAAGAACAAAACATTAAAATAGGACAATTAATTAGTTGTCAACATGAACTATAAATCAAGAGAATAAACAGACAAAATTAGTCATACTGTGCTTAGTCACTGAGTAATGTCTGACTCTTTGTGACCCTATGGACTGTAGCACTCCAGGCTCCTCTGTCCATAGGATTCTCCAGGCAAGAATACTGGAGTGGGTTGCCATGCCCTCCTCCAGGGGATCTTCCCAACCCAGGGATTGAACCCGGGTCACCTGCATTGTGGGCAGATTCTTTACTGTCTGAGTCACCAGGGAAGCCCTTACAAATCCCAACCCAGGAATCAAACCCAGGTCTCCCACATTGCAGGCAGATTCTTTACCAGCTGAGCCACAAGAGAAGACCATATAAGCCATAAAGAAATTGTAGGTTGATAAATATGAAGCTAAAAGTACAGTCCTAAGCCATTATACTAGAATTATTTCTCAAAATAAAATTTGAGAGATTATACCTTCAGGAAAAAGCCAACGGCTTCTTTCAATACAAGTTTAAGCGTAAGTTTTTATACAATATGTTGTTGAATGTGATTAAAATTTTGTGTGCTCTTCATTGTATTAAAACCACAGGCAAAAGTTTTTCTAAGCCTCCAAATGCCACACTTTGAAGCCTGTAGAGTGAGGAGTGTTTCAAGAGATGGTGGGTAGAAAAATAGAAATCAACATCAGCAGAAAAACCTAGGCTAATATTGAATCAAGACAGCAAGCAACTAACTTAAGGAAAATGAAAAAGGAGGGATTTAAAAGAAACTGAACACAAACAAACAAAAAAAAAATCACAATTTCATGACAAACAACAGCACTATCTTGTGTTCACCCAGCCCATTTGATATATACCAAAAATCTTGGTAGAAATTATTG
The DNA here is from genome assembly GCF_002263795.3 of Bos taurus. Classification (NCBI taxonomy): domain Eukaryota; kingdom Metazoa; phylum Chordata; class Mammalia; order Artiodactyla; family Bovidae; genus Bos; species Bos taurus. The sequence goes on along the minus strand of NC_037348.1, from coordinate 37,564,231 downwards.
CATTAATCCACACACCAATTGGTCTCTGATATGGATTAGAAACTTATAGTATTACTCCTGTTTAACAGTTGTTAAAAGTTGTAATTTCAAAAGCAATTCAGAGACTTTCTGAGTAAAATCAAAATCTAAGCAACCACAAATTCTACTTTACAAATCTATTTCCTATTACCTGTATTAAGGATATGAAAGGTTTTAAATTTCTTCCCCTATTCAACTGACTTAACATTTTATTATTTGCTAGTGTCAAGTTTGTTATTTTCAAACAACAACAAAGCTCCCAGTGAAAACCATTATTTCTCTTTAACTTCTGAGGAGTTCAGAGTGAACATACAAAAGAGACATAAGCAAGGATGTATTCATCATAGGCTTGGAACATCCAGTAAACAAAATACATTACTTTTCAGCTCTTTTGAAAGGAAAATATGTATTATACATCTAAACATCAAACTGATGGAATAATATATACTGATTTGTGACGATGATTTAAAATATTCCGCTAACACCATTTTTCATATTAGACCTTCATTGAAAGAGAACACTAGCATAAACCACACTACTATAATAAAAGTCAGTGATTTCCTCTCGAGGCAGCAAGGCAGTGTTATTTTACTTCACTGTGGTCATCACAGGCATATCCAAGGTAGCCATTTCTTAAGAGTCATGCTGTAAAACTAAGTTAAAAAAATAAACAACCAACTTGTGTAATGACTGATGGCCTCAGGGTAGCTCCATGATAGATAGATACAAGACAGATGACAGAGATAGATTAAAAGATGAATGTCTTCTTTTGATTATGTTGAGTAATTGATGCTTATTAGATGAAAAACTATGATTCGTATTATTATTTTTTCAGCATCAGCAGAAGGGAAACAGAAAAATTTTAGCAGGGCAAGTTCAGCCTATATGTTAAGGATTCCCGAGTCTGCAAAGAACAATGCTCTCCAGTAATTATTAGCACAGAGAAGGTGCTTCTAGTTTTCCCAAACTTTATAACAACACAGTTATAATCATCATGCTTCAAATGAAAACATTCTGGAACCATCTTAAACTATTTAGCTTCTAAGCCATCCAGCCTGTTGACATCCAAAAATCAATGTTATCAGTGTCTCTTCTAGTGGGAGGATTACTTTAACAGGGGTATCTCCACAGTCATCCTTGGCATACCTGGTCACGGGAATGCATGATTTACACAGCTGCACAGTTGGGGTTTGTGTTGAAAGAGATTTTAGCAGATGAGGCATAAAATTTGAAAATATGCAGCCAGGGAGATGGGAGGTATGAAACCCTCTGTTCTGCAAACATTAGTCTTTTTCAGATTTTGTTTGTCAGTCTTTCCAGCTAAATAGAGAAGTGACAACACTCTGAAAGAGTTTATGCAGATGCTGAAAAATAAATAGATTAGCTATTACTAGCTGGCATAAATGCTTAGCATTTAGATATTTCATTATATGTAACAGAATTGACTAAACACATTGGCCAGGATAATATTGGACAACAGATGATACAAATATGAATGCCGGCACATGAAAACATATTAGGGACAGATTTAGAAAAGATAAACAAAGGTAGAAGAGTTTTATTTGAATTATTTTTTAAATGGCTTACATTTTAACAAGCAGTATTTTTAAATGGATGAATGATGCAGCAGTGATAAGGTATTAGGATATCTGTCAGGGCTACTATTCTCTTCTGGGGCACCATGCTAGCTTATGAGGTTGTGGACAAAATTCAGCTTCTTGTGGAGCACCATGCTAGCTTATGAGGTTGTGGACAAAATTCAGCTTCTTGTGGTTGTAGAACTGAAGTCCCTGTTTTCTTGACACATTACTGTCTTCAAATTCAAGCAAAGAATCATTGAATTCTTCTTGTGCTTTGGATTTCTCCAAATTCCCTTTCCGCCTTGCCTTGTGCTTTTAAGGGATCATGTGATTATATTGGGCCTCTGCTTCTGGTCAATCTTCTTCTTTTGAATTCAATTGATTAGGAAATTTAACTACATCTACAAAGTTCTTTTTGACATGTTAAATAATATATTCACTGCCTGATGATCAGAGTGTAGAATTCTATTGGGAGCTAAATTCATGTGCCTGAAATTTCATCGTCTATTACATATTTATTTGAAACGTAAGTAGACTTATATTAGATTATTATTCTTAAACATGACAATATAGTCATTATTCACATTATATTTTAGTGTGAGTTTAGTAAGAATCTTAACTTATAAGAACTGAAATTTGCCTTAAGGAATAAGTGTAGCCATGAAAAGAAAAATACAGGACAAAAGTCTGATTTTATAGCATGGAGAAGTATTTCCCAGGGGAAAACTAAAGACCGGCCTGAGTGGAGTACTGAAATGTGACATTCTTGAAAAGGATGCTAGAAGAAAGTAGAAAGAAGTAGAAGAATGAGTGGGTCAGAGACAGTGAAGAACCAGAAAACAGTTTTCCCATGGGCTGTGAAAGATAGTAATGAGCTAAGTAAGTTAACCAGACCCTAGCCCTATATGTCCTTCCTCTTTCATCAGTAACTCAAACACCACACACACACACACATACACACGCACACACACGCCCCTAAATAGAAACAGAGGTACAAGAAAAGATTCCAATAAGTTTCTGCAGTTGAGAAACATATTTCTTTCCCTTGGAGCATCGTATAGAGTTTTCATAAGTTAACAGCAGATTTGGAATTGAGGAAAAGAGGCATTTAGAATAGAAGGAAGAAACAATATACAACTATTTCTATTGGTTTTAAAATGCCCCTTAACTTCCAGGAATAACTTTGTCTATCCAATATTGTAATGTATATTTAAAGAAAGAAAGCATTTTGTCTTGGAACAAATACTAAGTTCACAATAATCCAATCATAACCTTAACAGGGTGAAAAACCAATCTCTGCTTCACTTCACTGCACTATAGTATTTAATCTTTTTCTATTGATAGTGCATGCAATTTTCATTAGAAGAGCTTTAAACATCAAAAGTAACATTTGGAGGCAGCAGCAGACTCACAGCAGCTTTTTAATATTTGGTCACTTTATAATTAGATTATAACTTTACAAGGAAGCATATACAGGACACTGGGTCACAGTTTTAAAGTCATAAAACCAATAAAATCTTCCAGGGTGTATTATTATTTTGAAATGACTTATAAGCAATTTCATTTTACTGCCAAAACATTTTTATCATTTCTTTCCCAAAGACAAATGTGTTCAGTTCGATTTGTGTCTGTCTCTGCATTTAATCATGTTTGCAGGGTTTTTTTTATTTTTTGAGTTTACAATTAATTCTCTCTACATTTATGTAACACTATTCAAAACTTTTTCCTCCCTAAATTTGTCCTAGTGGATGATTGCTTATTATAATTTTGTAATGTTGTAATTATTATATATACATAGTACTCTGAGGATCCTGACAGAAGATATTATTTTATAATTTTATTTTTTTTATTGCTCAAACAATTGCAAATAACGTATTCATAAAGTCTAAAACATGTAAACGTAACCCAGATTCAACTGCTGTTCAGAAAACCACTAGATCAGGAATATTTTAGGTAAATGTAAAGTTAGTATTTTATATACTACTGGTCAAACTGCATCTGATGTGCACCTGAATTTAGTCACCTTCCTTTAAATGATTAATAGATCAGGCATTTGCACATCAACACAGAAAACAGCAATGTATAAGGTAAGTAAAGAAAATAGTTTTAGGAGAACAATGGGTATGCGAATGAGGAACTTGGTAACAGTTCTTGTAATAATTGAATTGATCAACATATCATTTAAGCTCTAGGATTTTTGTTAGCATGTGTCAGAAAGTGAGGCTAAGCTATAGCATTGTGCTTTTCAGTTCTGAAAATATAGGAGTCTGTGGATTGAAGTGTGCTCTCCATGTCTTTAAACTATCATATGATTTTTTAAATTTAATTTTATTTAATTTTACAATATTCTATTGGTTTTGCCATATGGTAACTTGGCAGAAAAATTAACTCTTTTAAAACACTGGAGTGATTTAAAGGAAAACCATACACAATAATGGTTGATAATGCGAACTTCAACTTTATCTTTCTGCCATAAGTTAACTTTCTGCCCTGAGTAGTTTGATTAACATCACTGCTTCATTCTAGCAGTTCAGTGACTCAGTTGTATCCAACTCTTTGCGACCCCAATGGACTGCAGCATGCCAGGCCTCCCTGTCCATCACCAGCTCCCGGAGTTTACTCAAACTCATGTCCATTGAGTAGGTGATGCTATCCAACCATCTCATCCTTTGTTGTCCCCTTCTCCTCCTGCCCTCAATCTTTCCCAACATCAGGGTCTTTTCAGATGAGTCAGTTCTTCCCATCAAGTGGCCAAAGTATTGGAGCTTCAGCATCAGCATCAGTCCTTCCAAATGAATATTTAGGACTAATTTCCTTTACGATGGACAGGTTGGATCTCCTTGCAGTTCAAGGGACTCTCAACAGTCTTCTCCAACACCACAATTCAAAAGCATCAATTCTTCAGCACTCAGCTTTCTTTATAGTCCAACTCTCACATCCATACATGACTACTGGAAAAACCATAGCTTTGACTAGACAGAACTTTGTTGGCAAAGTAATGTCTCTGCTTTTTAATATGCTGTCTAGGCTGGTCATAAATTTTTTTCCAAGAAGCAAGCATCTTTTAATTTCATGGCTGCAGTCACCATCTGCAGTGATTTTGGAGCCCAAGCTTCATTCTATACCAGTGGAAATATTTTGAGATAATTAACAAGCATATTTGTTATTTAAAATAAGAACATCAAGAAGTGATAACTGGAAAGAATATTAAACATTAATGCAATTAGTTACAGGAATCCTGATAGGAGGAATGAACATAATCAACAAACTAGTTTGACATGTGAGAAACTTGAAAAATGAGAGACACAGAAAAAAAAAAAAAGAAAGAGAAGTTTAGGAAAATTCACCCCCTCCTAGAGATAACTCATTTGCCAAACTTGGTCAGGGAGTGAGTATCAATAATTCCTTGTGGCGTACATGTGTGCTGAGTCACTTCAGTCGTATGCAATTCTGTGTGACCCTATGGACTGTAGCCTGTCAGGCTCCTCTGTCCATGGTGATTCTCCAGGCAAGAATACTGGAGTGGGTTGCTAAGTGCTCCTCCAGGGGATCTTCCTGACCCAGGGACTGAACTCATGTCTCTTATGTCTCCTACATTGCTGAGTTCTTTTCCACTAATGCCACCTGGGAAGCTCAATTCCTTATTATGAGTAGTTTTAAGTCCACAGTAGAACTCCTTTATGTGTTTCTGATTCAGACAGTGAACTCTGCATATATGTCTTTTCTTCCCCCTTAACAAAAGCCCACTGAAATGGCAGATATATTAAAAAACAAAACAAAACAAAACATTCATTGTGAACAGGAGAACCAGTAGATATAATCTTCATAACAGATGAAATAGAGTAAAGAAAGCTATAGCCCACAAAAAAAAGCAAATGAAAATAACAGACATGGGAGCAGTGATCTTTAGTGGGCCTGAAAAGATTCAGGGGTACAAGCCTTATGACAGTGGTTACATTGTGCAGAAGTCTGAATGGGACAGAAAAAAATTTAACTAATTTAAAGGCTTTGTAAGTAATTGCAGGACCAGGCTGCTTTTTGCAAGCTATTCACATGCAAGCCCTGCATTGGCAGAGACACTGGTTACTTTCAGACATAACTAAAGAACTCCCAAAAGAAAGTGAACAATGTCTTGGGGAGTACTAGGGATTCTAGCACTGGTGTTAGTATGTCAGATATTTTCTACTTTTTATTTAATTCAATTTTATTTATTTTTGGAAATTAGAGTAAAAGCTAGCTTTTATATTTGCTACCTATTTACATGTCATTAATGGAAATGCTGAGAATCAGCCCTCCCATTCAAAGGAAAAACAATTTGGGAAACTAACTTACACAAAGGTAGAAGTCAGTGTCAGTCCTGTAAAATGAGAAACTGGTGAAGATGTGCCTCAGCCTATGTGATGGAATGTCAGTGAAAGAGGAAGCATAATCCACAATTGTAAGAAAAGAATTCTAGGATGACAATAGTGCAGCTTACAAAGAAATTAATAACATTTAGTGTTAGCTTTGTCCAACATTTTTTCCCTTTTTCCAGCATGTAAAATGAAAGTCGCTCAGTCATGTCCAACTCTTTTTGACCCCATGGACTGTAGCCTGCCAGGCTCTTCTGTCCATGGAATTCTCCAGCCAAGAATACTGGAGTGGATAGCCCTTCCCTTCTCCAGGGGATCTTCCCAACCCTGGGATCAAACCTAGGTCTCCTGAATTGCTGCTGCTGCTGCTAAGTCACTTCAGTCGTGTTCGACTTGGTGTGACCCCATGGACGGCAGCCCACCAGGCTCCCCCGTCCCTGGGATTCTCCAGGCAAGAACACTGGAGTGGGCTGCCATTTCCTTCTCCAGTGCGTGAAAGTGAAAAGGGAAAGTGAAATCGCTCAGTCATGTCCGACTCTTAGCGACCCCATGGACTGCAGCCTACCAGGCTCCTCCATCCATGGGATTTTCCAGGCAAGAGTACTGGAGTGGGGTGCCATCGCTTTCTCCGAATTGCAGGGGGATTCTTTATGGTCTGAGTCACCAGGGATATGAACCTCCTATTTCATTTGGGAAATGTGTTAATATGTTACCCTTGGGGGAACATAGTAACAAATCAACAACTCTACACGGCATTCCATTGGCAGTGATATGGTATCCACTATCCAGAAGCAGTAATGTCGTTGTTGCCATGTCTGATGGTATTTGAGTTAGCATCAATGCCCAGTTAATGCTACAGTATCTCTCCAACCGTTGCATTGTAGTGACACTGGCTATAGTCCTGGCTTTTAGTGTGGGCTTATACTGTCCATAAACGTTTCTCAGGAATTTTCTCCTGTCTCTGTAACAATATGATTATTGTAAATATTGACAAGATGACTCTATACTTTATATAGAAAGGAAAGAGAGAACAAAAAGTTGGTTTTTTTAAACAGCAAAGTTGGAAGACTCACACTATCTGATGTAAAGCTGCAAAGATCACAATACCATGGTATCAATGAAAAGATGGACATGTCGATCAATGGGAGACAATATTCAGAAATAGAGAAACACAACTATGTTCAATTGATTTTTGTCAAATATGCAAAGGCAAGCCAATGTCTAAAACAAATTTTTTAAACAAAATTTGATGAATTATTTCATATCTGCATGAAAAAAAAACACTTTGACCGGATCTCTCAGCTTATATATTGGGTTGGCCAAAAATTTCATTTGTTTTTAAAGTAAAGATAAAAGACATATTTTTCATTTTCATCAAGAACTTTATTGAACAATGTATTCACCATTTTGTTCTACTACCTTCTGCCATTTGTCAGGCAAATTCATAATTTCATCTTCCCCAAACTTTTTATATTTTTTTGAGCAAATAACTGTTCCAGGTGCCTTTTATAGTCTTCTAGAGAATTGAAATTTTTTATCCATGAAGAGAATTTTATAATCGAAGTGAATGGAAAACCCAAAGGTGCAGTGTCTGGTGCCTATGGTAGATGAACCCAAATTTCCCAGGCAAGCTGTAACCACTTTTGCCTGGTCATCAAAGAGACGTGTGGTCTTGCATTATCCTGATAGCAATACTCGGAATTAATCATTTGGTTTTCCAGAATGGCTCATAATAGAGGACTCCCTTCCAATCCCACCATACACACACATCATCTTCTTTGGATGAAGATCGGTGTTTGGCGTGGCTGGTGTTGGTTCATTTCACTTGCTCCACAATTTCTTCCATTCCATATTATTGTACAGTATCCACTTTCATCACTTGTCATGATTTGTTTTTTAATAGTGGAATGATTTCATTAAGTTTCAGTAGAAAATTACCTATGGAAATACAGTCAAGAAGATTTTTTTCGCTTAACTTATGTGGAACCCAGATATCAGAGTGATTAACCTAATCATGCTGATTTGAATGATTTTCAACAATTAATGTGTATATTTTGAGTATGTCAACTATCTCCTATGTGGTATAACAATGATTCTTCTCAACTTACTGTCTCAATTTGACGGCTATCAACTTCAACTGGTCTACCTGACCAGAAACCACCATTCAGTGAGAAACCTCCAGTACCAAACTTCTCAAACCACTTTTGACACAACTGATCAGTTGCAGCACCTTCTCCATACACTGCACAAATCTTTTTGTGTGTGTGTTTCAGTTGCATTTTTACCCTTCTTCAAATCATAAAGCATAATATGCCAAAAATATTTGTTTTCTTTCATCTTCAATATTAAAATGGCCACACAAAAATTCACCAGCTTTGATAAGCATTTTTAATTCATGCTGATATGACATCTGTCAAAATACAATCTAACAAAATTGTTTTTAATGAAACTAAACACAACTATGCACTACTAGAGTCATCTCATGGGAGAAAAAAATGAACATTATGGCCAACCCAATAATAGTTAACTCAAAACAGATCATAAACATAGAAAATGTAAAACTTTCAAACTTACAAAGAAAAACATAGAAAATCATTTTCATGACCTTTGGAACAGACAAGGAATTCTTATATGGAATATCAAAAGCACGATCCCCCAAAGAAAATATTGATAGATTAGACTTCATCAAAATTAAAAACACTTTTTTTCTGTGAATGATACTGTTAAAAGAATTAAAAAACAAATTACAGATTGGGAAAAACATATTTGTAAATTATTCCTCACAAGGAACTTGGATCCATAGAATACAAAGAATTTCTAAAACTCAAAAACAAGAAAACAACCCAATAAAATAATAAAATATTTGAATAAAAAAAAAAAACCACTTTACCATAGAAGATATACCAGTGGCAAATGGGTATAGGTAAAAATGTTCACTATCATTAGTCATTACAGGTAATGTGAAGTAAAACCCAAAATAGACACCACTGCACATCTATCGGATCAGCAAACAACAGATATAAAAAGAACCTGATAAAGTCGCATGCCCTGGCAAGTTTGCAGAGCACTCAAATTTCATACATTGCTGCTAGCAATGCAAAAGTGATACAGTCAAGAGTTTAGCAAGTGTTTACTGATGTACAAAAATATAAAGGTTCGGTGATACACATAGTGGAACACTACTTAACCATCAAAAGATTGAAATCTTATTCAACAACATGGATGAATCTTGAGGGTATTATGCTAAGTGAAATAAGTCAGACTAAGAAAGACAAATACTGTTTATTTTCACTTATATGTGGAATTAAACAAAGCCAAGCGATAGAGAGAACAGATTGGTGGTTGACAGAGGTGGTAGCTGAGGGAGTGGATGAAGTAAATGAAGGGGTAAAAATGCACAAACTTCCAGCTATAAAATAAATAAGTCATGGGGATAAAATATACACCATAGTGACTAGAGTTAATAATATTTTACTTAGAAAATAGAGAAAATGCATATTGTTATTAAGAGCCATACATAAAACCCCCTGTAAAATTTCACAAAGGTAAAAATCTTTGATGTATATAATACATGTTTCTTTGTTGCTTTAGCAATACTAATAAAATTAATGACTCCTGAAGAAAAAGTAAACATACTTATCATATGACCCAACAATCTTCCTTTTAAGTATTTACCCAAGGAACTAATACTTATGTTCAAAAAAATCCTGTACATGAATGTTCACAGTAGTTTTAATCACGCGTTCTAAAAACTGGGAACAACCTAAACACCATTTGACTGATGAAAGGATAAATAAACTTTGGTAAATTAATACAGTGCAATAATACATAGCAATGCGAAGGCGTAAATTGTTGATACAAGCAACAATATACACACTGAAAAGTGAACGTGAAAATGTTAGTTGCTCAGTCATGTCCAAACCTTTGTGACCCATGGTTCTGGATTATAAGGGAAAGATGCTGGCTTAAATGGCCATGTGCTTCCTGATTTCATTTGTATGACATAATGGAAAAGGCAAAACTACAGAGAATGAAGTTAAGTGGTAGATGTCAGATTTTAGGGATGAGGAAAGGGGTTGGTTGCTAAGGGCACTGGGGAATATTCCAGATGATGGAATTGCCCTAGATCTTGCTCATTTTGGTAGTTACACAACTCTGTGTATTTGTCAAAACTCAAACAAATATATCAAAACTGAAACCAAGTAGAACCCTTCAGGACCCTCCCAAGTGTAAAGACTCCTCCATGTCCCCTGCTTCTGTTTATAGGAAAGCTAAAGTGTCTCAGACCTCCTCACAAAAGAGTATGCACAAACAGTTAATGATTTGCATGAAAGAGTCACAGAATCTTTCTGTGTCTGATGCACAATCCTGAGTTGTTTCATAAATACTATGACTATCACCAGAGGGAATAAAGCTAATCTTAGGATGACCAGAATGTAGCCATGGCAAATATAAGCTGCTCCATCTTGAACAGTACTGAATCTATGGCTAGCACAATTCTAAAAACAGGCCTCAAGAGAACAGGAATAATAAACACTATTGCTCATAATAATGTGTATCTTTGTGGGCATCATCAAAATAATTACAGCTTGTTCTACAGGTATATATAAGTAGGTAACTAAAATTGTTAACAAAGAGACACTACAGACCCATATCAACCCACTCTAAGAAGTTACATAGAGAGACTTTTACTCATAATCCAATAGAAATGGAATAATGTCTGAGTATGGGGATTTGTAAGCAGCTCTTTGCAGGCAGCAGCTTTCTCCAGACAGCCCCTTTCATCTCATCACTTTAGCAAAACTATATATTTACCAACCTTTATACCAGATGCCCCATGCTTAACTAACCTTTCAAATCTTTTGATAACAGCGTACCTTGCCTAACCTGTTGATTCCTTTTTTTTCTAATTAAAGAAGTAGAAATGAATAATAAATAATTAACAGATGACTAGATCTCTTTCCCTAGTTTCTTCCCTTGGCAATCTCATGAGCAGATGGTGAGAACAAGATAGCATCTAAAGATCACAAAGAGTCAACACGCCTGCACATAGTGGGAATCGGCAAAAATCCAACCCCCTAACTCAGGGATTAACTGAGATTACTCCCCTTTTTCCTTTACAAATTTCCATGGTAAAATCATTAGAGTTGGTTCTGGACAGGACACAATTCTGCCTTCTCCCTAGTCACCAGCCACCTAAATAAAGCAGTCTTTCTGTTCCTACCAGCACTTGTCTCTTGAGTGTTGACTTTTGAATAGTGAGCAGCCAAACCTGAGTTTGGTAACAGAATGAATGAATTTTACTTTACATAAACTTGAAATGAGTAGGTAAAAATTCACAGGAAAAAATTTTAAATATAGTACTTAAATTTTTAAACATTATCAATGATAAAACTGGAAAGCAGCAAAACTGTTGAGGAAATACCATAATGTCAATAGATGTTTATGTTTCATTTATAAAGAGAAACAATAATATACCCATATTATTTAGAGATAGTAAAGTAAACACAAAATTAAAAAGGGAAAATGCTAATCTCTGAAAAGGTATTATGGAGAGAGTTTTATATATATAAATATATACATATGTATTGTGTACATTGTATAGGTGTATTCATAGGAATTATATTGAACTAAGACAACAAATGAATAATAGCAAACTGATCTTATTTAATGATGTGAGTTTAGTAATATTTACACAATCCTCACATTATTTGAGTAAAGAAACCACTTTTTGGGGGTTGTTTAAAGTTTATTTCTGGATCTGTTAGACCCCAAATCACAATTATTTATGAATCTTGTAAGTAAAAAGCAAACAGACAATTTTAGCAACATTCCTTACACAACCATACCTTAGTCTTCTTTCTCTCAGTTTGTGTTGTATGCTTCTTTGCAGTCTGTAAAGCAGTTCATGTGGGTACTTGGGGTGTTCTGAAAATTATAGCAAACAGTAATTATTCCACTAAAAGATGATTGTGTTACAGACTTTAAAATTCTCAGTACAGCAAAAACACTATGGCTCATGCCACAAAGGACACAGATTGCAAGACCAGGCTGGAAAGACAAGCTGCTGTCTGGAAGTATAACATGCATCTTTTACATCTTTACCCAACATTTTTTACACATTTTTTTCCTTTAAACTCTCAGGAACCCCTGCCAAATATTATTTGGGTCCTGATAAATATATTATTGTCCTTTCTAAATATACCATGTTTCTCATAGCAAAGATGGTTTCCATCATAAGGTATTATTACATAATATACCACTGTCATGAGAAATGCTTAGAAAGCTGTCCATATTTTATTGGTTTTTGTTTTGCATATTTCAATCCTATTGGAACCAACTTTCTGTCAACTTTCTTCTTGGAAATCAAAGAATACCTATTGATTCTGAAAAAGACTCTCTGACTACTAAAACAAGCCAAAGTTACAAGAACCAGTAAGTTAAAATCACTGACCTCTTTATAAAACCTTTCAGTTTTATTTTGGGGAAGCTATTTTTTATTTAACATGGATTTTACACATTTAATACAGTTCTTTGCATGTATATACTGAATTCAATTAATTTCATGATAAAACCATAAAACCAGAAAGAAGATCCCAAGTGTGCCATTATGCAAACAAAACATTTGTTGAGAAATAATTCACAGTCCCTTTATCCTTTTCCTTATGATATAAGGCATGCTGATTAATATATCAGAATTCTGAACCTGTCTTTTTATTTGAACAACATTACAGCAATAAACCAGAGATGGAAAGCTTATTGAGGGAGGGGGAATAATTACATTCCAACAAAGAAATAGATTTCATTATAAGTACCCAGGGGGTTATTTTATAAGAAAGTAGAAAAATATGTTTTTAAAAAATATGGCTTGGCAATGGCCTTTATGTCTAGAATATTATTTTCTCAATATAACCCCCATTGAGGCAAAAGTAATATTAACAAATAATAAAGTTTTGCTGTAATTCTTAGTGTTTTAATAAACATAGTTATAACATGCCAAGTAAATTAAACTCCTTAATCTTTTCCCTCTATTTTACTACACCATTGCATTGCTGTACTTGGAAAATGATCATTCCACAAGCAAAGTTACTAATCATCTTAGACTGATTAAAAAGAAAATGTCTTCTTGATTCCTCATGACCCCTAAGCTAAAGTCTTTGAATCAGAGATTAAAGCTTAATTATTTTGATGTACCAGTTCAGTGTTATCAACCTGGCCTCTTCACCACTTTGAAAGTGTAAATTGCTTGAGTAAAATAGGTGAATGCTCTGTCCTTTGCTTTTATTTTTAAAGAACTCATATTTTCAATTTCTAGATGAAGAATAATACCTTCACTAAATTCTAATCATACTTTCTGCTGACAGAGATAGAATAAACCTGGAGATTATCTAGAATACTAAGGGAAGATCACTGTGCATAAATCAATATTGCCTCTACCTGTATTACTAATCTTCTTTTAGACATAAAACACAATGTGTTTTTTTTTTTTTTTAATGTAGACCACTTTGAGATAAGGTTTAAAGTGCTCTCTCACTCTTAAAATACAGTTTTCTTTACTAAACTACTTTCAGTAGAACTGTTTTAAGTATAAAAAATAATCTGAGAATAGTCAGTGCCACCAACCCCATAACTATCGTCTACCCAGTACTTCTATACACAGGTAACCACGTCAGTTTCATGTGTGAACTTTCAGGAATATTCTGTGCTGCACAAATATTGCTTTACAGAAATTCCAACATGAAGCAACATGTTGAATTTTTTTCTTTAAAAATATAGCTTAAAAGAAGATCCATATCAATACATATAGATTTGGTATGCTATTCTGTTATATAAATATTCCATGATTTGTTTAAATCATCACTTAGGATGTGTACAGAAACAGGTAAGTCCTAATGTTGATTGCAGTCCACTTTTTAAAATTTAAGTATAGTTGATTTACCCTGGAGAAGGAAATGGCAACCCACTCCAGTATTCTTGCCTGGAGAATTTCATGGACAGAGGAGCCTGGCAGGCTATTGTCCGTGGGGTCACAAAGACTCAGGCACATAGTTGATTTATAATACTATATTAATTTCAGGTGAACAACATGATGGTTCAATATTTTATAGATTATACTTAAAATAATTATAAAAGATTGGCTGTACCTCCATGTAACTTATCTTTGTAGCTTATTTGTTTTATACATAGCCCATCTATTTTTGTTCTTCCTTATGGTGACTTATCTTCATGGCCTCTTGATTCTTTGTCTGCCAGCCATGCACAAGAAACATGAATCTCATGTAAGCTTGCTTGAGGTCAAATTTTGACACCACCAGTTTTTCACCATGCGAATGTGGGGTAAGTTATTGAGCTTATCTGAGCCTTAGTTTGTACTGGTATAATAATGCCTCCTGAGTTTTATAAATCATAAAAACCATGAAACACAGCCCTGGCACATTCCAAAGTGCCTTATAAATAGAGTGAATACTGATATGATCACTTCCAGAAGCCTTCTGGAACAGGAGGTAAAAGGCTCACTATATATTATAACAAGTTTCAAACATAGTATCCTCCAAAAGTAGCCATAGACCTGGCCCTGACCGACGCCAGTCTAAAGAAGGGATTTCTTTTCACTGCTCTCCTTAGGATAGGCACGAGTATTCCTGACATCCAAAACCACAATGAGCAGGTGGGTCTTGTCACAATAGGATCCAGCTCTAAGAATGATTAGGCTCTTCCCATTCAGGGGGAGCAAGTTGCCAATATCTCTTAAATTGCAGATTCAAGCTCCAAGACCTCACTGCTGCTAAGTCACTTCAGTCGTGTCCGACTCTGTGCAACCCCATAGATGGCAGCCCACCAAGCTCCCCCGTCCCTGGGATTCTCCAGGAAAGAACACTGGAGTGGGTTGCCATTTCCTTCTCCAATGCATGAAAGTGAAAAGTGAAAGTGAAGTCGCTCAGTCGTATCTGACTCTTAGCGACCCCATGGACTGCAGCCTACCAGGCTCCTCCATCCATGGGATTTTCCGTGCAAGAGTACTAGAGTGGGGTGCCATTGCCTTCTCCTCAAGACCTCACAGGCCCAAGTAATCTCTATATGAAAATTAATTTACAGATCAAACAGTCCAACTGACCAGTTTACATTCAGATGACTTGTATGCATAACAGTTAATGTCTCTTTCCCCGCACTGTGGATTCAGCTGTGCCCTCCCTATAAAGTGGTATGTCATTCCCTTGTCCCCAGAACTAAACAGACAATCCTCATTGGGCTTGCATTTAATTGCTCTATAAATAAAGGAGGGTGGCAATAAGGTGAGATTAGTCTCCAGTCCCTTTTGCATGCATATAACTTGGAGTGAGCATGAAGCAGAATCTAATCCTCACATTCTCGCGTAGTCCTGGTTCTTGTGTGGCACTAATGTTTGTGTTTTACATCATCAACTTCTATGATATCCATGTGTAAAGTGGTTACTATTATTCCCATACTATAGAAAAAGGATCAGAAGCTTAAAAAGCATGGATAATTTCCTCAAGATCAAAAGAGTATTACATGACAGAGCTAGCACACAAATCTGGGTTCACTGACTTCCGGGTCTGTGTTTTTCCACCACATTCTTACATTGTCTCTAATGAATAAAAGATATTCTGTGTGCAACTGACTGAATTCTGTAAAGGTCTAAACTAAACTTTTTTTTTTTTCTCTTTCACCAGAGAAAAACGCTATGTCCAGGAAATCTAAATGTAATGCTACGTAGAACATTATGCTAAATGTAAAACACAGTAACTATTGACACATTTCCAAAGGTGTCAGTCAGGAAGATGACCAAGTAGTGGTCACAGGCCAAAGGTAGACTGATAGACACTGGAAGTGAGTAAAGATGACGATACAGGACAACTCACACAAAACAATGTAAGTGATCAAATCGGCACATTAAATCCATGGAAACTAAAGACTCTCAGACCTCTAATTACAATACTGTATTCTTTCAAAATGTTTGTATATTTGCCTGCTACACATACACTTTTAAATGATTACACTTGTTCTGTAATCTAGAGAAAACAGATGAACACTGGCTAGTCCCCAGGAGATAACACCCTGCTAGGCCACTGAACAAAACTTTTGCATAAAGGAGTTAAATGTATAAAGTTGTCTTCATTGCCTGGAAAATCCCATGGATGGAGGAGCCTGGTAGGCTGCAGTCCATGGGGTCACTAAGAGTCAGACAAAACTGAGTGACTTCACTTTCAATTTTCACTTTCATGCATTGGAGAAGGAAATGGCAACCCACTCCAGTGTTCTTGCCTGGAGAATCCCAGGGACGGGGGAGCCTGGTGGGCTGCCGTCTCTGGGGTCGCACAGAGTTGGACACGACTGAAGCAACTTAGCAGCAGCAGCAGCAGCAGTCCTCATTAGAATTTTGCTCTAAATCAGTGTTTCCCAGTTATGGTCCAATCTTAACAATGATAACTTACAATGTTCAAATTGCCTTCACATCCATTCACTCATTTACATCACATTCAATTACTCACAAGAATCCTTTCCTGTTGACAAGGTGAATACCATATGCCATATTTTTGAGATCACAGCATTGAATTTGAAGTTAATGCATTTGCCCAGAGATTCTTTCTTCCATTATTGAGAAAGAATACAATTTCCTTACCCTTAGCCAAATGTTCTTCTAGTGATAATGGCAGTTATGATGACAAAATAAGAACATTACAAAAATACAATAGCCTTGAGTTTCCAAACACATGTGTGAAAATCACTACAGTGTGGGCTTAATGATGACATATTACTTCATCTAATCCTCATAACAAAGCTATGAAATGAATATTATCTTATACAAAGCAAGAAACTGAGGCTGGGAAAGGTTTAAACGACTATCCTAGATCACACAGTAAAAAAAGTACCAGAGTGAAAACACACTATAGATGCTTCTCAAGGTAAAATTTCTTATTAGAGACAAATGTCAAAAACAGTCAGTGCGCTGGTCCCTTCTTGTTTTAGTATTCAAAATAAGATAATGACTGTGTTCCAGTTAGGACATGAATTATTATCTCATAACTTTCTAATATTAAAGTCCTATATCATTGTTCTTTAAATATCATAAAATATTAGTTTACCTCTATTAAGACCAGAATTTTTGGGGTGTTTGGATATAGCTGCTTTGGAGTATCTTCTTTTCTGACTGTAGTCAGAAGAGATAATACAAATGACAAATGACATAATCTTTTTTTAAGGCAGAAGAACATGTCCTTTTCCACCTCTGTAAGCCCTGTTCTCCCTGTATTTCTCTCCATATTTCCCCAGATGTTGCCTTCTTTCTCTTGTCTCTTGTTCTCTCAGTGCAGATCACCGATATACTCAATTACAAATACTCTTTGACATCACAGGTCAATCAATAGTTAATAACCTAAAACACTAAAGTACTTTATTAAGTGCTATGAATACAGCAATGAATGAAATGAACATGGCATCTTACCTTATAAAGGTATTTACATAAAGACACTGACATTAAACAAATTCATTAATAACTGAATTATGGTCAAAAGATAAGAGGGGAAAAAATAGGATGTAGGATGATTTGTGATCTTTAGTAAGAGAGGTTCATCTAACTAATAAACTCAAGAAACATCTCCCTGATGAAGTAATTTTAGCTGAAATTTGAAATATGAATAGGAATATGCATACAAATATGGAAAGAAACTTGTCCAAAGGCCCTAAGTCATGAAAATCCTAAATGAGGGTTGCTGGAACTAAAGATTAGTGAAGATGAGAGTCCACTACATCACTGAGGTAATCAAAGTCATGTACACTTTATTCATGATAGTCACTTTATTTATAATTGAAAAAACATTTGAAGGGCTGTAAGCAGGGGAAACAGTGGAAACAGTGGCTGACTTTATTTTTTTGGTGCTCCAAAATCACTGCAGATGGTGATTGCAGCCATGAAATTAAAATATGTTTACTCCTTGGAAGGAAAGTTATGACCAACCTAGACAGCATATTCAAAAGCAGAGACATTACTTTGTCAACAAAAGTCTGTCTAGTCAAGGCTACGGTTTTTCCAGTGGTCACGTATGGATGTGAGAGCTGGACTGTGAAGAAAGCTGAGTGCCGAAGAATTGATGCTTTTGAACTGTGGTGTTGGAGAAGACTTGAGAGTCCCTTGGACTACAAGGAGACCCAACCAGTCCATTCTAAAGGAGATCAGTCCTAGCTGTTCATTGGAGGGACTGATGTTGAAGCTGAAACTCCAATACTTTGGCCACCTGATGTGAAGAACTGACTCATTTGAAAAGACCCTGATGCTGGGAAAGATTGAGGGTGGGAGGAGAAGGGGACAACAGAGGATGAAATGGTTGGATGACATCACTGACTTGATGGACATGGGTTTGGGTAGACTCTGGCAGTTGACGGACAGGGAGGCCTGGCGTGCTGTGGTTCATGGGGTCACAAAGAGTCAGACACAACTGAGCGGCTCAACTGAACTGAACTGAAGCAGGAAAGGATTTTCTGTTTAAAAGCACACATGGGGGAAAATAGTTTAGGGACCCCCTAGACTATGTTTGGAGATTAATTATGAGAAAGTTACAAAATCTTAGGCAAGAAATACTGCTAGATAAATTAGAATGGCATCAGTGATTATGGAGAAATAGAGCACATGGTTAGGACAGAATTAAAGGGTTTAGACTACACACAGTAATAATCAGAAGAGGAAAAGAACAAGAAGAGCTGGGGCTTCCCTGGTGGTCCAATGGTTAAGAATCCACCTTGCAATGCAGGAGACACCAGTTTGATTCCTGCTCTGGCAAGATTCACAAGCCATAGGGTAACTAAACCCATGTACCCAACTAACAAGCACAAGACTTGCAACTCCTGAAGCCCATGCACCCTAGAGCCTGTGCTCTGCAACGAGAGAAGCCACTGCAATGAGAAGCCCATGCACCACATCCAGAGAAAAGCCCATGCAGCAGCGAAGACCCAGAACAACCAAAAATAAAGAAATAAAAATTTTTTTAAGTACAAGAAGAATCAAGAATAATCTCAAATATTTTAGTATAAGAAATTGGATACAGGGCTTTGAAATTTTTGAAAGATTAGAAATAAAGCTTAACACATGTTCACTCTAAAATACCAAAGAGAAATAAGGAAATTGAACTTAAAAACCTGTGAAACAAAAGAGAAGCATGTAAAACCAACTTGTGGTGTATTTATACAGCTCAGCAGTTAAAGCAAAAAACCTTTAGTACATGAAAAAACATGGATGAATCTTCAAAATGTTATGTTAAGCAAAAGTAGTGAGATGCAAATTACAATATTAACATTTAATTTATATAACTATCTAGAATAAATAAAGCTAATTTATAGTGTTAGAAATCAGATGAGTGGTTGTCTAGAGCAGAAAGAAGTGGGTAAAGGAGAACTTAGAGACAGTTCTCAGGGACAGTCTGAAGCCTTTGGGGATGGTGGCAATTATAAACAACCTGATTAAAAATGGTCAAAGATCAAAGAAGATACAAAGATGGTAAATAAGCACATGAAAAGATGCCCGTCATGTGCCATCGGGAAAAATGCAAAAACAACGGCAAAGCATTATACACTCATTAGAATAGCCAAAATTCAAGACATTGACAGCACTAAATGCTGTTGAGGATGTGAAACAATGGAAACTCTCATTCATTCCTGGTGGGAATGTAAAATAGAACAGCTATTTTTGAAGATAGCCCAGCAACTGAATATTTTGGTGTTTATTTGCCCAAAGGAGTTGAAAATTCACACAAAAACCTACACAAAGATGTCTGTAGTAGTTTTATTAATAGCTGCCCAAAGTTGCACAAACCAATATGTCCTTCAGTAGCTGAACAAATAAGTAAATTGTGATACATTCAGACAACAGATATTTAGTGTTGAAAAAATGAGATTTCAAGTCATGAAAAGACACAAAGGAATCTTAAATGTTAATTACTGAGTGAAAAAAGTCAACCTTAAAAGGCAATATTCTATATGATTCCATGTATGTGATATTCTGGAAAAGTTAAAACTATATAGATAGTAAAAATCATTGATTGCCAGGGGTTCAGAGGAAAGGAGAGATGAACAGGCAGAACACATAGGATTTTTAAGGCAGAGAAACTATTCTGTATGGCACTAAAATGGTCGATACCTATTATACATTTATCAAAACTCAGAGTGTGCAACATCAGTAGTGTAAAAAACTGAGATTGGTGATTATACTTTAGTTCATTTGGTATAATTGAAGAATCTTGCTTCTAAGACTGCTATAAATGATCTTCACGAAGTATTTTTAAAAGTTGCATGTTATATGTGATTTGTCACTCAAATAATCTGCTTCTATTCCTGGAAATGTTCCATATCTTCACAACTGTTTCAAATTCAGAGGAGATTATTAATCTCCCCTGTGTATCCAGTAGCATTCAGTATTTCATTCGCTACTGGAGCCTGAACTGATTTTCAAGTATAGATATTTAAGTTTACATCATTGTGATTAGTAAACACAAAGAGTGAATGTAATAATATTCAAATGGTTTAGTATTTAAAGCACTTTGGTGAGCTCAAATGGGATAATATTGCTTTTGGAAGAGTTGTGAAGAGGTTTATATATGATCAAATGGTTTGACTTTATATAAACAGTTGCATTGTGTTTACACTTTAGGTAGAAGTCACCATGTGCCCCAATATCTGTCAGTTTTTGAGTGGCTCTTACAAAGAGGACATCACATGCTGAAAACATAACTACACAGTTTGGTTATCTGTCAAAACACAAAGCCATCAGAAAAGGGACAGAGCAAATATATCATACACCGGATATACAGCAGGCTGCTACTATGAGGAAGAAATTGCTAGAGTTCTTTGCTTGATTAGAGCACAAGATGAATAGAATTTGCCTGATTTTAATCTTTAGACTCTAGGGATATTTTCCCATATTTACCACTAAGAATATTCACAAAATAAAACAATGGAATCATGCCCAGAAAAGAAAATTAAAAGTCCAACTTTAATTATTCATACAATTTAACATGGAAACTGGAAAACGAATGGCAGCTGGAAAATGAAATGAATGGAAAGGGAGAGCTAATAAAGATGTCTATTCTCATTAGAAATGTTTTATGAAAAATGAGAAAAATGAATATTGCTAATGTAAATATAAGTGTGCTTACTGCTTACCATGAAAACCAATTCAGAAGGATCAATAAGTGGAATGGCAACCACCTTAAAATTGACAATAAAGATATAAAGAACACCAGATAATTTTGTGATTGCAAAACTTTCAGACTTCAAGATAACTTTAAGAAAAATAAAGGTGTATTCTATCATTTTCTAAATAAAGGATGATTGGCCCATAATAAAATGATGAAAATTCACACCCACAGAAGAAAATGTTACAGCTAAGGACAAGATAATCAGTATAATCACAAATCTGACAAATCCCCAGAAAAAGAAATTATCCACACATCTTTTCTTCTTTAGTATAAGTAATATCTTCTACTCTATTCACCCCAATCTATAGTTATCTAGTATAATTCCATAAGAGAAAAGAGAATGATTTCACTCCTGTCTCAGTGGGTTAAAGTACTTCATCATGAATTGGTTTTACATTCATTAGACTGACCCTGTAAAAGCTGTGTGAATCTATATGTGATTCAGGCAAAAAGAAAGAAAATTTGCAACTTATCTTCAGGTAAAATTCATTTACTTTATTTTTTAGGGTTTATTCTTTCATTTAAAGTATCTAGAAATAATTTTTATGCTCTAATGCTTAACTACCTTAAATTTTATTCTAGACAATAGACATAAAATTTGTAACCCCCTAAGAACAGATGCAAGATCAGTTTTGTTTACATTTTCCACAGCTGTTTGTCTGGCAAAAAAACTCTCAATAATATATAGCTTTTTCCTTTCCTCAAGCTTTATTGAGGCCATCAGGGAAATGCAAATCAAAGCCACAATGAGATATCACTTCACATATGTTAGAATGGCTAGTATCAGAAGACGAGAGATAATAAGTGTTGGTGAGGATGTAGAGAAAAAGGAATCCTGGTACACTGTTGATGGAAAGGCACATTGGTATAGCCAGTATGGAGAACAGTATGGACATTTCTCAAAAAACTAAAACTAAAAATACTATATAGTCTAGCAATCCCACTTCAGGGATTCAAACAAAGAAAATAAAATCACCATTTCAAAGAGATATCTGAACCATCATATTCACTACAGTATTATTCACAATAGCAAAATATGTCCAAGCACAGCCAAGGAAAACACTAATTAAAAAAACACAAAAACAAGACCACCACCAACAACAAAAAACTAAATAATAGTCATTAGAGGATAATAACAGAACTAAGAATCCACAAAATGTAATATTCATAATGTCCAGGATACAGTCCAGAAGGTCATGACATACCAAGAATCAAGACAATGGAATACAGAATTAGAGAAAAAGAAATCACTTGAATGCAAAACCAAGAAAACCTAGATGTTAGTACTAACAGAAACAATATAGAAGTGGCTGCTGCTGCTGCTGCTGCTGCTGCTGCTAAGTCGCTTCAGTCGTGTCCGACTCTGTGCGACCCCAGAGACGGCAGCCCACCAGGCTCCCCCGTCCCTGGGATTCTCCAGGCAAGAACACTGGAGTGGGTTGCCATTTCCTTCTCCAATGCATGAAAGTGAAAAGTGAAAGTGAAGTCGCTCAGTCGTGTCAGACTCTTAGCGACCCCATGGACTGCAGCCTACCAGGCTCCTCCATCCATGGGATTTTCCAGGCAAGAGTACTGGAGTGGGGTGCCATTGCCTTCTCCAATAGAAGTGGCTACTACATTCTAAATGAAATAAAAGACAATTTATTTAATCAATAAAAATTTTACCCCCCAAAATGGAATATCTCAACAAATAAACAGAAATGATAACAAGTAAGGAATTCTAGGAGTGATAAAGTAAATATACAGTAGGAAACAGGAGGAATTCTTTTTGATACGTAGTAGGACAATATTTTTAAGAGTATACAAATCACAAGAAAATTTATAATTTGGAATTGACTAGAAATGTGCTTTAAAACACACTGAAATCAGGAAAATGCAATTCACAGACTGGGAGAAAATATTTATAATACAAATGCCTGATAAAGGGTGTGTAACCAGAACACATAAAGAATATTTCAATTAAATAATGAAAAACACTGCCCATTATGGCAAGTATGACATTTAAACAGATAATTCATAAAATAATATACCTATATATATATCCAATTGGTAGATATTAAAATCCTCAATATTGCTAGATATCAGAGAAATCAAAATTAAAATAATAAGATTCCTCTATATGCTCATTAGAATATTGAATAAAATTGACTTAAAATAATCAATGTGTATATGAAACAACTGAAACTTTCATACATTGTCAATGAAAATATTAAATATGACAATTTTTAACAGTGTGTTATATTTATCAATGTGTTAGATTATAGGGCTTCCCTGGTGGCTCAGAAGTTAAAGCGTCTGCCTGCAAGGCTGGAGACCCAGGTTCAATCCCTGGGTCGGGAAGACCCCCTGGAGAAGGAAATGGCAA
Source organism: Bos taurus (assembly GCF_002263795.3). NCBI lineage: Eukaryota > Metazoa > Chordata > Mammalia > Artiodactyla > Bovidae > Bos > Bos taurus. Next base: position 37,540,710 of record NC_037348.1, on the reverse strand, counting down.
CCCACTCCAGTATTCTTGCCCGGAGAATCTCATGGATGGAGGAGCGTGGTAGGTTACACCCCACGGGGTCTCAAAGAGTTGGACATGACTGAGCAGCTTCACTAGATTATCACAATTTTTATATTATTATAAAGTTTAGCATCTACTTAATATTCAAATCACACACAACCTAGAAATTCTATTCTAAAGTATTTCCCCCAAAATAATGAAAACATCTAGCTAAAGACTTGTACATCATTGTACTTAACAGTTTCAACAATTATCACCCCTAAATGCAAACAACACAAATATGTCCATCAGTAGGTAAATGATAAACAAACTGTGGTATAATCATATAGTAAAATTATGTTCAGCAACAAGAAATGGAAGACAAATAACCAACACATCCCCAAAACGTTATGCAAAGTGGGAAGAAGACACAAAAGAGCATAAATTGTATGGCTTCACTTACATGAATTTGTAGGTCAAGTACAATGAATATATACTAATAAGAATCAGACCAGAGTTTGCATTGCACTGGGCAAGGGTTAACTGTCAGTAGCTACAGAGTTGTGAAGGAAATTTTCAGATCAGATCAGTCGCTCAGTTGCGTCTGACTCTTTGCGACCCCATGAATTGCAGCACATCAGGCCTCCCTGTCCATCACTAACTCCCGGAGTTCACTGAGACTCACATCCATCAAGTCAGTGATGCCATCCAGCCATCTCATCCTCTGTCGTCCTCTTCTCCTCTTGCCCTCAATCCCTCCCAGCATCAGAGTCTTTTCCAAGGAGTCAACTCTTCGCATGAGGTGGCCAAAGTACTGGAGTTTCAGCTTCAGCATCATTCCCTCCAAAGAAATCCCAGGGCTGATTTCCTTCAGAATGGACTGGTTGGATCTCCTTGCAGTCCAAGGGACTCTCAAGAGTCTTCTCCAACACCATAGTTCAAAAGCATCAATTCTTCGGCACTCAGCCTTCTTCACAGTCCAACTCTCACATTCATACATGACCACAGGAAGAAACCATAGCCTTGATTAGACGAACCTTTGTTGGCAAAGTAATGTCTCTACTTTTGAATATGCTATCTACGTTGGTCATAACTTTCCTTCCAAGGAGTAAGCATCTTTTAATTTCATGGCTGCAGTCACCATCTGCACTAATTTTGGAGCCCACAAAAATAAAGTCTGACACTGTTTCTACTGTTTCCCCATCTATTTCCCATGAAGTGATGGGACTGGATGCCATAATCTTCGTTTTCTGAATGTTGAGCTTTAAGCCAACTTTTTCACTCTCCACTTTCACTTTCATCAAGAGGCTTTTGAGTTCCTCTTCACTTTCTGCCATAAGGGTGGTGCCATCTGCATATCTGAGGTTATTGATATTTCTCCTGGCAATCTTGATTCCAGCTTGTGCTTCTTCCAGTCCAGCGTTTCTCATGATGTACTCTGCATAGAAGTTAAATAAACAGGGTGACAATATACAGTGTTCACGAACTCCTTTTCCTATTTGGAACCAGTCTGTTGTTCCATGTCCAGTTCTAACTGTTGCTTCCTGACCTGCATACAAATTTCTCAAGAGGCAGATCAAGTGGTCTGGTATTCCCATCTCTTTCAGAATTTTCCACAGTTTATTGTGAGTAACGTAAATAATTCTAACTTTTAATTGGGGTTGTAATTACAAGGAAGTAATACGTTTGCAAGGAGATCCAACCAGTCCATTCTGAAGGAAATCAGCCCTGGGATTTCTTTGGAGGGAATGATGCTGAAGCTGAAACTCCAGTACTTTGGCCACCTCATGCGAAGAGTTGACTCCTTGGAAAAGATTCTGATGCTGGGAGGGATTGGTGGCAGGAGGAGAAGGGGACGACAGAGGATGAGATGGCTGGATGGCATCACTGACTCAATGGATGTGAGTCTGAGTGAACTCCAGGAGTTGGTGATGGACAGGGAGGCCTGGCATGCTGCCATTCATGGGGTTGCAAGGAGTCGGACACGACTGAGTGACTGAACTGAACTGAACTGAATACATTTGAAAAGCACATTGAACTGTTTTAAAGTGCATGCATATTTACTGCATGTAACATATATCTCAATAAAGTCAATTAGAATGAAACTTTGATTTCATATACAAAACAATGCAATCCACTATATTAACAAAATAATATAGGAAAATTCAATATCACAGTAATCCAAATCTATGCCCCGACCAATAATGCTGAAGTTGAATGGTTCTATGAAGAACTACAAGATCTTCTAGAACTAACACCCAAAAAAGATGTCCTTTTTATTATAAGGGAATGGATGCAAAAGTAGGAAGTCAAGAGATACCTAGAGCAACAGGCAAATTTGGCCTTGGTTTACAAAATTAAGCAGGTCAAAACTAACACAGTTTTGCCAAGAGAACGCACTGGTCATAGCAAACATCCTCTTCCAACAACATAAGAGAAAACTCTACACAAGGACAACACCAGATGGTCAACACTGAAATTAGATTGATTATATTCTTTGCAACTAAGATGGAGAAGCTCTATGCAGTCAGCAAAAACAAGACTGCGAGCTGAGTGTGGCTCATCATGAACTCCTTAATACCAAATTCAGATTAAATTGAAGACAGTAATGAAAACCACTAGACCATTCATTCATTCAGTCAGTCAGTTCAGTTGCTCAGTCATGTCCAACTCCTTGTGACCCCATGGACTGCAGCACACCAGGCCTCGTGTCCATCACTAACTCCCAGAGTTTAGTGAAAAAGCATCATTTTTTCAGTGCTCAGCTTTCTTTATAGTCCAAATCTCACATCCATACATAACTACTGGAAAAACCATAGCCTTGGCTAGATGGACTTTTGTTGGCAAAGTAATGTCTCTGCTTGATAACGTGCTGTCTAGGTTGGTCATAGCTTTTCTTCCAAGAAGCAAGCATCTTTTAATTTCATGGCTGTAGTCACCATTTGCAGTGATTTTGGAGCCTCCCAAAATAAAGTCTGTCACTGTTTCCACTGTTCCCCATCTGTTAGCATGAATTGATGGGACCAGATTCCATGATCGTAGTTTTCTGAATGTTGAGTTTGAAGCCAACTTTTTCACTCTCCTCTTTCACTTTCATCAAAAGGCTCTTTAGTTCTTCACTTTCTGTCATAAGGGTGGTGTCATCTGCATATCTGAGGTTATTGATATTTCTCCAGGCAATCTTGATTCCAGCTTGTGCTTCATTCAGCCCAGCATTTCTCATGATGTACTCTGCATATAAGTTAAAAAAGTAGGGTGACAATATACAGCCTTGCTGTACTCCTTTCCCGATTGGGAACCAGTCTGTTGTTCCATGTCCAGTTCTTATTCTTTCTTCCTGACCTGCATACAGATTTCAAGAGTCAGGTCAGGTGGTCTGGTATTCCCATCTCTTTAAGAATTTTCCAGAGTTTGTTGTGATCCACACAGTCAAAGCTCTCGGCATAGTCAATAACGCAAAAGTAGATCTAATAGACAGTGCCTGAAGAACTATGGACAGAGGTTCGTGACATTGTACATGAGGCAGGGATCAAGATCATCCCGAAGAAAAAGAAATGCAAAATGGTTGTCTGAGGAGGCCTTACAAATAGCTGTGAAAAGAAGAGAAACAAAAGGCAAAGGAAAGATATGCCCATTTGAATGCAGATTTCCAAAGAATAGCAAGGAGAGATAAGAAAGGCTTCCTCAGTGGTCAGTACAAAGAAATAGAGGAAAACAATAGAATGGGAAAGACTAGAGATCTCTTCAAGAAAATTAGAGATACCAAGGGAACATTTCAATCAAAGATGGACACAACAAAGGACAGAAATGGAATAAACCTAACGGAAGGGACTATAAAAAACGCTGAGTGCCAAAGAACTGATGCTTTTGAACTGTGGTGTTGGAGAAGACTCTTGAGAGACCCTCAGACGGCAAGGAGATCCAACCAGTCAATCCTAAAGGAAATCAGTCCTGAATATTCATTGGAAGGACTGATGCTGATGCTGAAGCTCCAATACTTTGGCCACTTGATGCAAAGAATTGACTCACTGGAAAAGACCCTGATGCTGGGAAACATTGAAGGCAGGAGAAGGGGATGACAGAGGATGAGATGGTTGGATGGAATCACTGTCATGACGTACATGAGTTTGAGTAGGCTCAGGGAGTCGGTGATGGACAGGGAAGCCTGGGGTGCTGCAGTTCATGGGGTCTCAAGGAGTCGGACAAGACTGAACGACTGAACTGAAGTGAACTGAATAGAGGGAAAAACAGATAACCACCTCAATAGACAAAGAAAAACCATCTAACTATATCCAACACATTGTTTCCTGATAAAACATCTCAGTAAAATAAGGATAGAAGTGAATGTCTTCAACTTGATAAAGGCTGTTTCCAAAAAGTCTAGAGATAAAATTATCCTTAATGGTGAAATACCAAATACTTTTCCTGTAAGACCAGAAAGAGTAAAGCTGAGGGGCTACAAAGCAAAGAAAGGGGATGAAAAAAATACAAGATGTCAGAGTAATTACTTCTTGGTACCCTTGGAGAAAGTTACTTAGTTGATATCAAAGATAATTAGATGCTTTTTTCCCTTAAATCAATGAGTACTTTTTGAATTATTATTCTTTATGTGTTACATGTATATAACATGTTCTTTTCTGTATGCCATAATATAATAAAAATTTTATTTGGAGTATATCTTAATTGCAAATACATCATATTTATCTTAATTCTAATAAGAGTATATAATTAAATAAAAGATATCATAGAAGTTTGAGTAATATTAGATCATTGTGGATTATTGTAGGGAATTGTTTATGAAATCATAAAATAACAATTTGAAATTTTGGATGGTAATTCAAATGCAACAGGAATAGCATCAGTTAGAATTATATACATGTATATATGTTGTGCATTGTTGGTGGCATTGTAAAGTGGTATACAGAAAGTATGGAAGACAGTACAGAATTTTCTCAAAAAGTGCAAACAGAATTACTATATGATTCAGCAAAGCAACTTCTGGGTGTATATATGTTTCCTTAGCTCTTAACTACATGAAGTGGTCCTGTCCTGCTAGAAAGGCTTTTACACAGTTCAAGGTGGAAATTATTCTTTGAATTGCCCAGATGCTTAGTAATAACATCCAGGTAAGTGGCTCCTAATAATACACTTTAAAATACAAAAATAATGACATTATATGGTGATTGGTTTATATAGCTCTTGTCATTTTCCCGAGTCTGTGTATGCATGTGTTAGGCATTCAGTCATGTCCCACTCTTGCAACCTCATGAACTGTAACACACCAGGCTTCACAGTATTCTCCAAGCAAGCATACTAGAGTGCATCGTCATTCCCTTCTCCAGGGGATCTTCCCAACCCAGGGATTGAACCTGGTTCTCCTACATTGCAGCTGGATTCTGTACTTAAAATAGCAGAACTAAGATTACAGAGAATTTTTACTTTTATACACGTTAATCAAAATTTTTATTTCTCTTCTTCACTAAAATCTTACATATTGAATAATAAAACATCAAGATATTTTAAAAATAATTTTTATCATGTTATGGGTCATGGAAGTATATTTTTAGTAAAATTTGATTTACTACAAATCAGTGTTTTACTGACAGAAGAAGACTCCTACCTTCTACTTGGATAAACCTAGAGGATAGAGTTTTGATAGAGTCTTAAATTTGCAACATGATTGTCATGTTTTGGTATTAAGTTTTCACTAGCCTCATAAAATAAATTGGAAAATGTTCGCTTCTCTATTTTCTGAAAAAGTTTGTATAAAACTGCTATTACTTATTCATTAGATGTCTGGCATAATTCCTCAGTGAAAGCATCTAGGCCTGGAGTACTTTGAGAAAACTTTTTGATGATGAATTCAATTTTTATTATAGATATTGAACTCTTCTGATTTTCTATTTCATCTTGTGTCAGTTTTTGTGTTATAAATATAAGAAATATGTACATTGCATATATTTGTCAAAGTTACTGGTATTAAGGCTTCCCTTATTATCATTGTAATAATGATATGATATGTAATGATATATCTTTGCAGTTTAAGAGTGAATTCAGATCATTATATGAGATGAAAAGATAAGAAATGATTATTTGATTACCACAATTAATTGATTGATGAATTCAATTTTTTTCAGTTCTAAGCATTTTCATTCCAAGTGAAAAATTAAGAAATAAAAGAAACAAATAAGACTAGTTGATGTTACATATACACATAAATGTATGTGTATATATGTGAAACTTTTATATATTTATATTTTATATAGATTCATTTACTGAATGAGAAGTTTAGATATATATATATAATATTCTTTAATTAGTATATTAATATAATACTTTCAAATGTAAATGGAAGTTCTCAACCTCTTGTTACAACTTACAATTGGCAATGTGAATATAGAAATATATAGACATTGCCAGTTTGGTGAGTCAATTTCTATTTTTTTTATATTGACTTAGCAATTAGGAATCACAGAAGGTCATACAAAGTGTTACAAATTCTTAAACAAAACAAAGCAAAATTAAAAAATTAAAAACCTCATACAATTTATCCTATGTGTTTTATAAGAATTCAGTTAATTTTTTGTGTATCATTTACTTTCTTAACTGGAGAAATAGAAAGATACAGGAGATTTTAGCAGGATGCCAGAGAAAAAAATAAATTATTTAAAAACAAAATAAAAAGATACATAAGATACTGTCTCTCCCATTTTCAACACCAGATGGCCCACAGAGATGACTTCAAAAATAATTTTTTAAGAAAGTCCATTAATATCATGCATTGTTCAGATTAGACCACACCTTCTTAGAAGAGATGGCCATTTTGTTGTTGTTGTTGAAGTTCTTTCTTTCATAGACAATCCTCTAAGTTTTAAGAAGCATGAATTTAAAACTTTAGTTTTGCTTCACGCTTTCTCCAAAAATAAAGTCCTCTGGAAAATCTGTGTCCTGATAGATACTTACGTTTTCTCCTAATCATCATACAGATTACCTCTTTCCAAGTGCTTTGGGGAATATTAATATTATATCCAATACAAAGTACATGGAATGCATCTAAGAAATATTCTGCAAGAAATATCCATCCAGCGTAAGGGATAATGCCACACTTGACAGGGGGTTGGCACTGACACGTTATTAGTAATTATAGCATGAAAACGTGCTTTTGTCTTTATTGCTTTAACACATCTGAATAAACACAGAACTGAATCATAAAACACAGAAAGTATTTTCTTTATGCCAGGGCATCCTCTGTCATTAGACCCAGAATAGGCCCATTCTTCAAGCATTTTGTGTGAAGGGCTCCTTTGAGGGATATCTTGAGATCCTTTTCGAGGTTTTTCCTGCATTGCTTAGCATTTCATGTAGATGGTAGGCCCAATGATAATTTTCAATATTTAGAATAAATACTCATCTAATTACTTTGATAAAAACAATGATCATCCTCCTGTTATTGTTCAGTCTGTTGTGTCCGACTCTTTGTGACCCCATGAACTGCAGCACACCAGGCTTCCCTGTCCTTCACCATCCTCCAAAGCTTGCTCAAACTCATGCCAAATGAGTCAGTGTTGCCATCCAACCATCTCTTCCTCTGTCTTCCCCTTCTCCTCCTGCCTTCAATCTTTCCCAGCATCAGGGGCTTTTCTAATGAGTTGGCCCTTTACATCTGGTTTTGGAGTATTGGAAATGCTGCCTAAATATTGGAGCTTCAGCTTCAGCATCAGTCCTTCTAATGAGTATTCAGGGTTGATTTACTTTTGGATGGACTGGTTGGATCTCCTTGCAGTCCAAGCAACTCTCAAGAGTCTTCTCCAACACCACAGTTCAAAAGCATCAGTTCTTCTGTGCTCAGCCTTCTTGATGGTCCAACTCTCACATCCATACATGACTACTGGAAAAACCATCTTCCTGTAGGCAAGAGCAAAGACAGTTCCAAGTATAGTCTTATAAGGCCCTTATTTTTTATTCCTTTTTTAAGGGGAAATTTTTTATAAAAAATTTTATTTTTGGCTGTGCTGCATCTTCATTACTTTGCATGAGCTTTCTCTAGTTGCACTGAGGGGGGCTAGTCTCAAGTTGTGGTGTGCAGGCTTCTCATTGTCGCAGGCTTCTTTACAGAGCATGGGCTTCAGGTGCGAGGGCTTTAGTGGTTACAGCACACGGGCTTATTACCCTGAGGCATGTGGAATCTTCCCAGACCAGGGATCAAACCCATGTTCCCTGCATTGGCAGGTGGATTCTTAACCACCCACGGGACCACCAGGAAAATCCTCCTTTATTCTTTAAATCATGCTAAAATTTTTTTAGATTAACCCATCAATCAGAAAATTAATATAATTCCACCCAAGATAATTTTCAAAGTAACCCACTAAGATTCGTTTTTTAACCACACAATAAAATTCAGCTAGAAATATGGACTTTTATTATTTGAAGTTTTTTGTTTTGCTTTTTAAAGAAAACTTTTTGAAAATTTGGAAAATTAATCTTAACTATCATCAGGAATGTAATCTAACGTTATGCAAATCCCTAGATAAAATTCTAATGTGTCATTTTCATTACTAATACTCTTAAAATAGCATTATATATGCATTGTGAATAATGCAGAGATGATTTTTCAATCACCTTTATACTAGAAAAGTATTTAAACTTAGAGATATTAATAGAATAGCCACTCTTTCCTTTTCCCTATAGATTATTGAGTGCTTATGGGAACAAAGGAAATAAAAATGCCTTTTTCATATACTTATTAATAAAATAGGATGACTTCTTAGGTTCAGTAGTGAAAATATTTCATTTAATGATTAATTTAAATACATTTTTGAGCACTTTTTGGTGTTAGAGTGTAGTTTAGACACTGAAAAGTATAATACTAAAATAACTCTTCAACACTTGCTACATCAGTTAGAACATCAGTTGCAAGATACAGAAATTCAAATTAAAATGGTTTAAACAGTAAGTGGATATATTATCTCAAGAAACCAGAAGTTCAGACATCAGGAATATTACACTGTTGGTGAATTTATACTCACTGTCAGGATCAAGAGTCCATGTTTTTTCCATGTTTTTGTTTTGACATGTTTTTCATGATTGCATGATGGCTACAATTTCGTATAGAGCCAACAACATCAATAAATGAAGAAAGGTTATTTCTCATTGACTACTTTCTACACCAGTGGAAATTCTTAGCTTGAGAAAATTTCAAATGCTTTAACATTGGCCAATAATGGTCACATTTCCTATCGTAATCTAATCCCTGGCAAGAAAAATTTCATTATCACAAATGCTTTAAAGTAATAATTTAATAAGTTGCCATCTTGTTATAAAGAGAGAAGGTAAATGTTTCATATGGGGGTGGCTTATAAACATTTTCAAGAAATCAATAATTTATGTCATCCCATTTATATTCTCCACTTTAAAAGTAGCTTTGGAATCAGCATGTTTTAAAATAATTGAACATGCAGGTAATGTTTCTACCTAACCATGAACCAGTTGCTCCATACCCAGGTAACTCAGTAATGGCAGGACACTTCAACAAAGGCTCCTTGGACTGCAGATAGTATGATGTTTTATTAACATGTGGCCAAATAACAGAAATTTTTCCATCAAAAGAATCAGATTGGTAAAAACAGGCTTAAGTACATTGCCCTGAAAGAATTAGTTTCTCAGGTAAACTTGCTCTGACACCTGGTTTTCCTCCTTTCTTACACTTCTCCCAACTCGAATATTATCTATCATTTGAACTCCTTTCCAGCATTCACTATTCAACTGTAAGTTAAAAACTAGATAAAAAATCTAATTATATTTTTTTTAAAAATCACAAAAACAAATCATGAGAAGCCTGTGCATCATTTTGTTCCGAATGTACCAAGAACTGTTTACTATTTTAGAAAATTTGTCTGCAATGGCAATTTTGCTCATAATTTTTGAGTCATCACCACAATTCAACTGTATTAGTTTAGATTTATAACAGAGTGTTTCTTCTTTTGTTATGTCTTCTAGTACAGTTGTGTCTGAGTATTTACATATTTAAATATCATGCTAGTAAAGTAATGCTCAAAATTCTCCAAGCCAGGCTTCAGCAATATGTGAACCGTGAACTTCCTGATGTTCAAGCTGGTTTTAGAAAAGGCAGAGGAACCAGAGATCAAATTGCCAACATCCGCTGGATCACAGAAAAAGCAAGAGAGTTCCAGAAGAGCATCTATTTCTGCTTTATTGACTACGCCAAAGCCTTTGGCTATGTGGATCACAATCAAACTGTGGAAAATTCTGAAAGAGATGGGAATACCAGACCACCTGATCTGCCTCTGGAGAAATTTGTATGCAGGTCAGGAAGCAACAGTTAGAACTGGACATGGAACAACAGACTGGTTCCAAATAGGAAAAGGAGTCCATCAAGGCTGTATATTGTCACCCTGTTTATTTAACTAATATGCAGAGTACATCATGAGAAACGCTGGACTGGAAGAAACACAAGCTGGAATCAAGATTGCTGGGAGAAATATCAATAACCTCAGATATGCAGATGACATCACCCTTATGGCAGAAAGTGAAGAGGAACTCAAAAGCCTCTTGATGAAAGTGAAAGTGGAGAGTGAAAAAGTTGGCTTAAAGCTCAACATTCAGAAAACGAAGATCATGGCATCCGTTCCCACCACTTCATGGGAAATAGATGGGGAAACAGTGGAAACAGTGTCAGACTTTATTTTTGTGGGCTCCAAAATCACTACAGATGGTGACTGCAGCCATGAAATTAAAAGATGCTTACTCCTTGGAAGAAAAGTTATGACCAACCTAGATAGCATATTCAAAAGCAGAGACATTACTTTGCCAACAAAGGTCCGTCTAGTCAAGGCTATGGTTTTTCCTGTGGTCATGTATGGATGTGAGAGTTGGACTATGAAGAAGGCTGAGCACTGAAGAATTGATGCTTTTGAACTGTGGTGTTGGAGAAGACTCTTGAAAGTCCCTTGGACTGCAAGGAGATCCAACCAGTCCATTCTGAAGGAGATCAGCCCTGGGATTTCTTTGGAAGGACTGATGCTAAAGCTGAAACTCCAGTACTTTGGCCACCTCATGTGAAGAGTTGACTCATTGGAAAAGACTCTGATGCTGGGAGGGATTGGGGGCAGGAGGAGAAGGGAACGACAGAGGATGAGATGTCTGGATGTCATCACTGACTTGATGGACGTGAGTCTGAGTGAACTCTGGGAGTTGGTGATGGACAGGGAGGCCTGGCGTGCTGCGATTCATGGGGTCACAAAGAGTCGGACATGACTGAGTGACTGACCTGATCTGATCTGATTTTATTATAAATTGATTTTTTTGTTTCTTATTTGAAAAATAAGTTATCATGAGCTGATAGCTTTCTGTTCTACCATGATATGAAACTAGGTGTGAATAGGAAGAATCCATTACTATGAGAATACAGTGAAAGTCAGGTCTGCAATGCGGGAGACCCGGGTTCGATCCCTGGGTTGGGAAGATCTCCTGGAGAAGGAAATGGCAACCCACTCCAGAATTCTTGCCTGGAGAATTCCACGGACGGAGGAGCCTGGTGGGCTACAGTCCATGGGGTGGCAAAGAGTCGGACACAACTGAGCAACTTCACTTTCACTTTCAGGATGGCTCTTGGAGGTTAGAGAAAGAGATGGCTAAGAGTAAATAAATAGAAATGTCAGAATTTCTATAAAAGACAGTTGCAGAAGAGATTAGAATTCTCAGAGAAATGGATATGCTTAAGTAGACACTCTACCTATGGTCAAAAAAATTCACCAACTAAGTTTTATACTGAGGGCTCAGTAAAAGACACTTGAAAAAAGAAAAAAGGAATGTCCTAGGGAAAGAGGCATTAATTATCACCAAGAAGCTCAATGTGATTTACTGGTATTGAACTTAATAGAAGATGATGTTTCAGAACAGTAAACCCTGATAGCAACGTGGATGATAGGAACCCTAAGTGACAGAGGCCAGATGGCAGTACTAAAATGACTTTGAGCATCAAAGTGGCAGCCAAAGGGATATAACCCCTTGAGAATTAAGGAGATGGTTAATATATCACTATGTCCCAAGTCACAACTAATGAGCTTCCAATAAATAAACTCTTCAACCTAAAAATTAAAAAAAAAAAAAATTAAGGAAAGGTAGCCAAGATGTTGAAGTTGGCTGTCCTTTTAAGAACCAGTCCCTTGCTCAGTTGTTTGACTTAAGCCAGTTTCAACCTTGAATTTCATGACCACAGGAAAGACTGAGTCTCCATGAAGAAGGGCTCTTCAAATCAATAGAATAATGACTTCCCCACTCTTCTCTCCAGAGGGACCTACAATGAGTTTACAGACACAAACAGCCATGGAGAGAGCAATAAAGACTATGTATAAAATCCAACTGTAGGGACGTCCAACCTCTGCTGCTGACAAAGTCAGCAATAGAGATTAATTCTGAGTTCCTGATATAATACCATCCTTTGGGCTTCCCTTGTGGCTCAGCTGGTAAAGAATCTGCCTGCATTGTGGGAGACATATGTTTGATCCCTGAGTTGGGAATATCCCCTGGAGAAGGGAATATCCCCTGGAGAAGGGAAAGGCTACTCACTCTAGTATTCTGGCCTGGGGAATTCCATGGACTGTATAGTCCATGGGGTCACAAAAAGTTGGACACAACTGAGTGACTTTCACTTCACTTTGAAGAGACAACCTGTTACTTGATGGCAAGTTAATTACATTAGATCCCTTCCATACTGGAAAGGGCAGAGATTCAGCTTGAGTAGAATTAATACACATTCAGTAGGGTATGCTTTACTCCTTGTGAGGCCTCAGATAGAATCATATCTGGTGTGATCCACTTATTCACTATCCCATATAACATGACTCCTCTTTATAGAAAAGAAAGTATGAAACTTGACCCATATACAGAGGTTCAATTGGTTCTATTATCCATCTCACTGCCTAGAAATTGTTCACCTGATGGAGAGACGGAAATGCCTTTTAAGGGTATAACTGAGACAAGTAAGTTTGGATGTGATAGCTGATAAATATGGGGAGACCTTTGTCAATATTCACTTTTATGCTAAATCAATGATCATTTAATGTTTCTGTGTCTTAAATAGATAGGATAAGACATGGGTTTGGTTACCAAAGATAGAAGTCATTGTAGCCTTGCTTAGCATCAAACTCAATGTCTTTGTTGGAGAATTTAAGCTTCCTGTCCCCATGGTAATATGGGTTTAGACCTCTTGGTTCCCAGAGACAAATATTTCCCCACAGGGAATAGAAAGAGTACCACTAAACTTTAAGTTATGGTAATCACTCGGTCACTTAAGTTTCCTTACATCAAGAAACAAGCAGGCAAGGAAAGGGATTATCAGCTTGGAAGAGATAATTGACCATAATCATCATGAGGAGGTAGGGCTGTTCTTAGATAGAGGGATAGTAAGGATTATGTTTGATACTCAGGGCGTCCATGTGTATGTGCTTTGATATATGTTTGCCCACTTTTGAAAACAAATGGACAAATGCAATAGCTATGATTTGAGAAGATGTTAAGAATTCTAAAGGATAAGCATCTTGGTAGGTACCCTATACTGGCAGAAGTGCTATCCAAAAGAGGGCATCTCAAATAGACAGAAGTGATGAAGACAAGGCATATCATTTTCACTCCTAAGACCAGCTACAGCAGGGGTTGTAATCTTATCCTACTAATCTTCTTATCTCTCAAGAAAAAAAGACCAAACAAAATCATAGCAGAGCTTCTCATTGAACTTTTGATATAAAATAAGAGGCTGAGAGCAGCATAAGAGTAGGACAGTAGTAGATGGGGGGTCCGGAACCCAGACTACTCCTTCTGGACTGAAGCACTCATGCCCTCACTTGTTGGGAGTGCTGGTGGCTAAAGGCTCCCAGCTGAGTCTCTTTCTATACTGAATGGAGAATACCAAGAGGAACTTGGGTTGCCACTACACCATATAGGAAGGGAGGAATGTGTTTGGAACACATTTTCTGAGGGGTCTTCTAGTACTTTGATGTCATGTGGTAAATTGAATGCAAAACCACAACAACCAACACAAACAGGCCACAAAAGAACTGTTAATAACTCAGATTCTATAAAAATGTAACTTTGGTTTGGGGTCACTTTACCAAAGAACACTTACCAGCTATAGTACTATTGAGACCAAAATAAAAATGTGGCAGAAACCATTATTTTTTGAAGACTGTCATACAAGCTTCACTATACCTTCATAGCAATATTCACAGACCTCCCTACTTGCTTCTCTAAATCAATAAGCCAAATGTGAAGACTTTTCTAAAACTTTTTTTAAGCTTCAGTTTCTCCAATACATCTAGATATTCCAATGGAAGCCATTTGGTTACTATTTCTTTTATACCCCAATTGGAGCCCCTCTGTGCTTTCATTACCCCATCTCTTCCCCATCCTTGTGACTTCTAAAACCTATATTAAATCCCTAATTACTATAATACTTAAATTGGAATAATATGACATGGAATGAATGGTAATGGAAACTAAATTGTATCCAAAACTGTGAAAAGCTAGAGCAGGACTTAGATGTATATATTAGAAAAGAATAGTTTATTACAGAAGAAAATCTTTGACTTTGAAGTAGTTGAAGATTTCTTAAAAAGGCAATGAGAGCAAAGGTAAAAGGAAAAAAGGTTAAAATGTTGTTTAATTGAACTTCAAATTAATCTAGATTAAAAATATCAAGAGATATAATTAAGAAAGTAAAAAAGGACTTTACAAACTGGAAAATACTTCCAATACCTGTACCCTAAAATAGATCTATACACATATATATATATTTAAAACTATATAAAGTTAATTGGAAAAATACAGACAACACATTTTAAAAAACAGGAAAAGGACTTAGACAATTCTCAAAAGAGGGTATCCAAACCACAGATAGACTTTAAATATATAAATTACAATCAAAATGCCAAATTACTGCAAACCGATTATAATAATCAATTATTTTAGTTGACAAAACCAAGTGTTGTTGAGAATGTAAGCAAGTGAAACTCATGGACTGTTAGTGAGTGTGTGAGATAATAAACCAGTTTTTGAAAATTGGCATGATCACTAAAGCTGAACATACCTAGAGCATGGTGTTTAAGTTATTTTTTTAAACTGAGATGATACATGCAATCAGATCAGTTCAGTCGCTCAGTCGTGTCCGACTCTGGACCCCATGAATCGCAGCATGCCAGGCCTCCCTGTCCATCACCAACTCCCGGAGTTCACCCAGACTCACGTCCATCGAGTCAGTGATGCCATCCAGCCATCTCATCCTCTGTCATCCCCTTCTCCTCCTGCCCTCAATCCCTCCCAGCATCAGAGTCTTTTCCAGTGAGTCAACTCTTTGCATGAGGTGGCCAGAGATATGACTCAGTATCAAAACATACCAATGATTCAAAGGTTAGAGGTAACTGCATAATGCAACCAAAATGAACTCCCAAACATCTTAAACATAATGACTCACTTGTTGGTGCCTGATTCCAAAGGGCTGGGAATGTGCCTAGAAAAAGAGAGAACCGGACATAGATGATTTTTAGAATTAGTTATGGGGTCTGACAGAAAGCAACATATACAGTTCTTTGCAAAATCTGAGTAAACTGTTGAAAGGTTGTTGTTGAATCATGCAAAGACGCCGGGATTCTTGGCCCCCGGATGAGAAGAATTCAATCTGGGGCCAGAGACGAGGCTTGATCGCTCAGAGCTTTTGTGTAATAAAGTTTTATTAAAGTATAAAGGAGATAGAGAAAGCTTCTGACATAGGCATCAGAAGGGGGCAGAAAGAGTGCCCCCTTGCTAGTCTTCAGCTGGATGTTATATAGTCACTAGCAGTCAGGCTCCTCCGTCCATGGGATTTTTCAGGCAAGAGTACTGGAGTAGGGTGCCATTGCCTTCTCCGTAATGAAAGAAAGGAATGTCTTAAAACTCAGAATGGCACCACGCCCCTCACCCATAAGATGCATTTTGGGATAATCTTGGCACCAAATGGTTCCTCTTGGGCCATAAAGTGATTAACTTGAATCTTGAAGAAGGGCAGATCACCATACAAATAGTTTTGTTTATATAGATTAGGGGAACAATATCTGAGTATAACATACTGGTTTCTCAAGTAGGTTCTGAGCCAAGAGGTGGAACCAACTTGAAGACAGAGTTTGGGGTAAATGAATAGTACATTAGCATAGCTTAAGCTAAACATTCCCATAAGAAAACTGCATTGGTTATCTCTAGGTTTGAGAATAGTTAACTTCGGGTGAAACCAGGTGTCATTATGGCAACACAGTATTTTTGAGAAACCTCCTTTTAAATTTGTATAGAGAAGGAAAAAATATCGCTAGCTTTTTCCTCCTGCCACTTCAGTTCAGTTCAGTCACTCAGTCGTGTCCAACTCTTTGCGACCCCATGAATCGCAGCACGCCAGGCCTCCCTGTCTGTCCATCACCAACTCCCGGAGTTCACTCAGACTCACATCCATCGAGTCAGTGATGCCATCCAGCCATCTCATCCTCTGTCATCCCCTTCTCCTCCTGACCCCAATCCCTCCCAGCATCAGAGTCTTTTCCAATGAGTCAACTCTTCGCACGAGGTGGCCAAAGTACTGGAGTTTCAGTTTTAGCATCATTCCTTCCAAAGATATCCCAGGGCTGATCTCCTTCAGAATGGACTGGTTGGATCTCCTTGCAGTCCAAGGGATTCTCAAGAGTCTTCTCCAACACCACAGTTCAAAAGCATCAATTCTTTGGTGCTCAGCCTTCTTCACAGTCCAACTCTCACATCCATACATGACCACAAGAAAAACCGTAGCCTTGACTAGACAAACCTTTGTTGGCAAAGTAATGTCTCTGCTTTTGAATATGCTATCTAGGTTGGTCATAACTTTCCTTCCAAGGAGTAAGCGTCTTTTAATTTCATGGCTGCAGTCACCATCTGCAGTGATTTTGGAGCCCCAAAAAATAAAGTCTGACACTGTTTCCACTGTTTCCCCATCTATTTCCCATGAAGTGATGGGACCGGTTGCCATGATCTTCGTTTTCTGAATGTTGAGCTTTAAGCCAACTCTTTCACTCTCCACTTTCACTTTTATCAAGAGGCTTTTGAGTTCCTCTTCACTTCCTGCCATAAGGGTGGTGTCATCTGCATATCTGAGGTTATTGATATTTCTCCCGGCAATCTTGATTTCAGCTTGTGCTTTTTCCAGTCCAGCGTTTCTCATGATGTACTCTGCATAGAAGTTAAATAAACAGGGTGACAATATACAGCCTTGACGGACTCCTTTTCCTATTTGGAACCAGTCTGTTGTTCCATGTCCAGTTCTAACTGTTGCTTCCTGACCTGCATACAATTTCTCAAGAGGCAGATCAAGGGTCTGGTATTCCCATCTCTTTCAGAATTTTCCACAGTTGATTGTGATCCACACAGTCAAAGGCTTTGGCATAGTCAATAAAGCAGAAATAGATGTTTTTCTGGAACTCTCTTGCTTTTTCCATGATCCAGCGGATGTTAGCAATTTGATCTCTGGTTCCTCTGCCTTTTCTAAAACCAGCTTGAACATCAGGAAGTTCATGGTTCACATATTGCTGAAGCCTGGCTTGGAGAATTTTGAGCATTACTTTATTAGCGTGTAAGATGACTGCAATTGTGTGGTAGTTTGAGCATTATTTGGCATTGCCTTTCTTTGGGATTGGAATGAAAACTGACCTTTTCCAGTCCTGTGGCCACTGCTGAATTTTCCAAATTTGCTGGCATATTGAGTTCAGCACTTTCACAGCATCATCTTTCAGGATTTGGAATAGCTCAACTGGAATTCCATCACCTCCATTAGCTTTGGTCATAGTGATGCTTTCTAAGGCCCACTTGACTTCACATTCCAGGATGTCTGGCTCTAGGTCAGTCATCACACCATCGTGATTATCTGGGTCGTGAAGATCTTTTTTGTACAGTTCTTCTGTGTACTCTTGCCACCTCTTCTTAAAATCTTGTGCTTCTGTTAGGTCCATACCATTTCTGTCCTTTATCGAGCCCATCTTTGCATGAAATGTTTCCTTGGTGTCTCTAATTTTCTTGAAGAGATCTCTAGTCTTTCCCATTCTGTTGTTTTCCTCTATTTTTTTGCATTGATCACTGAAGAAGGCTTTCTTATCTCTTCTTGATATTCTTTGGAACTCTGCATTCAGATGCTTATATCTTTCCTTTTCTCCTTTGCTTTTCACTTCTCTTCTTTTCACAGCTATTTGTAAGGCCTCCCCAGACAGCCATTTTGCTTTTTTGCATTTCTTTTCCATGGGGATGGTCTTGATCCCTGTCTCCTGTACAATGTCACGAACCTCATTCCATAGTTCATCAGGCTCTCTCTCTATCAGATCTAGGCCCTTAAATCTATTTCTCACTTCCACTGTATAATAATAAGGGATTTGATTTAGGTCATACCTGAATGATCTAGTGGTTTTCCCTACTTTCTTCAATTTCAGTCTGAATTTGGCAATAAGGAGTTCATGGTTTGAGCCACAGTCAGCTCCTGGTCTTGTTTTTGCTGACTGTATAGAGCTTCTCCATCTTTGGCTGCAAAGAATATAATCCATCTGATTTCGGTGTTGACCATCTGGTGATGTCTATGTATAGAGTCTTCTTTTGTATTGTTGGAAGTGGGTGTTTGTTATGACCAGTGCATTAAGAGAGACAAAAATGTCTGACACTTGCAGGCTACTTCCTCCATTTGGAGACCCCTGGCCTTCGTGCCTGTTACCCTCTCACTGTGTTGGATTAATTTATAGATTTTAAAGAGAAGAAATAATCATAGGGGAAGGGGGTCAATGTAACCTACTTAGACTTTTAAAATTATTTATAAAAATTATTTCAAAAGTCTTTTAAAGGACTACTGAATTATTGTGAAAAATCAAAATAAATTTGAGCATTGACAAAGCTGTTTAATATGTTTCTACTGCTTTTAAAAAATGCTATTGCTAACATAGACAGCATATTGAAAAGCAGAGACACTACTCTGGTGACAAAGGTCTATATGATTAAAGCCATGTTTTTTCCAGTTGTCATGTATGGATGTGAGAGTTTGACCATAAATAAAGTTGAGCACCAAAGAACTGATGTTTTTGAACTGTGGTGTTGGAGAACACTCTTGAGAGTCCCTTGGACTGCAGGAGATCCAATCAGTCCATCATAAAGGAAATCAATCCCGAGTCTTCATTGGAAGGACTGATGCTGAAGCTGAAACTACAATACTTTGGCCACCTGATGCAAAGAACTGACTCACTGGAAAAGACCCTGATGCTGGAAAAGATTGAAGGCAGGAGGAGAAGGGGATGACAGAGGATGAGATGTTTTGATGGCATCACCAACTCAATGGACATGAATTTGAGCATGCTCCAGGAGTTGGTGATGGACAGGGAAGCCTGGTGTGCTTCAGTCCATGGGGTTGCAAAGAGTTGGACATGAGTGAGTGACTGAACTGAACTGAACTGTTAGAGATTAAGGTGTATTATAATCTTTTCAACCCACAAAGTCTATAAGATTTGAAATCTTGAAGTTGCTGGATAAAGTCAAACTTCTTGGTTAAGTGAAGACAGTGATGAAACAACTATAAGGTCTCACAGTTCAGTACAAATAAGCAGAAGAGTGGAAGATACAATCTAGAGTAAGGAAGTTCAAAGAAAGATTATACAAGCACAAAATTCAAATTATGTATAATGACCTATAACTCAGAATAAAGAGAGATAATAAAAGGAGTTTAAGTGTTATTGCTATTTGTTTTTGTTTGCTATCCTTCTCCTACCACTAGTATATTAACCCTGTGCTGGTAATCAAAACATTTAGCAAATTCTTATGCATTAAAAAATGACTGTGGTAGACATAAAGTCAAGTGTACTGAATCAATGTTAAACAACGTGCTTCTAGAATCTGATGTAGACTCATGTAATATATTCACATGACGGCAATCTTTTAATTCACAAAGATAAAATTATAGAATAAATAGGATCAGAATCGTGTAGACATGAACATAATAGATAAATTATCAATGGATTTTTTTTTTTTGGCTAACTCTGATATGGTGGTGGTAAAACATTGAAATTGGGCAAAGTTTTCTTACAATAAGGATCAGGAAGCCCTTATTCAAAGTGGATAATAAACTTAAAGAACTATTTGTTCCAAGAAGTGGCAGTGGCAGGAAATTAAACTGGATTCAAAATGACTTTCATCAAATTGATGGATGATAGAACTATAAAAAGTTACTAAGAAAAAATGGTGCATGATTCAACTTTCAGGTTAAAGTAAGGAAGATTAATCCATACCACTAATAATAGGTAACTTGTGGTAATTATCCACAACAGAATTGCTTTGAACTGAGGTGTCTAATAAAAAGTTACCAGTTACATATGCCTATTTAAATTTAAATTAATTAAAATTGAATGAGAAAAAGTCAGTTCTTCAGTTGCAATGCACACACTTCAAGTTCTTAATAGCTGCATGATGCTAGCAGCATCAGTACTGGACAGAACGAACAGTTTATAGATCATTTTCATTATCACAGAAAGATTTACTGTGTAGTGCTAGGAAAACGACCAGGAATATTACCCAAACTTTTTTTGTTTGTATACTACTCATATACTATTGCATTTTATATCTAACTGAAAGATAAATTATGGGGTTAAATATAACTTTCCAAACTCAATCTTAATGATTGAGTCACAGAAAAATAATGTTCTGTTAAATGTGAAAAGAAGTTCCATGAAAAATGGTGGTGGTTTATTTGCTGAGTCGCATCCGACTTTTGAGACCTCATGGACAGTAGCCTGGCAGGCTTTACTGTCCATGGGATTCTCCAGGCAAGAATATTGGAGTGGGTTGACATTTCCTTCTTCACTGGATCTTCCCAACCCAGGAATCAAGCCTGTGTCTCCATTACAGGAAGATTCTTTACTGACTGAACTATGAGGGAAGCCTGGAAAAAATTCTATAGTAACATCTCTGGAAAAATACTTCATTATTACATTTTAACTGGTATTGAAAAAATATAGCAAGCATACTGTTCACATTTGCTTACCCAAATGTTCAAAGAGAAAAATGTTTTTCTTAGACTTCTCCATTGAAAAAAATACTGGGAAACCCTATGGCATTATTCTTCATACCTATAAATGCAGATCTCTTATATGTAAATTTATTCATCCAACTTGTAATTTGGTTCTGTTTTGAAGTATCATTTAATACAAGAATGATTAAGCTATAAAACTATGAGTTTATGATAAAAATATTATCTTCATTTTACTTTTCACAACAATTATGCAGTATATAGATTGTAAGTCTTATTTTAAAGACTAAATATTCAGTAATTTGCCCAAGGATAAATAATTACTAGTCATGCTAGAGAGGACTTATACTAAAATTTGTTTCACTCCAAATTTTGTTCCTTTTGTACTATTTTAAAATTTTAAATACTTTTTTCTCCAAAATATTGTGCTATAGATCAATATGCAAAACAGATAAACAGACACTTTCTCAAGCTGAATCTGTATGGGTGAATCAGAGCCTACCACCAAAGTGAACATATGCAACTCCACTCTGGCCCCCAGAGAGACTGGTTATCATTGCATGAGGTTCTGTCACAGGCTAAGCACTATGCTAACTGGTGCATATATAACAAAATATGATCTTTTACTTAAAGACAGCTTAAATCTAGAGAAAGAAAAACTGAGATATCGAACCTTAAGTTGGTAGTTGCTCTAGGGCAATTAATGGCACCCTTGGTGAGAGGAAGGGGGCATATGTCTACCATGAGTTGTCAGAGATGACTTCTCTAATGAGTTTCGACTGAGATGTAAAACGTATTTATTGAATTTCTTGTCAGAAAAGCATTAGAGAACTTTTCAGGCATGGATAAAGACATGTACAAAACCGAAGTGGAATGAGAAAACTGGCAAGTTTAGAACAGAACAACTATTTTGGTAAAGTGGGAGGACAGAATGCCAGTTGAGATAGTTCTCTATATAATATGTCATGAGTTTCTAATGTGTAAAATTGAGCTAAGGGGCCACTTAAGCAATTAAAGCACATAATGGCAAAGCACAAAATGGCACAGTTTTATTTGTGTGTTGGAAACATAACTAAGTATAGATATTAAACTGATCAAAGGGTAAGAAGTAGGGCAATTGGTAAAGAGACAATTGCAACAATCCCAGAGAGAGACTTTGGGTAATGGATAATGAGAAGTGTCCAGACTGTGGCAGAGACAATGACGGTAGAAAGCAATTTGAAGGAAATCAAAAAATAAAGATGCTGAGGTTTAGATGTACTATTATTGAAGATGTTTGTGGAATATTCTCGTGAAGACATGCAATAGAAAATTTGACTCAGAAGTCTGAAGTTCACAAGAAAGTTCAAGTCTGGAGATTAACTCTAAAATCAATAATATTTAGGTGGAGATAGTATATTTAGTAATGGATAAAGAGACCCCTGTAAAGCATGGATGATAAGAAAAAAATCTATGACTGAGTCCTGGAAAACACTAATACTGTAATGGTTGGTTAGGGGAAATAATTGACCAATTGCTTTTTTCACTGAAGATGCCCCTACTCTAGTACTATGAAGATCATCATGGTCACTGAGGTCACTTGCCAGTTTTTATATATTAGTATTAACATTTTTATTAGCATCAAGGTGGGTAAAATACAAATACAGCATTCTAAAAATGCATTTTCCCTATCATAATGTTATAGCTTTATCTTCTGGATGAGTGATCATTATGTAAGATTACCCAAGCTAAAAAGCAAGAAATTATTGATTTATGATACATTTCCAATCTGTACCTTCCTAAGGTCACTTTTCATATCTTTAGTTCTACTTATATGTTTGAGCAGGTAATTAATTGGTAATTAACTTCATTACTTTAAAAATTAGTATCTTTTAGAGGTTGCTGTCAAATCACTAAATTACATAAGATAATTCTATATCCACAAGAAAAAGAATCACATTCTATTTTATTTCAGTTTTCAAACTGTGCTCAAGTATATTTTTAAATTAAATTTGGCATGAGAGGCAGACTGTAAACATGTAAAAGTGAATTTATTTGAATAAGAACAAAGTTTCTTCTAAGATTGCAGCATATGTTTTGAACACAAAGCAAAAACAAGGATCAAGATACGCTCAAAATGCAAATCAAAACTAAAATGAGACATCATGTTGCATCTGTAAGGATGACTTTTACTGGAAACCCAAAAAATAACAAGTTTTGGTGAGATGTGAAGAAAATGGAACCCTTGTACACTGTTGATAAGAACAGTGCAACTACTGTGAAAAACATTATGATGTTTCCCCCCAAAAGTGAAAAACTGAACTATAATATAATTCACCAATACTACTTCTGGGTATATTCAAAGAAATTGAAATCAGAATCTCAAAAAGATATTTGGCTCTTATGCTCAAAGCAGTATTATTCATGTAGCAAAACTATGGATGGATAAAGAAAATGTGATATATGTATGTGTGTGTGTGTGTGTGTGTGTGTGTTTATGTCTGTGTGTATGCATTAATGAAGAATTACTCAACCTTAAAAAAGAAGAAAACCCTTCCATTCCTGACAACATGAATAAACCCGAGGCACATTATGTTAAGTGAAATAAGCCAGACACAGAAAGACAAATACTGCATGATCTCACTTATATGTGGCGTCTAAAACAGTCAGAGTCATAAAAACAGAGAGTAGAATGGAGGGTGCCAGAGGCAGGGAATTGCGGAGAATAGGAAGATATTGGTCGAAGGGGTTCAAAGTTTCTGTTACACAAGAAAAATAAATTTCTGGATATTTAATTACAACATGGTGAACGTTAACAATACTACATTGTGTTCCTGAAATTTGCTAAGGGTATCTATATGAAGTGATGGATATACTAATTAGCTTGATTGTGGTGGTCTTTCACAAAACGTACAAATACCAAGTCATCAAGTTGCACACCTCAAAAATTTTAAATTCCGATTTTTCAATTATATCACCAAAAAAGCCGAAGAAAGGCTAGTCAATCAAGATATTTATGTTTAAATTTTGAGGAATCTGAAAGATTATATTTGATAGAAATTAACAAAGTGCATGTGAATGTCCAATGACAGAACTTTTCATCAAAAAACCATTTGTTCATGTGGCATCTTTTTCACAATAGCATTTGACCAACATTCGTACAACGAAGCACAACTACTTGGCTCCAACGTTCTGTGATGTACAAAATCAAAATATAACTGCAAATAACAAGTTATTCAAAAGAGTATTTTAGAGCAAGTAAAGATAGTTCCAAAGCAGACAATTTTTAAAGGTTTTAAATAGTGGTAGTATTATTACAGTCAGCATAGGAACTTTCAGAATTAAGCACTGAAGAAAATAACACTTACTTGGATGTGCTCCATCATATTTGCTGTTTTTTAAAAAAAGTATAATTGATTTAGAAATACAATCAATAACATACACCAAACTAGTGGCTAACAGTGTTGCTGAATAGGCTTCTTTTGTCAGACTTGCTTATGAAACAGACAAGAAATAGCTGAAGTTAGCATATAAAATATTTGCATGTAAATTGTGCTTCTAAAACTATTAAAAATAGTTTATTTTAGTAGATTAAGTATTACCCTCTTTAAAATTTACAAAATCAATTTGCATATCCAGACCTTTAAAACTGGTAATGAAATTTTAAATGGTACATCCTGTAGATGAGTAATTATCCACACTCTAGTTTATTAAGGTCTAACATCGATTATTTTTATTTTATTAAACCAGACATATTTTTAGTGAGGAAAACCATTTCTGATGGTACTTTCTTACACACCATTATATGTTACAGAAAAAGACAATTTTAATTTCTATATGTTATTATTTAAAAGTTTACTTTGAGACAATGAAATGGCAGAACAAAACAACTAAAAGAAAAATAGGTAACATAAGTAAGTTATTTCCCTTTTGCTCTTCAGTTAAAGGCTATGTTTAAGATCCTATGATTTTAGTCAATATCACAGTTTATACTTAAACAGAGCAGTTCCATAAAAAATTTAGAAACAAAAGGAAAAATGCCCAGTATGAATTCTATGTCTAGACATCATTCTAGTTTATACCATTAATGTAAAAATATGTTTTAAATCAGAAACACAAATGACAAACATCTAAGTATATATTGACTATAACCTATGAGTTAAATATTCAATTAAATAGCAATTAGGTACAGTTTGGCTGATGAAGTATCATACCTTTTAATAATGAGATTAATAATGTTGCCTAGAGTATAGTGAATATGTCCTCCTAGGTATTCATAGGTTGGAATTAAATTAGTACCTCTAGTTTGAAATCATCTTGGCAGTGTTTATCTCCCCTCTCTCAGCTTCCTCCACCATGCCTCCAAAGATCAGTACAGTTCCTAGTATACAGCAAGACTTTAAAAAGAGGTTGCTATTCTGTGATTAAAAAAATTTCATCTCTAAGAATCAATAATTATAAGGAGTAAAAACTGGGCCACACAGTTGTGAAAAAAGATATTTAAAGAAAAAATATTAGAAAGAGGCAAAACAGGAACAGTAGATGTTTGACTACAGGTGAATAGATGACTACACAGTATTTCTATGTAAAAAAATCTGATTCAAATGTATTCTTTTTAATGGCTGAGTAATACTCCATTGTGTATATGTACCACAGCTTTCTTATCCATTCGTCTGCTGATGGACATCTAGGTTGCTTCCATGTCCTGGCTATTATAAACAGTGCTGTGATGAACATTGGGGTACACGTGTCTCTTTCCCTTCTGGTTTCCTTAGTGTGTATGCCCAGCAGTGGGACTGCTGGATCATAAGGCAGTTCTATTTCCAGTTTTTTAAGGAATCTCCACACTGTTCTCCATAGTGGCTGTACTAGTTACACCAACAGTGTAAGAGGGTTCCCCTTTTTCCACACCGTCTCCAGCATTTATTGCTTGTAGACTTTTGGATCGCAGCCATTCTGACTGGTGTGAAATGGTACCTCATAGTGGTTTTGATTTGCATTTCTCTGATAATGAGTGATGTTGAGCATCTTTTCATGTGTGTGTTAGCCATCTGTATGTCTTCTTTGGAGAAATGTCTATTTAGTTCTTTGGCCCATTTTTTGATTGGGTCATTTATTTTTCTGGAGTTGAGCTGTAGGAGTTGCATTAAAAAGAATACATTTGAATCAGTTCTAATGAGGTGGATGAAACTGGAACCTATTATACAGAGTGAAGTAAGCCAGAAAGAAAAACACCAATACAGTATACTAACGCATATATATGGAATTTAGAAAGATGCTAACAATAACCCTGTGTGTGAGACAGCAAAAGAGACACTGATGTATAGAACAGTCTTATGGACTCTGTTGCAGAGGGAGTGGGTGGGAAGATTTGGGAGAATGGCATTGAAACATGTATAATATCATGTATGAAACGAGTTGCCAGTCCAGGTTCGATGCACGATACTGGATGCTTGGGGCTAGTGCACTGGGACGACCCAGAGGGATGGTATGGGGAGGGAGGAGGGAGGAGGGTTCAGAATGGGGAACACATGTATACCTGTGGCGGATTCATTTTGATATTTGGCAAAACTAATACAATTTGTAAAGTTTAAAAATAAAATAAAAGTTTAAAAAATTCTGTGAAGCTATCTAAAATTATATCTTATGAGAATATTTAATGATATGAAAAAATACAGTATATGTGAAGTGTGCAATAGAGAAAATAAAATTGTATAATCCAATTTGCTAAAAATAAAGAAGCATACACAAAGCTTAGAAAGTTTGAAAGCACACATGAGACAGAGGATATAGATAGATGATGATCGATGGCTAGATAGGTAGAAGTGAGCCAGACAGAAAATTGACTATTCCTTAGCAGAATTACAGGTAAATTTTATTTTCTTCTTTTTTGCTCTCCTAGGATGAATATGTATCAGTTTTATTGTGTGTTTTTTTTTAAGAATGTGCTGTAAACTCAAAGACATGCATTTTATTACATAATTTATCACATTTTAATTGTTTAGAATAGTAACAGCTGTAGTTGTGACATTTAATAAATATTTTATTTTGGTGAAATCTGGCCCCTTCTCCATTTGGCCCTTCTTTCAATCCTATATGTACCTTTAGATCATGATTTACACAGAAATTAGCAGAGTATAGTTTTTAAATAATGATACTGCTCTTGAATACAACAATTCAAAAGTAAAATGTAAGTTAATAAATTCTTCATAAAAATGACACTGTTTCACAGAAGGGCACTACCAGAGATTGCTGGTTGATTAAACTTTCAGTAAGATGCATTTGTTTTCTAGTTTCATACTTATTGATTCTGTAGTAATAACTGCAATGCAGAATTACTGCTTGTACTACCTCAGCACAAGCCTGTTGTTTTCTTATCAGAACATTATGTTTCCTGTTTTACTTCTTAATTTCCTAGATATATCAAGAAAAAGAAAATGAGGTTAAAAAAAAAAAAAAAGAAAACAAAAAACTGGCACCTGAGGCTCCAACTTATATCACCTAAAAATAAAATGGGAGATGTAAGAGTTTATATGAAAACAAAGAAAATTTTAACACATCAGAAATTGAAATTACAAAATTATATGATACTGAAATAAAAGTATTCACTTTAAGTATTTTTATTTCTGTATTAGAAAAATATCTAATATTTGGGTACAACTATCTTCCTTTCCATGTTACTGATTTTCTATAATGACTCTTGTAATGGAAAACCTGGAACAAATATGAATGCTAAACTGTGTATTGTTTTATTTTCTTTTTTGGTTTGCAAAATTTTCTGCTAATATGCATTCGGAATCATGGTAACATATTCAGCTTCCAGGGATATGAAGATTCAATAGGAAAAAATAGTTTATTTTCAAATGACATCACAATAGACTTCTTTCTAACACTTCAGTATCTTAAAATACAACAGCAAAGGGAACAAGCAGTAATCGTGCTCTCTGTTCGTTCTACATATAGTCATACATTAATTTGGGGGTTATTTCAGCTTTTCTTTTTTAAAATTAGGACATAGAAAACTCAAGATGACTGTTAAACATTATCAGTATAGTGTTAGGAAATATAGGCAACGTATAATTTTTAAGGTGTTTTAGCCTGTTTATCTCTCATTCACTATATACAATTTGAAACATTTTGCAGGTAAATAGAGAGTTTTAATTATCCCCTACATTAGTTTAAAGTAAGATTAATCCATTTCTTAGATCTGGACAGTCTCAATTAGATGTTATAGATTTTAACCTTTGTATTAATTAGCGTAGGATAGACTAAACAAAACAAAACAAAACAAAAAACTGGACCCAAATACGCAAGAGATCAGCATAAGAAAAGTTATTTCCCATAGTTTTTTTTTTTTTTTGAAAGTCGCTCAGTCATGTACAGCTCTTTGCTACCCCATGGACTATATGGTCCATGGAATTCTCTAGGCATGAATACTGGAGTGGGTAGCCTTTCCCTTCTCTAGGGGATCTTCCCACTCAGGGATTGAACCCAGGTCTCCCTCATTGCAGGTGGATTCTTTACCAGCTGAGCCACAAGGGAAGCTCAAGAATACTGGAGTAGCCTGTTGTTTCTCCAGCAGATCTTCCCAACAGAGGAAACAAACCACGGTCTCCTGCCTTGCAAACACATTCTTTACCAACTGAGCTATTTCCCACAGTAGCCCATGGAATTTCCAAGTATACAGAGCATGGGAAGTGTCTCCACCCCAAAATCATTAGAATTAAAACCGAGGACAACTTCTCTAATATCAGTTTGCAGTTTCCAACACTGCCCTGGGGGTCATATTCCAAGTCAAGCAGCTCTCAGAACTCTGACCTTTTGGATTTTTATAGAAGCTTAATTACACAGGCATGGCCTGTGTTGGCCATTGGTGATTGAACTCAATCTCCAGCTCCTCATCCTTCCCTGGAAGTCAGAAGTTGAAGTGAAAGTTCGAATCCAATATCTTCTGCTTCTGTTCCAATCCTAACAGAAGCAGAAGATAAAAGAAGAAATGGCAAGGATACACAGAATAACTATACAAAAAAAGATCTTCATGACCCAGATATCCATGATGGTGTGATCACTCACCTAGATCCAGACACCTGGAATATAAAGTCAAGTGGGCCTTAGGAAGCATCACTACAAACAAAGCTAGTGGAGGTGATGGAATTCCAGCTGAGCTATTTCATCATCCTAAAAGATGATGTTGTATAAGTGCTACACTCAATATGCCAGCAAATATGGAAAACTCAGTAGTGGAATAGAACTGGAAAAGGTCAGTTTTCATTCCAATCCCAAAGAAAGGCAATGCCAAAGAATGCTCAAACTACCACACTATTGCACTCATCTCACATGCTAGTAAAGTAATGCTCAAAATTCTCCAAGCCAGGCTTCAACAGGACATGAACCATGAACTTCCAGATGTTTAAGCTGGTTTTAGAAAAGGCAGAGGAATCAGAGATCAAATTGCCAACATCTGTTGGATCATTGAAAAAGCAAGAAAAATGTCTACTTCTGCTTTATTGATTACGCCAAAGCCTTTGAGTGTATAGATCACAACAAACTGGGGAGAATTCTTCAAGAGATAGGAATACCAGACCACCTTATCTGCCTCTTAAGAAATCTATATGCAGGTCAAGAAGCAATAAGAGAACTGGACACAGAGCAACTGATTGGTTCCAAACTGGGAAAGGAGTACGTCAGGGCTGTATATAGTCACTCTGCTTATTTAACTTATATGCAGAATACCTCATGCAAAATGCCAGGCTGGATGAAGCACAAGCTGGAATCAAGATTGCCAGGAGAAGTATCAATAACTTCAGATATGTAGATGATATCACCCTTATGGCAGAAAGGGAGGAAGAACCTCAAGAGCCTCTTGATGAAAGTGAAAGAGGACAGGTAAAAAGCTGCTTTAAAACTCAACATTCAAAAAACAAAGATCATGGCATCCTGTCCTATCACTTCATGGCAAAAAGATGGGGAAACAATGGAAACAGTGACAAGCTTTATTTTCTTGGGCTCCAACATCACTGCAGATGGTGACTGCAGCCATGAAATTAAAAGATACTTGCTCCTTGGAAGAAAAGTTATGACCAACCTAGACAGCATATTAAGAAGCAGAGACATTACTTAGCCGAAAAAAGTCCATCTAGTCAAAGCTATGGTTTTCCAGTAGTCATACATGGGTGTGAGAATTGGACTATAAAGAAAACTGAGTGCCAAAAAATTGATGCTTTTGAACTGTGGTGTTGAATACAAATGAGATACTTTACTACTTGCTTGTATGGAACACATATTTATTCTGGTGTTCTGAGTTTTTCAATGAGAGGAAGGCATATAATAGAATTCATTTCTGAGTATATTGATGCCTAGTTAGCTCCATCAGCTAATACTAAAGTTTATTTCTCTTGTCAGAGAGTACTCCTTTCCTTTGCTTTCAGGAATAATGTCTGTAGTTCATTGGAACCCTATATGTGCTCTCGTTGGTTCACACCTTTAACTCTTTCTTTGAGTCCCAAACCTGTTACAGCACTAAAGAAAGACTGATCCATAAATAAATCTAAGTATGCTGCTGCTGTTGTTCAGTTGCTCAGTCGTGTCTAATTCCTGGCAACCCCATGGACTGCCAGTCTTCCCTGTCCTTCAACATCTCCCAGAGCTTGCTCAAACTCATGTCCCTTCACATCAAGTGGCCAAAGTATTGAAGTTTCAGCTTCAGCACCAGTCCTTCTAATGAATATTCAGGATTGATTGCCTTTAGGATTGACTAGTTTGATCTCCTTGCAGCCCAAGGGACTCTCAAGAGTCTTCTCCAACACCACAACTCAAAAGCATCAAGTCTTCAGCATTCAGCCTCCTTAATCCATACATGACTACTGGAAAAACCATAGTTTTGACTAGACAGACCTTTGTTGGCAAAGTAATGTCTCTGTTTTTTAATACCCTTTCTAGGTTTGTCATAGCTTTCCTTCCAAGGAGCAACCATCTTTTAATTTCATGGCTACAGTCATCTGCAGTGATTTTGGAGCCCCCAAAAATAAAGTCTGTCACTGTTTCCTTTGTTTCCCCATCTATTTGCTATGAAGTGATGGGACCAGATGCCATGATCTTTGTTTTTTGAATGTTGAATTTTAAGCCAACTTTTTCACTCTCCTCTTACACCTTCATCAGGAGGCTCTTTAGTTCCTCTTCACTTTCTTCCATAAGAGTGGTGTCATTTGCATATCTGAGGTTACTGATGTTTCTCCTGACAATCTTTATTTCAGCTTGTGCTTCATCCAGCACAGCATTTCACATGATGTACTCTGTATATAAGTTAAATAGGCAGGGTGACAGTACACAACCTTGAGGTGCTCCTTTCCCAAATTTGAACCAATCTGATGTTCTATGTCTGGTTCTAACTGTTGCTTCTTGACCCGCATATAGGTTTCTCAGGAGGTAGGTAAGGTAGTCTGGTATTCCTATCTCTTAAAGAATGTTCCAGTTTGTTATGATCTACACAGTCAACAGCTTTAGCTTAGTCAATGAAGCAGAAGTTGATGTTTCTGGAATTCTCTTGCTTTTTCAATGATCCAACAGATGTTGGCAATTTGATCTCTCTGGTCCTCTGCCTTCTCTAAATCCTGCTTGAACATATGGAGGTTCTCAGTTCATGTCCTGTTGAAGCCTGGCTTGGAGAATTTTGAGCATTTCTTTGCTAGCATGTGAGATGAGTGCACTCATATGGTAGTTTGAGCATCCTTTAGCATTGCCCTTCTTTGGGACTGAAATGAAAACTGACCTTCTTCAGTCCTGTGGCCATTGCTGAGTTTTCCATATTTGCTGGCATATTGAGTGTAGCACTTTAACAGTATCATCTTTTAGGATGATGAAATAGCTCAGCTGAATTCCATCACCTCCACTAGCTGCCAAGCAGAGGCGGTACTGACTGCCTCAATATGGAATGTCTTATCTTCTCAGAAGGATCTTGGTGAGAAATGAATCTAAATCTAAGGATAAGCTGGTTCAATGATGGGTAATCATCAGAATTCAGGCCTGAGATTGTAGTTCCTTTAGAGGATGTGCCCCAAGCCTCAGATTCTTGCAGGTGGCTGTGCAGAAAGGGCAATTTACTCAACCCTTAGAGCCAGTATTCCACTTGGTAGTCATACTTGAATTTGTTCCATGTGATGTAGAAAAATGGAAAATAACCTTCTGAAACAAACTAGTGGAAGATCAAGTTACCCAGGGAATGAAAAATTAGTTTAAGCCCTACCAACTGCAGTGTGTATATATTCATTGTCATCATTTTAATCTTCTATTTGGTTTATTTTTTATATTAAAGTCATGATAACTAGATAGGATGAACCGGGATAAAATATTTTTTAGAATCAAATTACTGTCAGTTTCTTCTTCTTAACAATAAAATTTCACTCTCATTGTGGAAAACAACTTATGTTCAATTTTTCACCAAAGTGTACATGTTCCTGCTGTCATTAAATTTGAAGTCATAAGACTGTTATATTTATAATACTGCAATGTTGGTTGAGTGAGAGAAATAGATGAGTACCATAGATCTGAGGATATGAGATATGATTCTGTCATTCATAACTAAAGTCATGCTGCGTGTATAACACAATCTTTGTGTCCTGCCTGTTTTGAAATACAGAATAAAATGTGTATAGAAAGGGATGCCATATTTATATAATTGATTAATTGTGATTATTTTTAGAGAAATAGATTTCAGGGCCTGAATATGTATATTGTATACCAGATTGACAGATTAAAAACAGTATGATAAATGATACCATGTTTAGTCAGTAACCAACAGTTAACCAAAAGGAAATTGGATATAATCATTTTAACAGACATGTCAATACTTTGCCATGGTCGATGCCAAATGGTCACCTCCGCTGACAAACTTTCTTCCTGGTAGGAATTTAGTGTTTTGTGAAACAGAGCCATAAAGTAGTTAAACAGACAGATCCTGGAGTCAAACGGCCTGGGTGTGAATCCTAGCCCACCTCCCAACTAGCTGTGTGAACATGAGCTATCTTTAACATTTTCATGTTTCATTCTTCTCTTCCTTAACTAAAGTAATACCTGCCACATTTGGTTGTTATGAACATTAAATATATTAATAGATACAAAACTCCTATAAGCATGTTGTATATTGAGTTGCTCAGTCATGTCTGACTCTGTGATGCTATGGACTGGAGCCCACCTAGCTTCTCTTGTTCATGGGATTTCCCAAGCAAGAATACTGGAGTGGATTGCCATCTCCTTCTCCAGGGGATCTTCCCAACCCAGGGATCAAACCAGGGTCTCCTGCATTGCAGGCAGATTCTTAACTGTCTGAGCCACCAAGGAAACATGGAAAAACTCTTGCTTAACTAGAATGTGAAAATGACTGGAACGTGCAACTTGTCAGAAGCGAATTCATTCTCAATGGAATTGCATTACCTCAGAAACAACAAGCCCATAAAATCATTAACAATTTAGAAATTTCAGTGATATGGATATGAACATTCAATTGGTATTCTCGAAATTTTTCTGTAAGTCTGATATATATTAAAATGAAAAGTGGAAACGAAGCACTCGTGTGCCAACAAGAGAAGAGTATGTGCTCATAAACCAATGAATGCCAGGAATTTCACCATCAGGAAGATAGGTGAACTGTGAAACTTCCAAGTTGGTCATTCTCCAACCTAATCACTTCAGATGTGGCCACTGAAGATGCGATATGATGATTTATAATAAGAAATATATATATATATTCATTTATATTCAAAATCTCCAGAAAAACAGCCATGAATGAATACTGTCTCCTCATTCTGTAGTTAAGAAAACAAAGAAGCTGATGAATGAGTTAAACAGATGATACCACCAGTTGAAAAAGAATTTTTTCAAGACCAGAGATATACCACAAAATATAACTACTTTTTACTTTAGGTGAACTGATGAGAAAATTAAAAAAATTAATTATTACTGCTCCTCCAAGATGTCAGTTACCAAAAGCAGATAAGATGGATGATTATGAGTGCCGTATTCAGGTCTTCTACTTAGAGCCTTTAGACATGGCTTAGCAGCCCCTCATTAATGGAGACTCAGATCAGATCAGATCAGTTGCTCAGTCATGTCCGACTCCTTGCGACCCCATGAATCGCAGCACGCCAGGCCTCCCTGTCCATCACCAACTCCCGGATTCACTCAGACTCACATCCATCGAGTCAGTGATGCCATCCAGCCATCTCATCCTCTGTCATCCCCTTCTCCTCCTGACCCCAATCCCTCCCAGCATCAGAGTCTTTTCCATTGAGTCAACTCTTCGCATGAGGTGGCCAAAGTACTGGAGTTTCAGCTTTAGCATCATTCCTTCCAAAGAAATCCCAGGGCTGATCTCCTTCAGAATGGACTGGTTGGATCTCCTTGCAGTCCAAGGGACTCTCAAGAGTCTTCTCCAACACCACAGCTCAAAAGCATTCATTCTTCGGTGCTCAGCCTTCTTCACAGTCCAACTCTCACATCCATACATGACCACTGGAAAAACCATAGCCTTGACTAGACAGACCTTTGTTGGCAAAGTAATGTCTCTGCTTTTGAATATGCTATCTAGGTTGGTCATAACTTTCCTTCCAAGGAGTAAGCGTCTTTTTATTACATGGCTGAAGTCACCATCTGTAGTGATTTTGGAGCCCAGAAAAATAAAGTCTCACACTGTTTCCACTGTTTCCCCATCTATTTCCCATGAAGTGGTGGGACCGGATGCCATGATCTTCGTTTTCTGAATGTTGAGCTTTAAGCCAACTTTTTCACTCTCCACTTTCACTTTCATCAAGAGGCTTTTGAGTTCCTCTTCACTTTCTGCCATAAGGATGGTGCCATCTGCATATCTGAGGTTATTGATATTTCTCCCAGCAATTTTGATTCCAGCTAGTGTTTCTTCCAGTCCAGCATTTCTCATGATGTACTCTGCATATAAGTTAAATAAACAG
Source organism: Bos taurus (assembly GCF_002263795.3). Taxonomy (NCBI): domain Eukaryota; kingdom Metazoa; phylum Chordata; class Mammalia; order Artiodactyla; family Bovidae; genus Bos; species Bos taurus. The sequence goes on along the minus strand of NC_037348.1, from coordinate 37,505,727 downwards.
GGTGACAATATACAGCCTTGACGAACTCCTTTTCCTATTTGGAACCAGTCTGTTGTTCCATGTCCAGTTCTAACTGTTGCTTCCTGACCTGCATACAAATTTCTCCAGAGGCAGATCAGGTGGTCTGGTATTCCCATCTCTTTCAGAATTTTCCACAGTTGATTGTGATCCACACAGTCAAAGGCTTTGGCATAGTCAATAAAGCAGAAATAGATGTTTTTCTGGAACTCTCTTGCTTTTTCCATGATCCAGCGGATGTTGGCAATTTGATCTCTGGTTCTTCTGCCTTTTCTAAAACCAGCTTGAACATCAGGAAGTTCACGGTTCACATATTGCTGAAGCCTGGCTTGGAGAATTTTGAGCATTACTTTACTAGCGTGTGAGATGAGTGCAATTGTGAGGTAGTTTGAGCATTCTTTGGCATTGCCTTTCTTTGGGATTGGAATGAAAACTGACCTTTTCCAGTCCTGTGGCCACTGCTGAATTTTCCAAATTTGCTGGCATATTGAGTGTAGCACTTTCACAGCATCATCTTTCAGGATTTGGAATAGCTCAACTGGAATTCCATCACCTCCACTAGCTTTGTTCGCAGTAATGCTTTCTAAGGCCTATTTGACTACCTAACCTTAAAGTAAGGTATACCTTAATCAGTGAATTAGATCATGGTACAAAACTGATCCATAGCAAAAGCCTCATCTTTAGTGCTGAGGAGCAAAACCATGAAGAAATATAAAAATGCTTGTTTTTTAAACCTACTCTAGAGGCTGTATTTGGTTATGCTTTATTCTTTTTACATTTTTGTCATCTTTAAGTGGATCCAAATCTAAGTAATATCTGCAAACAAATTAGTAATGAGTTTCCCCAGTGGCTCGGATGGTAAAGTATCTGTCTATAATACAGGAGATCTGGGTCTGATCCCTGAGTTGGGACAATCCCTTGGAGAAGGGAATGGCTACCCACTCCAGTATTCTTGCCTGGAGAATTCCATGGACAGAGAAACCTGATGGGCTACATACAGTCCATGGGGTCGAAAAGAATCGGACAGGACTGAGTGACTAACTATTTCACTTTCACTTTTTTCAAAGAGAATAAAGCATTTAAATCAGTACTCTTTTGGTCTCAGAATATTTCCAGTGTGTGGGGGTGGCGTGGGGGTGGGGCTTTCCTCTAAACACTTAATTTGAATAGTAGGGTGGAAATGGTTAATGATGTATTTCTGGAACTGCTTATCTAATCTAATGACAATGCCAAAGGCCTACTTTAGAAAGTTCAACATATTCTTTTGATTAATTTTTTACTATATCATTAATAATTACAAATGAATTCTGAATGAAAAATGGTGTGTATCTTTCTGTTAGCACATTTTCTTGACCCGTATTTCCAGAGATAACATTTTCCAGTTCATTCCAAGTTTTGATAGTCACCTCTCTTAAGGTCAAGATAAAGATACAATAATGAGAAAATAGAACAAACAGCAGCTAATGGAAGAAGCAGTCCATAAAAAGCTGTAATGGTAATTCCACCCAGACAGCAAAGGAATGCAGCATTTTCACTGAGCGCTACCTGACAGATTCAATAATCAAGGGAAAGCCTTAATTGATGACACTTCATTAGCATAATGAGTCGAGGCTGGGAAAAGAGAGTCCCTTATTAATTAATCAAGCAAAGCACGAACTGTTTCAGTCTCCTACACTCTGCCATTTTCCATTAATCAAGAAAATGTGTATTAAACTCATTTGAAATCCTGGCATGTGGAGTATCATTCCAAAGAAGAGCAATGGCAAAAAGGTTTGCCCAGCTGCACACATCTGCTCTGGACTTATGTATGCCTCCATAAGCCTTCAGATCTGCAAGGCTGAAACCATGCACAGAGGGCCCAGAGTAAGTGGTTCTCTAAAACATGTAAATCACCATCTCATTAGGAAAATACACAAAACCCCATCATCTTCACTAGGAAAAAAAGAAAGAGAATTAACTTCATTTGCCGTTCCTTCACCTATTGTCCAAAACCTCTATTGCATGAAATATTATCAAATATGCATATAAATGAAATCTTTATAATAACCTGTTCAATGTCCATACAAGATTCTGGATTCAGTATTTCTGGCTGTTCATACTCTATTTGGTCATGGGAGAAATGATTATTGGTGGTGGGCTCTGGTACAAAGAAGTCATACGCACCCTAGCGTCCCAACTAACCACAGGCACAGGTGTTGAGAATCAATGCTAATGAGGTTAACAAGCCAAGATCAAAACTATGGAATCCCTATAGCAGAATGGACTTCAAGGGAGGTTAAAACCACAACTCTATTATTGTAAGGTCACTTCCCAGTGATGTCTCTTATAATCAGGGGAGAGGTGACTGTCAACATATTAATAAGATAATGAGAGTTAGCATAGAGTTTTGAAAACAGAGCACTGGAAAAGAAATCTATAGACTGGAATTTACTAGCTTTGACAGCTACTAGCTACCTACAGGACTTAGTTCAACCCTTTGGTGAGTAGGAACTTAAGTTTACCTAACTTATACTGTAATGAGTTTGAACTAGATGAACTCTTAAGTCAATTCTGACTTGTAGTCTCAGATCAGATGCTATTAAGTAGGTCATTCAAAGCAGGTAAGGCTCTGATTTACTCATTGACCTACCATGCAATTTCAGAATGATGATTTAATCAAACTCCTTACTTGCTTCATATCTATCTATGGTAGTGCTTCCATGTACTATTGTTCCAATTGTACACCATCCAGATACAGGGGGCATTCTTTGCAAAGATTAAAAGTGACCAGTGCTCTGTCAAGTTATGCTATGCCTGAGCTTAATGGCCATATATGATGGCCATGAAAAGCCAGCCTTGTAATCAAGGTCAATTTCATATTTATTTATGTTTGTTCCAGTCCAAAAAGGACTTGAAGAATTATACAAATCTTAGTGGTCTCAGAATAAGTGGAAAAATAAAAAATCTGATCAAGCAGAACATAATTTTATCCATTGCCTATTTATCAGCATTATTTTTAAGTGCTTGATATTCAAAAGAGAAATTTGTTTGACAGAAGAGTGATTCATCTAAATATTCAAGTGGGTGCATTAAGCCCAGTAACAAAATAAATTCATATCTGAAGCACTCCTGGCATTCTAGAACTTAAGTGCAGTGATATACAGATCACCAGAAAAGAGCCATTACCACTCCAGGGGCTCTTTCATGTCAGCCAAATTGGTCCCAAGTGCTGAGCATTAACTGTTTGAGCTCTGAGTGGAGACGAGCACTACCTCCTTGCAGTGCAATAACCTGTATCAATTTGGAAAGAGCGTGGCTTTATGGTGAGAAAGATTTTATAGTAATAATTGCATTTTGCAATTCAAAAATGGCTGAAGCCATCACCTAATAACATGGAATGATCACCAGGGATTGCATGCTCTTCCTTGCCATTTTTTTTTCTTATAGATATTTTACTGATTTTTGTTTTTAGGCCCATGAAGATTCCCTGTTGTCATAAAGCTGGTTTAATGTATACAATAGACTTTGCTTTATGCATATAAAATGAAACCTTCTCTCTGGTATAGTAGAAATAGAAAAGAAAATGCTTGTTATGAGCAGGATCTATTTTTGAGTTCCAACTATTAACTTTTCAGAAAGACTTTCAGATCTTTTCACTATTGCCTGAATATGCTTGCAATGTGCTGTTTCTGTGTACAAGTATTATCAGTAAATAAACATCAAAACTAATTTTAAAATGAGAAAGCATTATACATCAACTGCAAAAGTTAGCATAATTAAACACAAAGGAAAGAGCCAAGACATAGAGTGATCACAACTCTTTTTCTTAGATACTGAGAAACAGTATCAGATATAGATGTTTATTTCAATAAATAGCAGATAGCTGCATTTTGGTAAAGAATGATTCTCCCCTACTGCTGTGAAAATAATAAATTCCTATCAAAAGGTAAGAATTGAGATAAATTAAAAAGATGGAACCCATTATCTTGAGAGTATAAACTAAGGCTGAAAGAATTGTTTCACATAAAATAGAGCAAAATACAGGGCTATTTAAAAAATTCTATAGATGATTAATTTAATAGAGATTTCAGTGTTTTCAAATTTTAAGTATGTTTATTTTAAAATAAGGGTTGAATTTCAGAGAGGTGCTAAGTTTAAGGGATTGCCCTGCAACCTATGAAATTATTTTACTTATTTTGAAAAAGCCAACCACATTCACCAAATATGAACTTAGTTCTTACTTTTGGAAGATGCATTATCCTTTTCAGGCCAATTAGAATATTAGAATACAAAATTCTAATAAAATTAGAATTTTATGTGCCATAAGAGCAATGCCAAAACAAGCAAAACCACTCATAAAATATGTGTAACATCTAAAGTACATCTGTAGAGGAATGAAATAAAAATTATATAAGAATCCAAAGAATATTATTACAGAGAAAGACAACTTTAGAATAACCTTACAGCATGGGAGCGGATTCCCTGGTGGCTCAGGTGGTAAGGAATCTGCCCACAGTGTGGGAGACCCAGGTTCGGTCCCTGAGTTGGGAAGATCCCCTGGAGAAGAAAATAGCTGCCTATTCCAGTATTCTTGCCTGGAAAATTCCATGGACAAAGGAGCCTGGCAGGCTACAGTCCACAGGTTCCCAGAGAGTCAGACACAACCTAGTGACTAGCACTACCACTACAGCATAGGAAAGGTAATAATATATTTAACTTCGTATTTGCTATTCTCCATAAACCTCTAGGAACAACAGGAAACGCAGCAGAAGAAAACGAGAAAACGAACTATTTTAGATAGAAAGCACACTGAGAAAGATGTAGATATTTACTGTCTCTGTGAGTATTTTCCAACTCAAAATTAAACAGAAAATAACGCACTGAATACTGCTAGAAAAAGGAGGGAAAAAAAGGCCCCATCTATAATTTCAAAGTCTTTTGTTTATTTAATCACACAGCACATTCTGTAGTCAACAGGTAAGAGGTAAATTACCTTTGAAAAAGTGAATGTGTGAGTTGCTCAGTCGTGTCCCACTCTTTGTGACCCATGGACTGTAGCCCAGAAGGCTCCATTTACCATTTTTAATGTTTCCTGAGGAGCCCCTGGATGGGGCTTCGCAGGTGGTGCTAGTGATAAAGAACTTGCCTGCCAATGCAGGAGACATAAGAGACGTAAGGGTTTGATCCCTGGGTCTGGAAGACCCCCTGGTGGAGGGCATGGCAACCAACTTCAGTATTCGTACCTATGAACAGAGGAGCCTGGTGGGCTACAGGCCATTGGTTGGCAAAGAGTGGAATATAACACAAAGGGGTCCCCTGGATACATTGAACTAAACATGATACTTTGTGGACAGAAAGGCTCAAGCCCATAGAGAAGGAGTAATGCTGAAGTGACAAAATGAACAAGTGATGAAGGCAGAAACAAAATCCCCGTTTTCTAAATGTCGGATCACTTCATGCTAACTCCTTTTGTTGCTTTGCTGAGACCAACAAGTGTACCTGATAATGTGCTTGGAAAACTGTAAGGGCAATTCACATCATGTTAACGGGATGACTGAAAGAATGAAAATGGATAGATCTTTTCTTGACACGTTTTATATGTGGATTTGGGGGTGCAAGAAAGACTCTAATAACAATTAATGCTAAGAACCACAGCTTCTTAGTGGTTATGAAAGAATACTGGAGTGGGTAGCCTTTCCTTTCTCCAGGGGATCTTCCCAACCCAGGGATTGAACCCAGGTCTCCCACATTGCAGGCAAATTCTTTACCAGCTGGACCTCAAGGGATGCCCAAGAATACTGGAGTGAGTAGCCTATCCCTTCTCCAGGGGATCGTCCCAACGCAGGAATCAAATTGAGGTCTCCTGCATTGCAGGCAGATTCTTTACCAACTGAGCTATGAGAGAAGCTATGAAAGAAATACAAAAATTATATTTTGATCCATCTTTACAAATAAATTTTTAAAGGATGTAATTATTCTACCATATTATTATATCAGAATCTTATGTGGTTATAACTACTATGTATATCTTATTCCTGGAAAAATGCGGGGTTGTGACATAATTAAAAATTATGGTTTCAACTGTATTTAAGGAAACTACCAAGAGATTAATGTTTTACGGAGCACTTATTTCAGAAAAGTTTTTGTGCCAAACCAAGAGCCAAAATTGAAGATAAAACATAGTTTTACAAAGATGCAGATAATTGCTTGGCTATTGTGACTCTTCAGGACTACATATATATATATATATATATATATATATATATATATATATATATACACACACACACACACACACACAAATATAAAATTTCCTGAGTATACAAGTGAGGGAGAAATGAAAATATTGGAGAAGAATTAAGCAGTTTAAGGCCTAAAAATCTTTGTGAGTTATGATGTGATCATCTTTACTCTAGACAAGTCTAAAGGGTAATTATATTCCTTTAATAATTTTGGTAATCTCAAGTCATCTCACTTTCTCTATAGTACTTACAAAGGAAATTATTCACATTTTTATATCCAGGTTTCATACTGAGAACAGTATATAGGGATGTTACAGTGTAAGAAAATTCACCACAACTTGGGGTCTTTATTAAAGTGTTTAATTACATGAATTGTTCTAGAATGTAAATTCAGAATATTTCTGATTATAGAAACTTTTAAAAGATAAGTTCATTTGATACAAAATAGCAATACATTCTAGATTCGGTCTTCAACCAATAACTTGATCCAAGTGAGCTCATGGAGAAAACAGTACACAATTTGAAACCAATGTTATACCAAGAAATTCATATGCTCATTCAACCAGAGACTGGTCAAATAGGAATGGGTACTGATTTTTAATTGTTTTTTCCCTCCACTAACTTATTACTGTATTAATTATTGGCTTTCGTCCACTGGTACCTTTCATTGGTCTTTTTTCAGTGCCCTCTTCCAAACCCATGAAGTACAGCTGATATAAAAACAAGTGTGTAAACACAAGTCATTATATGTATGAAGATGTGATATCTTGGGATTAACCTTGTAAATCCTATCCGACCCAGGGATCGAACCCAGATCTCCTGCATTGCAAGCAGACGCTTTAACCTCTGAGCCACCATGGAAGCCCTTTCATTTTGTGACAGTCGGTTTATAAAAATTTGAAATCAGTGTGTGTATGTGTGTGTTAGCATTTGTTTGTGTAGAAGCAATGCTGTATCTTCAAGCTTGTTAAGTCAATAGATATTGACAACTGGTAGAAATTAATAGATTTAAATTCTGTTTCAAATTGAAATTGAGATCATGGCCATCTATCAGTTTCATAGAAGAACCTAGTAGATTAAATCAGTTATAGCACTTTAAATTTCTTGAATAAAATTACGTACTAGTAAGTGAATTCTGTACAAAATAAAAAAACTCTAGGAAAATGGAAAACAAGTCTAATATTTTGATATAATAACTCAATGGGGAGGGAATAAATATTATCAATTATACATTGAAAGAACTAATAATTCCTAGAATATGTGAAACAATCACAGCCATAATGTTTCATTTTATTTTTTTTATTTTTATTTTTATTGAAATGAATCCGCCACAGGTATACATGTGTTCCCCATCCTGACCCCTCCTCCCTCCTCCCTCCCCATACCATCCCTCTGGGTCGTCCCAGTGCACCAGCCCCAAGCATCCAGCATGGTGCATGGACCCTGGACTGGCGACTCATTTCATACATGATATTATATATGTTTCAATGTCATTCTCCCAAATCTTCCCACCCTCTCCCTCTCCCACAGAGTCCATAAGACTGTTCTATACTTTTTAGATTTTTAAAAAATATTTCTTCCCCCAAGGTCCTTACTATTAATATGATAACATAGTATAAGAAAATAGAACCACCATCATCATAAAGAGATTCTACTATCAAGGTGAATATATGAACCACTCTTAGGCACAGAGCACAATTTTAAATAAGATGAAAAAGGTTCTGCCTAAAGTATGAGTGGTAAAGGATTCTTTCAGAAACAACATTATTGGAGAATTCATGGACATATTAGGAAGCTTGTAAGTGCAGAAAAAGACACAAGGACTTTCTCCACCTGGGAAAGATAGAAAGTAATTTTCTGTGTGTGTGAATCAACCCTAAGCCATAAGATTAATGCTCTACCTCTTATTTGTTCAGTTCCCATCCATGGTATCTCTCTATTTATTTAGAAAATGTGCTGCAATCTTCACTGTTTTCTCCTTTATTTTTCAAGTAGGATTAACAATTCTTACTGATGTTGCCCTACCTCATCTCTCAACTATTTATTCTTTGTAATTCCACAGATAATCTTAGTTTAGGCTGTCTTTGCCTCCCTAGAGGAACAGGAGAGAAGTGGCTAATTACAGAGGTCACATTTTGAGAAGGTGGAATCCAGGCCATACCTGACAAGTTTAATTGGAAAAGAGACACTTCATCCAAAGTAACTGAGGGAAAATCAGACAGTGCAGGTGATTACAGATGCAGGTGAGTTGACAGTTTTGTAATGGGAAGGTGGAAAGAGTAGATGTTTGATTGGATCTTATTTATTGAGTACAAAGTTTGGTCACTGAAGAGTAGAGAAGGAGATAGGAACAGAACATACAGGGAAAATACGATGATATCAATGGCTGTTTTGAAGCCTACTGGATGTTTTACACAAATCAAACAACTATCAACCCAATTAAAGATGTGAAACAAACCTCTTCACGCACCTATTCTCTTTCAAATTAAGTAAATATCCACTTATATCAGCAGGTATTCCAGAAGATGTAGATTCAATGCACAAAAGAAATAATCGCAGATAATATTGTTAGGGTTTCCCTTGTGGCTCAGCTGGTAAAGAATCCACCTGCAATGCGGGAGACCTGAGTTCAATCCTTGGTTGGGAAGATCCCCTGGAGGAGGGAAAAGCTATCCACTCCAGTATTCTGGCCTGGAGAATTGGACTGTATAGTCCATGGGGTCTCAGAGAGTCAGACATGACTGAGCAACTTTCATTTCCCTTCAATCAATATTGTTAAGAGCTTATTGCAATAGCATATAAATTGTTCTCCACTAGTCTTTCTAACAAGACGCTCTAGAGTTACCACAAGAAATTTGTATGACAAATTACTTCCCATACATTATCTTAATAAATTTGCTCAATAATTTTATTTTAATTTCCAAAAGGGAGCATTTGCAACCTAAGGCTAACTCTGTCACTAGTGTATTGTGACTGCCTTGGTCAGGGAAATGCAGATGTTCTCTTGCTTCACTCTCACTATTTTTCTCACTGAAAAAGCATGAAACTCTACTCAGTCATGCTGTGAAACATATGTCCTATTTTGGATTTTAGGTAAAGAAGATAGCAGCATCATTTAAATTCTATAAATGATTCAATAAATCTTGAATATCTAAATGACAACTATTAAACTGGAGTACAAAGGTGGGGGAAAGCTACTATATTCTTGGAAAGAAAGCAGAATAACACCTGATAAGAGTAAGGGAGTGGTTTCTTTACCAGAATGGTGGCATAGTTTTCAGATTAACAGTGTAGAGACATAGGGAAAGAGAAGTCCATTAAGAAAAAAAAACAAACGAAGGATAGGCTGGAAGCTGATTTTCATGAAGTTGAACACAGGCTCAAGAGTAGCCTATGAGGAAGCAAGAATGATGCTAAAACCAATAATGATAATATACAGTCCCTCAAGCTTTTCTGTCTTAGGTATGGTTGTGTTTGAGGCAAAGTCAAACTGAAAGTCTTAGTTACTCAGTCATGTCGGACTCTTTGAGACCCCATGGACTGTAGCCATCCAGGCTCTTCTGGCAGGATTCTCCAGCCAAGAATACTGGAGTGCATTGCCATGCAGTACTCTAGGGGATCTTCCTGACCCAGGGCCTAAACCTGTGTCTCCTTCACTGCAGGTGGATTCTTTACTCTCTAAGCCACCAGGGAAGCATGTTTGAGGCAGATAGAGACCAAATCTATAGTCATGTATGGATGTGAGAGCCTCAAAGAAGGCTGAGTGCCAAAGAATTGATGTTTTTGAGCTGTGGTGTTGGAGAAGACTCTTGAGAGTCCCTTGGACTGCAAGGAGATCAAACCATTTAATCCTAAAGGAAATCAGTCCTGAATATTCATTGGAAGGACTGATGCTGAAGCTGAAACTCCAATACTTTAGCCACCTAATATGAAGAATTGACTCATTGGAAAAGACCATGATGCTGGGAAAGATTGAAGGCAGAAGAAGGGGATGACAGAGGATAAGATGGTTAGATGGCATCACCAATTCACTGACCATGAGCAAACTCTGGGAGATAGAGGACAGAGAAGGCCGGTATGCTGCAGTCCATGGGGTCACAAAGAATTGGACATGACTGAGCAACTGAACAATAACAACAGGAATTACAACTGTCCTGCGAGGACAGTTAGCAATGTCTGCAGACATTTTTTGTTGTCATAACTAGAAAGTGTACTCCTGTCATATAGGGAGTAGACATTATTGATGCTCCTAAACATCCAACAATGCACAAGACAGCCCCGATGAGAAGGAATTATCTGACCCAAAATGTTAATACCACCAAGTATTCTTATCTGGGAAATCCCATGGACAGAGCAGCCTGGCAGGTTATATCCATGGGTGGCAAAAGAGTTGGATATGACTTAGCCACTAAACAACAACAGTTGGTCTCTCTCTGGAATTCAATCTGTTCTCTCTTTACAAAATTGTCCCTACTTTACAGCCTGCTTCCTACTTCTAACACAGTCCCACTTTCGTCTGTTTTTATCTAACTTCACACTTTGTCCCAACTGTTGCACTTTCAGACACAAGTAAACGATTGTGATCTGTACACACGCTTGTACTGTATTCTTGCCATGTCCTAAGATGTGATGTGACAGTCACAAACTTGTGCCTCATTGTACAGGTGCAGTATTTTACAACATATTATTGAGATAACATATCAATATTTTACAAAGAACTAATCTGAAGTAATGCACAGTGACCCGTATCTTCCCACCCCCTCCCTCACACTTCAGAGTGTGAGACCATTTGTCAAATGCAGTTTTCATTCATCAGAGAACAAAAATACCCTGCCACAGATGCCCACCAGCCCTGGAGGGCTGCCAAAGGGCTGCAACTCTACAGCCACTTTCCTGGAAACACAAAGGACAATGTGTTTATTTAATTATGTTGTGCTAGAAGCTCATAATGTTTAGCTGCTTCCAACTCATCTGCATAATAATGATTGCATGGAATCAGTTATAGTGATAAAAACACATCCACACAAGAGGTATTGTTCTTTCCTCTTGAATCATATATCTCTTTATCCATACACATGCTTTAAATTCAGCACATGTTTGGCTAATCCTCTTTGTGACAGCTCCTGCAGCATCTCTGAACAGAAATAAAAATAAGGAGAGAGCCTGAAACATTTTATTCCTTTTAGTATATAAAGAATTGAAAATGCAAAGCACTGAAAATTTAAGGATTTAGAACTCCTGATAAGTACAAAATCTTTTCCACCACACTATTTTGAAGTCTAGAGGGAAATAATAATGTAATAATAAATTAGCCTGTAGCCTGTGGAGTAGCTTTAAAAAACAAGTTTGTTTTTCTCTACAATATGCCACCTCTTCCTGATGAACTGTCCTCATTTTTTTTAATGCACGATGTTAGGTTATTTATCGCTCTATCAAAATGGACCAGCTCTCATCATATGTTTTCTGCATATTTTATTATGAATGATAAAATTTGTTTATGTGAGTAAAGTTAAAAAAAAAAAACTAGTTCATTTTTCATGATGAACTAGTTTTAGGACAGAGGCATGATTCTCTTTGCCTTAAAAATATTAAGTTTGATTGCTGATTTAAATTATATCTCTGCTCAGCTCTAAATTTGTATTATCTTTTGACATAAGGTATTACATCACTTAGCACATGTACATGTGAGAAATACTACAGGAAATAACATTGTATCTATCTGTGGATAAGCTCCCCAAACATCAAAATAACTAGGGCAATCCTTCCAAAGAGCTGGAGATGGATGAGGGATGTCTCTAACTAGGAACATTTTTAAGCTATCAGTCAGTGTCTGCAAAGGAAAAAAAAAAAAAAAATTCTCAAAAACCCTACTGCCATTTTTACGACTTTAGGACAACAAGATTCTCTGGTTTGTTTTGACCTAAATCAATCTGCGGAGAAGGCAATGGCACCCCACTCCAGTACTCTTGCCTGGAAAATCCCATGGATGGAGGAGCCTGGTAGGCTGCAGTCCATGGGGTCACGAAGAGTCGGACACGACTGAGCGACTTCACTTTCACTTTTCATTTTCATGTATTGGAGAAGGAAATGGCAACCCACTCCAGTGTTCTTGCCTGGAGAATCCCAGGGACAGGGGAGCCTGGTGGGCTGCCGTCTCTGGGGTCGCACAGAGTTGGACACAACTGAAGTGACTTAGCAGCAGCAGCAGCAGCAAATCAATCTGACCTTTCTTTTCTTCACTTACTTTTGCTCATTTTTTAAGTTAAATAATGACAATAAAGTGGTAGTGTGATGGGAATACCTGGATTCTTCTGGCTGGAATTAAAAATAAGGCAAAATATGCATATAAGAGTTATAAGATGGTATGAGATGTCCCAACACCAGTGCCAATAATTGTAAATAAACTACATTTCCATGAAAGAGTACTCAAAATGCTTGCACACATGGAAGTCAGTTTCACATGTGGAGACCAAAATACTTCCCGAAGCAAGAATGCAGATGTTTTGTACTCTGTGTCAGCCCTCTCTAGGCAAGAAGTTCTTGGAGAAGATTTTTGCAGCTGATTCAAAAGTTGTCCTTTTTAAAGAGGAGGTACAACCTCTTTTATTCCACAAAGTATAATCTCTTTTATTCCCAAGCATACCATTCTTCTGATTAAGAAAAGACAGTTTTCAAATTTAGTGACGATTTATCTCTTAACATCCAGAGAGCTATGAAAGCAAACCATCTGTTTACTTTAAGGGATTACCATCAGCAATTCTGGAAATGACTACCACCTTGTCCTTAAATTCCTTCTACAGACAGGCAAGCTGTGTTACTACTATTTTGAGTATCAAATCAGTATAGGAGAGCAACAAATACACTTAAAACTGTAGATTAATACTTAAAATTATGTAGAGATTAGTGACAGCTAAATTCCCCGGAGGCTCAGATGGTAAAGAATCCCCTGGAGAAAGGAATGGCTACCCACTCCAGTATTCTTGCCTGGAGAATTCCATGGACAGAGAAGCCTGGTGGGCTATAGTCCATGGAGCTGCGAGGAGTTGAACATGACTGAGCGACTTTCACTTTCACAGTGATAACTAAAGTTAAAGCAAGCAAACAAATGGCAACAAAGTCAATAGTGTAAAGGATTCAGTGTATATCTTAGGTTCGGTGTGGTTTAGCTGAATCTCTAAAATACAGACCATGAACTCTTCAGATAGGGAACAGACAAAGAAAGCTTCATTCCATAGTCATAGTGAAACGTAGCAAGACCCTGCAGTCCTTGTCTCCTGTGTCCCCTGCCTGCCTTTTGTCTCTGGAAAAACTTTAGCCAAAGAGTAAGTTTAATCAGAGAAGTGAGAACAGGCAGAAACAAAGGAAAACAGTCCAACAACACTAAATAATAACAATTTAGTCACTAAGCATAGTTAAAGACCTTCAATTCCTTCTCAAGGGTATAGACATTATTCTGAGGCATATCCTGAGAGTTGTCATAGATACTGAAACTCCCACCAGGTGGAAGAAGTTTACTACATGATGACCAGACTGAAGCCATGAAATAAACTGCCATAATTCTAAGAACTGATCTCAAGGAAATGGAAACAAACTGACCCTGGACCTAAAGATAAACTGTACATGAAACAATCAAGATGATGTGGTCAGGGCACCAATGACCAATTTAAAGATGACTGTTAGAGCTGACCTGTGCTGGTTCTGCATTTAGCCCCCTCCCTCTGTCTATAAAAGCTCTTGCCTAATGGTTTTGTCAGTTGGGCGGGGGGTGGGGGTGGGGTGTCGGCCTTTGCACAGGTGTTTGACCCCCTCCCCCATTGCTGGCAACCCAAATAGCAAACTTTCCTTTCCACCAACCTGAATTCTTTATTGGCTTTTGAGCAGCAAGCAGCCAGACCCCACTTTCAGTTACAATAGCCTTCTTATCCTGTATAGATTGAACCAGAAGAACTGGTAGAAAAAAAGCAAATCATTTGTAATAAGCTTTTAAACAAAAATAGTGGATTTTGGTGGGGGAGGAATGTGGGTTATTTAGGGATGCAAGAAGAGCCAGGAATTCCAACAATTAAAATGATTTCCTTTAAATACTCTGGTTAACTGTGTTTTACTGCATGTGGCCTGTATCTTTCAAAGCATAAAATATTCCTTAAAATTACTGAAGTAGTAGTTAGAGGGAATGGCGTTTGAGTCTTTCATCGTGTTTTAGACATGGACAAGTTGTGATCTGTCTGGTACAGAACATGAGAAGGAGGAACATTGCTGGCAGTATTCTCATGCTCAGGCTATTCTTTCTTTCACAGTGAACAAACGTCTTAAAAAACTTATGGTTTAAAGAGGAAAGAGAAATATGTCTTATAAGAAGATGGGGATAAAGAAAATGGCATCTTGCTGTGTCCTAAAAAATAAGACAAAACTATTTGGAGTAATTAAGCACATAGGGAAAGAGGAGATGAAGACAAATGGGCCAGGCACAGTGGACACCTTAGGTCTTGAGAGGAAATGCAGACTTGTAAGGAATTCAATAGGCTGAGGTGAATTTACAGACTGTTTTTGTTTTGTTTTGTTTTGTGGAAGTTGTTTCTAGCTTCTAAACACTGTCTCCAAATATAATTTCTATTATTTGAGGTATCTATTGATGTTTCAGCAATTAACTCTACAAGGATCTTGGGATTTCCTAGGTGGCACATGTGATAAAGAACATGCCTACCAACGCAGGAGGCATAAGAGACACAAGTTCGATTCCTGGGTTGGGAAGATCCCCTGAAGGAGGGCATGGCAATCCACTTCAGTATTCTTGCCTGGAAAATCCCATTGACAGAGGAGCCTGGTGGGCTACAGTCCATAGGGTCACAAAGAGTTGGACACGACTGAAGTGACTTAGCATGCACAAAGATCTTGTCACAAATACAGTGATCAAAAATTTTTATTCAGAATACCAAAGCAATATTTGCAAAACCCTTGTCATTGTCGATCACTAACTCCAAGGATGCTCACCTAATAGGTAGAAGGAGTAGGTTTTATTTGTGCACCTAACAACATCCCCAGCTGAAAGGTTATCAATATTCTACATCTATCTCAGTAAACAAGTCGACCCTCAGATCTGAGATGTATACTTACGACTACTAGCTAACCTAGTCATTGTCATGTTAACCTTACTGCTTTAGATGAATAAATTGCTTATGAATTCACAAAATTTTCATATGGAATTATAAGTTTTTCTGTCAGTGAGATGGCCTAGGAAAAAGGATTGATAATTTAAAGTATAACTTTTTCTATCACATTCCATCATTTTCTGTGGTCACAGTACCAATATATATGAAGACCTTGGTTTCCAACTTTATATTATATCTTCATTCATTCAGTTCAGTTCAGTTCAGTCGCTCAGTCGTGTCCGACTCTTTGTGACCCCATGAATCACAGCATGCCAGGCCTCCCTGTCCATCACCAACTCCCGGAGTTCACCCAGACTCACGTCCATCGAGTCAGTGATGACATCCAGACATCTCATCCTCTGTTGTCTCCTTCTCCTCCTGCCCCCAATCCCTCACAGCATCAGAGTCTTTTCCAATGAGTCAACTCTTCGCATGAGGTGGCCAAAGTCCTGGAGTTTCAGCTTCAGCATCAGTCCTTCCAAATAAATCCCAGGGCTGATCTCCTTCAGAATGGACTGGTTGGATCTCCTTGCAGTCCAAGGGACCCTCAAGAGTCTTCTCCAACACCACAGGTCAAAAGCATCAATTCTTTGGTGCTCAGCTTTCTTCACAGTCCAACTCTCACATCCACACATGACTACTGGAAAAACCATAGCCTTGACTAGACGGACCTTTGTTGGCAAAGTAATGTCTCTGCTTTTGAATATGCTATCTAGGTTGGTCATAACTTTTCTTCCAAGGAGTAAGCGTCTTTTAATTTCAAAGCATAGGTAGTACCAAAATACAGATTTCAACACCTCTATTTACTATTAGTCTTATTCTAAATAAGACACACATGCAACATTTGGCAAATCCTCATATCAATTATACCAAGGTTGTGACCAGTGCTGTATCTTAGACCCTTGAATGCCTTACTCTCCACCACCTGCACAGTCCCTAGAAAGGCACACTTCACGATCTATGGACACTTTCAGACTCATCTCTTGATAGAGGTTCATCCTATGCTTTAGAAACTGAATTATATCAAATCTGCATTACAAGCGAGCCCAAGTTCTCACCTTCCCTCTGTGCGCTCATTTTTCTGCTTGGTGCTCATATCGCTTCATCTGACTAATGCATTCTTCGCTTTCACAGCTTGATACAGATGTCAACTTTTCTAACAATCCTTCTCCAGACCTCCCAGTCTTGATCAGGTACCTCTTAAAATTGTTTTCTATACATCTTTCTCTTTAACAAAATCTTTATCACATTGTATTTGTGATAAATATACATCGTAAATATACTTCTAGTAAAACAGAGGCTGCGTTTTAGAGGCAGCTTTGAATTTCAAATGCCCAGTGCTATTTCTAGTCATTAGTAGTTGCTTAATGAATGTCAGTTGAATAGATAAGTAAAAACATGCAGATGAACACTGTTCCTCCCTTTTTATTGGCATTTTTAGGTTGGTTTAGAAATGCTGGGTTATTTTTCCTCTGTCTTCATATTGAATTTTTATTCATTAAATTCATGTATTAGAGAAAATTGATTTTCTTGCCTGACTTCTTAACTCAGCAGTACAATTTTGACAATGCTGGAGCCTGGTGTTTTGTTTATTAGTTTTTTTTTTTTTTTCCTGTGCTCTGAATGTATTTCATTGGTTTATTCTGTACTGTTTACTATTTTAACTTGAATTTCAATGAGTTTTAAAGCGCCACAAGCTGTGTGTGTCTGGCATGTTGCATTTGAGGGGAGATAGCCCAAGGTTATCAGGTTTACTGTGTATTATTCCTTAGTTTATTTTACTGGACTAGTTTTTGTACATTATTAGAGTTATATTTTGTACAACAATATCTGAAATTATTATAGGATAATCCCATAACTATGTGGAGTTTTATTTATACATTTGGCCTCTTGAAATAAGAACACAAACCCACCAAATTTCTGTTAAGTTATTCTGAACAATCTAAAACTGTCTCTCTTCAATAATATATTATTACTTTTTATGTTATTAAAAATTCCATCATAAATATTGGTTTTCTAAAATTCAAAAGATATTTTAGCAGTCATTATCTATACCTTACCATTATATCAGAGAAGGCAATGGCACCCCACTCCAGTACTTTGCCTGGAAAATCCCATGGATGGAGGAGCCTGGTAGGTTGCAGTCCATGGGGTCGCTAAGAGTCGGACACGACTGAGTGACTTCACTTTCACTTTTTACTTTCATGCATTGGAGAAGGAAATGGCAACCCACTCCAGTGTTCTTGCCTGGAGAATCCCAAGGACGGGGGAGCCTGGTGAGCTGCCGTCTATGGGGTCACACAGAGTCGGACACGACTGAGGTGACTTAGCAGCAGCAGCAGTACCATTATATAACTGCATCAAAAAGTGTTAAAATAAATTTTCAGAGGTCAAATTGATAGTGATATAACACATTCCTTCTGAATCTCTGCCATGATCTCTATTCAACTGAACAACAAGATAGAATGAATAACTGAAATTTAGTAAGTTAATGTTTCCAGTAATAGTTTCACAGACATTCATTTATCTTTTCACAGAAAGTCTTGCCTTTTAAAATGTTAGATTTTATCCTGAGTGATTTAGGTTATCCAAAGGGACAGTGATGTGATAGAACGACATCAAAAGACATAGTTAAGTAATATACATTCTTTTAATGAAAAGAATAAAGAATTTTAGTGAGATCCTAAAAATAACAAATACTGGATAGGATGTGAAGAAAAGGGAACCCTCATACACTGTTTGTAGGGATGTGAACTGGTGCAGCCACTAAAGAAAATAGTACAGTGAGTCCTAAAAAAATTAAAGATAGAATTGCCATATAATCCTACAATCCCACGCCTGAGCATATATTCAGACAAAATATAATTCAAAAAGAAAAATGCATCCCAATGTTAAAAGCAACACTACTTACGATAGACAATGCATTGGAAGCAATTTAAACATCCATCAACAGATGACTAGATAAAGAAGATTTGGTATATATATGCAATGGAATATTACTCAGCCACAGAAAGAACAACATGATGACATTTGCAACAACATGGATAGGCCAAGAGATTATCATACTAACTGAAAGAGGTCAGAAAGAGAAAGACAGATGCCATATGCTATCACTTATGTGTGAAATCTAAATTATGACACCAATGACCTTATCTAAAAAACAGAGCCTCACGGACATAGAGACCAGACTGTGATTACCAAGGGGAAGGGGAAGTGTGGGACAGATAGACTAGGAGTTGGGGATTAGCAGATGCAAAATATTATATATAGAATGGATAAACCACAACAACCTACTATACTGTACAGGGGCTATATTCAATATCCTGTGATAAATCATAATAGAAAAGCATATGAAAAAGAAAGAATTGCCTTGCTGTACAGTAGAAACTAACACAATATTGTAAATCAATTATACTTCAATAAAATAAATTAGAAAAAAGAATTTTTGAGATGCCATTGAATGGAAAAGGAGTTGATGCAGCATATTACCTGTGGAAGTACACATTTCCAACTCCTCTCAAAGTTCCTCAAGGAAGCACAAAGCTACTGACAAAGCTATTCACCAGAAGGAAACTTACCACTGGATGTGAAGAAGCTCAAATTTGATATTGGCAAACGATATTTATATAGTTTTGCCTCTGAGTCTTCCCCATCCTCACCAAATCTGTCCTGGGAATGGGCTTGCTTGCTTATCAGTATGCATAACTGAAGCTAAAGTAGACAATATTACTGTTTCTAAATGGCTAAATGAATCAGAAGTCAGTTCCTGAGGTAGGATATCTCCTACAATGTTTCTTAATGAATTGAATGGCATTATTAGTATTTGGAGCAGGATATTTAGCACCGCTGACCCCTACCCAGCTGGGAAAGATTGAAGGCGGGAGGAGAAGGGGACAACAGAGGATGAGATGGTTGGATGGCATCACTGACTCAATGGACATGAGTTTGAGTAAACTCTGGGAGTTGGTGATGGACAGGGAGGCCTGGCATGCTGCAGTCCATGGGGTCACAAATAGTTGGAGACGACTGAGTGACTGAACTGAACTGAACTGAACTGACCCCTACCCTGCTGACTCAGATGGTAAAGAATCTGCCTGCAGTGCGGGAAACTTGGGTTTGATTTCTGGATTGGAAAGATCCCCTGGAGGAGGGCATGGCAACCCACTTCAGTATTCTTGCCTGGAGAACCCCCACAGACAGAGGAGAGCCTGGTGGGCTACAGTCCATGGGATAGCAAAGAGTCAGATGCGACTGTGTGAATAGGCACAGCACAGATATCTACCCAATACATTCTAGTGGTATTATTTGTTCATTGTGCCATCAAAAAAATTCTTCCTCATATTTACAAATGCCCTTGTTGAGACCTATGTAATGGGCTGCTTCAGAATTTTTCCCATATCAAACGGTTATGGGGGAAGAAAAAGAAAATTCTGCTTTCAGGTATTCAGATTTTGTTAGAAAAATGCTGCAGTATATTCTGTTATCTTTCTTGTCCATTATTCCCTTTCACAAAATTATCCAAAATACAATTATCTAGAGGGCTAATGTTCTACTATATGCTATATATGTATAAATAGCATTGTTTCATGATAACAGTGAACAATGATTGGTAACATAAAAATGGAATGAGATAAAAATACTTTGCACAATTTAAAGTTAAAAGGGCACATATCTACTACCATCCCCAACTCTCTGTAAATTTGGATACACTTTAGAGATGAATCTATTCTGTTTGAATTCTTTTCTTGACAAGAAGTAGGTAACACTACACTTTTGAACAACCATACTTGTTGAAGTTTTTAGAAGTGCTTTCCTTGCATGAGTCGTTATCTGCTTACCTATAAATCAATGGTTTTAATTTAGACATATGAATGACATAGTATACAAATAATATGCTCTATATTTCCCAGTACAATCCTTCAAAATTTTAAGATGGCAAACATTTAACATATTAAATATCCCCAGTCCTTACATATAGCACAATTTCTAAATATTTCTCCATTCTGATGTCTTTAGTCCAGACACCCTGCAGACAGTTAATGTCTCTCAATATGCAGACTCTCAGAATGATCACAATAGGCACAGACTACATGACTAACAGCATATTATGAAGATATTACCTCCTATGTGCCAGATAGGATTAGAGTTTCTACTGATAAAAGCTGCAATAGCTTTTTGTTGGCAACAACTCACTGTTAACTGAATTATCAGCTGATTTTAAACTTTACACTCTTGTTTACACAATAAATATCTCAAAAACCTATTTGCAGTATTTTCTCACATAAGCATTTTTATATAAATGTAGTATCTTATGATGACAAAGGTCGGTCTGGTCAAAGCTGTGGTTTTTCCAGTAGCTGTGTACCGATGTGAGAATTGGATTATAAAGAAAACTAGGTACCAAAGAATTGATTCTTTTGAACTGTGGCGCTGGAGAAGACTCTTGATAGTCACTTGGACTGCAAGGAAATCAATCCAGTCAATCCTAAAGGAAATCAGTCCTGAATATTCATTGGAAGGACTGATGCTCAAGCTAAAGCTCCAATGTTCTGGCCACCCAATGGGAAGAACTGACTCATTGGAAAAGACCGTGATGCTGGGAAAGATTGAAGGCAGGAGAAGGGGACGACAGAGGATGAGATGGCTGGATGGCATCACTGACTCAATGGACATGAGTTTGAGCAAGTTCCAGGAGATAGTGATGAACAGGGAAGCCTGGTGTGCTACAGTCCATGGGGTCACAGAGTCAGACACAACTGAGTGACTGAACAACCATAATTGTTAAAGTTCTTAAAAGTGTTTTCCTTACGTGAGTCATTACCTGCTTACCTGTAAATCAATGGTTTTAATTTAGTAATTCTCTACCAATATATAATTCTTATGTAATTCTCTACCTATATTCATATGTTTCTTTCAGTTCATAATTCTGATTTTGCATGCAATATTCTATCTTTAACCTTTTCTTGCAAACATTCAATAAACATATTTAATGCCAGCGATATAATCACTTTTATCTGCAAATTGTGATAATAATGTCTATCTTTAATAAAGTCTAATAAATTAAATTATACATTTAAAGTTCAGCATTGCCTACACTGTGTTGTATCTTCAGGCATGTTTGACTCTATGCAACACTATGGACTATAGCCAGACAGACTTCTCTGTCCATGAGATTCTCCAGGCAAGAATACTGGACTGTATTGCCATTCCCTTCTCCAGGGGATCTTCCCAACCCAAGGATTGAACTGGCCTCTCTTAACGCCTAAACTGGCAGGCCTTAATAGCTACCAGTTCACTTTCTTTTCCCCACCTCATGCAACATTTATTGCATAATTCAAGATGAAACTCTGTAAGATACTATCAATAATTTCCTTCTAGAATCACCATCTATTAACAATATACGTAGGAATGGTGATTGGGTTTCCGTGGTTGCTCAGATGGTAAAGAATCTACCTGCAATTGAGGAGACCCAGGTTCAATCCCTGGGTCAGGAAAATCCCCTGGAGAAGAGAATGGCAACCTACTCCAGTATTCTTGCTTGGAGAATTTCATGGACAGAGAAGAAATCCATTTCAGAGAATTGCAAGGACATATAGGCAGGCTACATTCCATGGGGTCACAAAGAGTCAGACATAACTGAATGACTAACACTTTCACTTTCAAGAATGGTGATTAATTCTTAATATGTCAACCAAGAATCCAATCAGTCTACAGACTCCTATATTTTAAAAAAATATACTACAGTAGAATTTGTTTAATGTCTTACAGAAACTGAGACATATCAATGCTATGTCTGTATTGTTCACCCCTTCTATTACTTTATGTGCTTCCTGGGTAGCTCAGCTGGTAAAGAATCCACCTGCAATGTAGGAGACCCCGATTGGATTCCTGGGTCAGGAAGATCCGCTGGAGAAGGGAGAGGCTACACACACCAGTATTCTTGGGCTTCCCTGGTAGCTCAGATGGTAAAGAATCCACCTGCAATGTGGGAGACCTGGGTTTGATCCCTGGGTTCGGAAGGTTCCCTGGAGAAGGAAACAGCTACCCACTGTAGTATTCAGGCCTGGAGAATTCCATGGACAGAGAATCCTGGCAGGCTACAGTCCATGAGGTCACAAAGAGTTGGACGTGAGTGTTCACTTCACTTCTATTACTTAACTGATGAAAAAGAAACCACTACGAAGTATATTAGATGGCAAAATTTGTTCTTACTAAATTAATTAACTCCCTAAGTGTTTAACAAATTATTTTTCTTTTAAATTTCAAACATAGGGAAAATAGAGGGAAATGAATAACACATAATGTAAGGGACATGCATTTTGGCAGAAACTAATATCCCCTTAAATTTCATTCTGACCTTTTCCCATTTTGTAATAGAAATGAACGCCTGTTCTCAGAGCTTTAGCAGTGCACATAGCTACCCAGTTAAAGATCATATTTCAGAGTCTCCTTGTACTGCGTGTGGACAAGGACTTACACAAATGGAATATGAGTAGAAGTGATATGTACAAGCTCCACATCATTTCCAGAAAAGAAACTTGCCTGCTTTCCACTGCCTCTGTAATTCGCTTCTCACAGGCTAGAGATGGAAGGATTGTGAGGTGCCAGCTCCAACTATGTGATGCAGGCAAACACCCAGCTGAATGGCAAAGCCTGAAATAGAAGGATGGAAGATTCCTTTTTGACCTTGTGAAACAGAACTGTCTACTTCCACACTATCATGTAGTGTAATGAATGTCACTTGCATCTTTATTTGACTTCTATATTTGCAATCCATTTGTCATATAATTAACATACCCTAATTTTTTATTTACATATGCCCCCAAATAAAATTTTTAAACATTAACTTTTTCCATATTTGTTTCAGATTTTTTAACCAAAATAAATACTATGGGTACTATTAAATCATTCTTCTCCCAGCCATCATATTTTCTTCTTTCCTTCTCCAGAGGTATCATCATTCTAAAGACTAGTATGCAAGACTTATTTCTTTTACTCTGAATTTTTTATTGAACCAGCAAACATTCAGTGGGAAAAAATACACTAGAAAAGGCTATAAATGAGTAAATAAATACAGCTTCTCAATGCCTGTCTAGTTTCTTATGGAGGTGCATTAATAGTTTGGTGAGGAACGCTCAATCTCGACAGAATGGGATATTTTTCATAGTGGACAATCCCAGAGTGTTTTATACCATCAAGCTTGAGAGTGGAAATACGTAGGTCCTTGAGGTCTACCTGACATATTAATTTTTTTCCGCACCCTGAGTGATATCCTCTTGTTATTATATTATTAGATTTTAAGAAAATTGGGCTTTGATCTGTTAGAGTTTTATGCTTTTCCTACATTCAGTGGCATGTTAAAAATCAGATGTTTGGACTTCACAAACTAGCTGAGTTTAGGGATAAAGAATTTTGAGGATTAAGCTTTCAGTTACACTGCAGTCTCACTCTGTAAATATCTGCTAAATTACATTGAATGTAATCCAGTCAAATCTAGCAAAAATGAGGTATAAATTCTGAGAAAAGTAATTTTTATTATGGGATTTTTTTCCTGTGATTTAGAGTATTCTGCTTTTTAGTGTATATAAAAATTCATACAGTAATGGAAAATGTTTGCCACATAATAAATGCAATCATATAAAACTGGTTTGATATAGCCATAAATTAGGTATTTCCAAATGAAACAGCCATATTCATATCAATAAAATTAAACATAACATCCAAGATGAAAGTATTCCACCACTTACTGTAGTTACCCACTGAGTTTTATATCTTTACTTCCTTTGCCTTTCGTATGAAGTCAATACCACTATATAGAGACTCACACAGTTTTTATTTTCTCCTGGTCCCAAAAGCTGGTGATAAATGTCTATAAAATATTGGTGATAAAAGTGTAAGGAATAAGAAATGCTTTTCTGTAGAAGAGTTTAAAATATTAGAGTTAGCAATTCTCAGACATTTCATACTAGTGACTAGAACTTGATCTTTAACTTATAACCAAAAAAATGTTTTGACCACAATACCCCAAATTAATCCCAGCAGCTTTTTGTTAATTTAATATTTCTTTGTGAAAAGAATCTGAAATAAGGGTTCAGATATAAAGTGTTTGTGGAAGGGATCTAGTATAGAGGAGTGGGAGGACAGAATAGAGAAACAGGAAAAAAGGAAAAGCCAATTTATAGGTCCTCTATTGAGCTGGTTTTCCTCATAAGCAACTGTGGCTCAGTTCTATTGGAAAAGCTCTGAGTATCTGTGAGGAAGGTATTATAAAATATTCTTCCTGTTGTATGGAAAAGGAGAATAGGTGTTGCCTTTCCTCTTCCTCTGACATGTCTTTAATTTGAAGTTTAAGGGTTCCAGTTTTATTTTATAATAGCAAGTTATACATTAAGCATTATATATGCCACAATGACTTTTGTAGGCATGATTACTCTTCACAGTTCAGATGACCAAAATAAGACATGACAACTTTAAATAAATTTTCAAATTTATCCAGTAGCAAGTTGCAAAGTCAGGACTTAAAGACAATTTTCAAGCCAGGAGAAAGATGGTACAATAAAATCAGTATAATGCAAGAGAGTTTAATAAAAAGATTATCTATAAAGATATCATGTAGGAAAACCAGTAAGGATAGTGTAATGCCCCAGTGATTGGATGAAGAAGAGGGCATGCAAAATTCTATCTCTATATCTGAAGGAGTGCAGCAAAGAAACTTATCAGGAACTGGAAGGAGAACATTATATGGAGATCATGTTGATGGCAATTGTGGTTTTGGCAGTATAACATAATCAATCAGTCCAAGATTGTACAAGGACAAGGCAGGGGAAATTAAGAAATCTACAAGAAACTGAACAGCAAGAAGGATATAATGTAATTTGTGACTCTTCAGCCCCTTGCTGCAAGCTAGGAAAAAGGTGGAAATGATATAAAGTGGATCTGGAGAGAATACAAAACAAAGAACATATGCAGTACAAGAAGTCCATCAAGTTCCAAAACCATATTTTTAATGTTTATGTTGTTAAACAGTTTTTAAAAGAGACATTATATATGAATATTTGTTCAGAAAGTTGTATCTGCAAGCTAATGTATGAAAAAGATGGTACTGAATTGATAACGGAATTGAGGCAATCAGGTTGATTTGCAATAATCAAATGGAGTATTGAGGACCTTCAACTGTTGCTGCAGTGTGTAGAGACTGATGATGATCAAACTGCAGAGGTAGACTCTATGGTACTTGATAACTAAATTGCATATTCAAATGTATGACAAGGGAGAGTGCAAAAGTCACTTTTAAGCATGATGTCTTATATGAAATGGCACTATAAAAGAAACAGACAAAAGAAAGAGAAGCATGTTTAAGAAAGACACGATTATATAATTTGGGGGCTGTCTGTATTTGAAATTCTAATGGAGTGTACTGGTGAAAACATTGAGCAAGTTGTTGGAAATGTAGCAGTATATCCCTGGGGGCAGGGGGAGACGGTCAGAATTTAGAATACAGATGACAGAAAGTGAAAGTGAAAGTGAAAGTGAAGTCGCTCAGTCCTGTCCGACTCTTTGCCACCCCATGAACTGTAGCCTACCAGGCTCCTCTGTCCATGGGATTCTACAGGCAAGAATACTGGAGTGGGTTGCCATTTCCTTCTCCAGGAGATCTTCCCAACCCAGGGATTGAACCTGGATCATCCACATTGTAGGCAGACACTTTATCATCTAAGCCACCAGGGAGAGGTGATATTTATAGTCATGAATTAGGCTAAGGGAAAAAAAAAGATATTATCTATAGAAACAAATGCTTTCCATCAGATCAGATCAGTCGCTCAGTCGTGTCCGACTCTTTGCGACCCCATGAATCGCAGCACGCCAGGCCTCCCTGTCCATCACCAACTCCATAGCATGTACAATTTAAATGAAAGGTTAAAATTCATTTGAGAGGTATGACAAATTTATTTTGTATCTAAATAACCCAACTTGAAAACACATAAAGTAAAAAGTAACCAAACTAAAACCACAAAATGAGAAATTGATCTTTAGAGAGAGATTTTATTTTTAATAAGGCAAGTAATCCATAAATTTATAGATGATTTTAATCATAAAAATTGACAAATGTAATCTAATGAATTTATAGAAAAATACTGTACTCAAAGCTGTTCTACAAATTCATTTGAGAAAACTGAATATGCTTTCTATATGAGTCAGGGTTCTTCTGAGAAACAAAACCAGTAGTGTATGTCAAGCTCACACAGAGATGAGGAGGGATTTATTATAGAAACTGTGTTATGCAGTTGCCCTCTGCAAGCTGGAAAACCAGGAAAGCTGGTGATATAATTCAATCCAAGTCCAAAGGCCTGAGAACCAGGGGGTTGCTGGTGTAAGTCTCAGAGTCCAAGGACCGTAGAACCAGTAGCACCAATGTCCAATGGCAGGGAAAGATGAATGTTCAAGCTCAAGAAGAGAGAGGAAATTTGCCCTTCATTCATTTTTTCTTTTTTTCCCAATCTGGGCCCTCAAAAGGTTGAATGATGCCCACTGGTGAGAGTCTATCTCTTTACTTGGTCTACTGAATCAAATGCTAATATCTTCCAGAAACCCTCAAAGATACATTCAGAAATAATGTTTTACCAGCTATCCGGGCATATTTTAGCACAATCAAGTTGACACATAAAGCTAACTACCATATTTTCCTAACATAATCTTTTTTTTTTTTTTTATCAATCCTCATCAGAAAAGTTGGTAAATGTGAGAGCTTCGCTGATAACTCATTTGGTAAAGAATCAGCATGCAATGCAGCAGACCCCAGTTCGATTCCTGTGTTGGGAAGATCCCCTGGAGAAGGGATAGGCTACCCACTCCAGTATTCTTGGGCTTCCTTTGTGGCTCAGCTAGTAAAGAATCTGCCTGCAATATGGGAGACCTGGATTTGATCCCTGGGTTGGGAAGATCCCCTGGAGAAGGGAAAAGCCACCCATTCTAGTATTCTGGCCTGGAGAATTCCATGGACTGTATGGTCCATGGGGCCGCAGAGAGTCAGACTCGACTGAGGGACTCTTTCAAGGAATAAGGGGCTTCCCAGGTGAGCTAGTGATAAAGAATCTGCTTGCCAATGCGGGAGATGTAAGAGATGCTGGTTCGGACATGACTGAAGTGACTTAGCATGTACACACGTGAGGAATATGATTTGAATAGATCGGTCTTATGGACTCTATGGGAGAGGGAGAGGGTGGGGAGATTTGGGAGAATGGCATTGAAACATGTATAATATCATGTATGAAACGAGTCGCCAGTCCAGGTTCGATGCAGGATACTGGATGCTTGGGGCTGGTGCACTGGGACGACCCAGAGGGAGGGTATGGAAGGGAGGAAGGAGGAGGGTTCAGGATGGGGAACACAGGCATACCTGTGGCGGATTCATTTTGATATTTGGCAAAACTAATACAATATTGTAAAGTTTAAAAATAAAATAAAATTTAAAAAAAAAAGAAAACTTTGAGAAGCTACAACGTAATCAGTCATGTCTGATCTTTGCAACCCCATGGACTGTAGCCAGGCAGGCTCCTCTGTCCATGGAAATCTGCAGACAAGAACACTGGAGTGGGTAGCCTTTACCTTCTCCAGGGGGATAATATAATTAAGAAGTTGATACAGGGAATTCTTTTTAAACCAACACAAAAACAAATGATAAAAAAGTGATTAATTGTTAAATTGTAATCAGAATTATGTAATTCTATGTATCAAGAAATGAAATGAAAGTAAAGAAATGAAAAGATAGCTCACTAACTAGATGATATGTGTTACACTGACACTGACAAAATTAATATACAAAGTATATACTTAAAATCCTAGTCTATCAGCTACAAAAAAATAAACAATACATTAGAAACAAATGTAGAAGACAGGAATACACACACTATAAGAAAAAGTATGTAGAAAGATCTTCAAAATCATCATTACACAGAGAATACAACTCCTATACTTTGTGATACCTCTCACTTCTACCAGATAGGGAAGCATGGATCTAAAGGAAGACTCTTACACTATTGGTAGTTACATAAATTGATACTACCTCCAAGGAAAACAATTTGTGACCAGCTAATAAATTTGAGTATGTAAATACAACCCAAGTTCACTCATAAATATATACCCTAAAAAAATACTTGCGTGTGTACCTAGGAGATATGTAAAAGAATATGCATATGGGTATTATTCATAAAAGCAAAAATTCTAAATTACCTAAATGTTCATCAATAATACAATAGGTAAATTGTGTTACTGGCTTAAATAAACACCTTAGAGCTGTAAAAATAGAGAAATTACAGCTGCACCATCAACTTGGAATGTTCTCAAAATAAAAAATATTCAATTGCTAAAGTAAATGTCAGAATATATTAAGCATAATTTAACACATATAAAATTTAATACCTTGAACAAGTAACTAACATATATACAGGGAGAGTCCCTATATATGGCAAACTAACCAGAAAGAAACAAGAGTACAAAAATAAAAACCAAGAAAGTCATAGTGGTTACCATTTACAGATAAGGGATGTGATAAGGAATGGGCACAATGAGAATACAGCAAATTGTATCTCCCTCAAATGACTACAGCAATATTTCCAAGCAAACATACTTTTCCAGAAATGTGCCATCTTTCTCATCAATAGATGGAGGTGATAACCCTTTCCTGAACTCTGTGACTAGAATAATCCTGAACATCGCTGGCTCATAGAGAAAGCTAGGGAATTCCAAAAAAAACATCTACCTCTGTGTCATCAACTATGCCAAAGCCTTTGACTGTGTGGATCATATAATTAGTGGGAATACCAAACCATCTTAAATGTCTCCTGAGAAACCTGTATGCAGGTCAAGAAGCAACAGTCAGAACCCTGTATGGAACAACTGATTGGTTCGAGATTGAGAAAGGAGTACGACAGGGTTGTCTGTTGTCACCCTGTTTCTTTATACACTGAGTTCAGTTCAGTTCAGTCGCTCAGTCATGTCAAACTCTTTGCGTCCCCATGGAATGCAGCACACCAGGCCTCCCTGTTCATCACCAACTCGTGGAGTTGACTCAAACTCATGTCCATTGAGTTGGTGATGCCATCCAGCCATCTCAGCCTCTGTCATCCCCTTTTCCTTTCTCCTTCAATCTTTCCCAGCATCAGGATCTTTTCAAATGAGTCAGATCTTCACATCAGGTGGACAAAGTATTGGAGTTTCAGCTTCAGCATCAGTGCTTCCAGTGAATATTCAGGACCAATTTCCTTTAGGATTGACTGATTTGATCTCCTTGCAGTTCAAGGGACTCTCAAGAGTCTTCTCCAACACCACAGCATTAATTCTTCAGTGCTCAGCTTTCTTTATAGTCCAACTCTCACATCCTTACATGACTACTGGAAAAACCATAGCCTTGACTAGATGGACATTTGTCGTCAAAGTAATGTCTCTGCTTTTTAATATGCTGTCTAGGTTGGTCATAACTTTTCTTCCAAGGAGTAAGTGTCTTTAAATTTCATGGTCACTGAAATGATGCAGTCACTACCTGCAGCGATTTGGGAGCCCCCCAAAATAAAATCTGTCACTGTTTCCACTATTTTCCCTTCTATTTGCCATGATGTGATGGGACCAGATGCCATTATCTTAGTTTTCTGAATATTAAGCTTTAAGCCAACTTTTTCACTTTCCTCTTTCACTTTCATCAGGAGGCTCTTTAGTTCTTTGCTTTCTGCCATAAGGGTGGTATCATCTGCATATCTGAGGTTATGATATTTCTCCTGGCAATCTTGATTCCAGCTTGTGCTTCATCCAGTCCAGTGTTTCTTATATGCTCTGCATATAAGTTAAATAAGCAGGGTGACAATATACAGCCTTGATGTACTCCTTCCCTGATTTGGAACCAGTCTGTTCCATGTCCAGTTCTAACTGTTGCTTCTTGACCTGCATACAGATTTCTCAAGAGGCAGATAAGGTGGTCTTGTATTTCCATCACTTTCAGAATTTTCCACAGTTTGCTATGAGCCACACAGTCAAAGGCTTTGGCATAGTCAATAAAGCAGAAATAGATGTTTTTCTGGAACTCTCTTGCTTTTTACATGATCCAGTTGATGTTGGCAATTTGATCTGTGGTTTCTCTGCCTTTTCTAAAACCAGCTTGAACATCTGGAAGTTCACGGTTCACGTATTGCTGAAGCCTGGCTTTGAGAATTTTGATCATTACTTTACTAGCGTGTGAGATGAGTGCAGTTGTGTGGTAGTTTGAGCATTCTTTGGCATTGCCTTTCTTTGGGACTGGAATGAAAACTGACCTTTTCCAGTCCTGTAGTCACTACTGGGTTTTCCAAATTTGCTGGCATATTGAATGCAGCACTTTCACAGCATCATTTTCCAGGATTTGAAATAGCTCAGTTGGAATTCCATCACTTCCATTAGCTTTGTTTGCAGTGATGCTTCCTAAGGCCCACTTGACTTTGCATTCCAGGAAGGATGTCTGGCTCTAGGTGAGTGATCATACCATCATGATTATCTGGGTCATGAAGATCTTTTTTGTATAGTTCTTCTGTGTATTCTTGCTATGTCATCTTAATATCTTCTGCTCCTGTTAGGTCCATACCGTTTCTGTCCACTGAGTACATCATGAGAAATGCTGGGCTGGATAAGTTACAAACTGGAATCAAGATAGGCAGGAGAAACATCTACAACCTCAAATATGTGGATGATACCACTCTAACAGCAGAGAGTGAAGAGGAACTAAAGAGTCTCTTGATGAGAGTGAAGTATAAGAGTGAAAGAACTGGCTTAAAACTAGATATTAAAAAAACTAATATCATGGCATCCTGCCCCAATACTTCACGGCACATAGAAGGCAAAAAGGTGGAAGTAGTCACAGATTTCTTTTGGGGCTCTAAAATCACTGTGGATGGTGACTGCAGCCATGAAATCCAAAGACATTTGCTTCTTGGCAGGAAAGCCATGACTAACCTATACAGTGTGCTGAAAAGCAGAGACATTACTCTGCTGACAAAAGTCCGTATGGTCAAGGCTATTGTCTTCCAAGTGGTCACGTATGGTTGTGAGAGCTGGACCATAAAGAAGCAGAATGCCAAAAAATTGATGCCTTCAAACTGTAGTGCTGGAGAAAACTGAGAGCCCCTTGGACAGCAAGGAGATCAAACCAGTCAATCTTAAGGGAAATCAACCCTGAATACTCAGTGGAAGGATTCATGCTGAAGTTGAAACTCCCGTATTTTGGCCATCTGATGTGAACAGCTTACTCTCTGAAAAAGTCCCTGATGCTGGGAAAGACTGAGGGCACAAGGAAAGGAGAGCATCAGAGGATGACATGGCTGGATGGCATCACTAATGCAATGAACATGAACTTGGACAAACCAGGATATGATGAAGCACAGAGAGGCCTGTCCGGCTTCAGTCCATGGGGTCGCAAAGAGCTGGACATGACTGGGTAACTGAATAACAGCAACAATATTTAGAATATGACAGAAACGATGATAAATGACTTGTAAGATCCATTTATAACTGGTAATAGGCAATGGCAACCCACTCCAGTACTCTTGCCTGGAAAATCCCATGGACGGAGGAGCCTGGTAGGTTGCAGTCCATGGGGTCGCTAAGAGTCGGACACTACTGAGCGACTTCACTTTCACTTTTCACTTTCATGCATTGGAGAAGGAAATGGCAACCCACTCCAGTATTCTTGCCTGGAGAATCCCAGGGACAGTGTCACACAGAGTCGGACACAACTGAAGCGACTTAGCAGCAGTAGCAGCAGCAGCATCAATACAGCTTTTGCCTGATTCTTTCTCACCATTTTGAGATGTTTATCACTGAGACAAGTTCCTCATATACATGTAAAGATTTAGTCTTGCCTAAAGTCCCAGCCAGTAGCTATCACCAACCACCAATAAATGCCACCCAGCTCTGTAGAATGAAACAGAGATATGCTGTCCCAAACTGGCCCTGCTGAACCCTGTTCAAATTGTAAAGTCATAGGTAAAATGAATGCTGTCATTACTTGGAGGCATTGAGTTTTGGGGTTGCTTCTTACATAGAAATAGAGAACTGGAACAGATTCTGCTACTTAGAAATAGAATGCCACTAAAATAAAATCCAGAACATGTGGCTTCAGAAGTGGGTGGTGAGTTAAAATGACTGTGAAGAGTGTGCCAATAGAAACCCAGGGAAGTAGTTTGAGGACTGAAAGGAAAGTGAGGATTATCAGATACTGGAGGAAAGGCAGTCTTTCATTTGGTGGAACAGTTTGCCAAAACTCTTTCCTGAAGCAATGTGGATAATGAGGAGCATACTTAATGAGCTGAACCATCTAGGGAAAGTAGAATGTTGGAGATACTGCTTACAGCTAGCTGTGTAAGAAGCCTAGAGTAGAAGGTAAGAGGAAGATAAGTTAAATGAATACAAAGGAGCCAATACTTATTGGGCTTGAAAACAAAACTGCTTAATATTTTTAGTCTCTCCAAGATTCTCAAATTTAAAAAGGACTTCCAAACAAAAATCTCTCTATAGAGAGAGATAAGATTTTGGTTATGATCGCAGAAATACAAAAGGCAGTGTCTTAGACAACTATTCAGTCAAACAGAAGTTCCTCTAAAGATCTTAAAGGCATTACCTCACAGACCTCCTTCTTTAAAGGAGGTGAGGGTGTCCTTGAACCTAGTCAGAAAATAATGAGTTTTCTCTTTCTCATATTTGTAATCCCTCACCCAAAGCATCTTTAGAATACAATCATTCCATAATACAGTTTTAGTCATTTATTTTGCTATTTATGCATTTAATTTCCTTCTGTTTTAATTATAGAAACATGTAGAATTTGTAATAAGGATCTACCAAGGAAAATGTGAATTAAGATGATCTAAAATAGATGAATGCTAAAGGACTTTACTCTAAAAAGATCAGATTTTCTAAGTAATTGATATGTTAGAACAATTCCAGTTAGGATTTGACCAGAACTTACATCTATCATATGATATTTTTACTGTATGAATTAAATAGGATAAGTTCTTCAAATTTTTTCTTTTTCAAAATCATTTTGACCATGGTAAATTTGCTGCATTTGTAAATATATTTTAGAATATTGGGTTGTCAATATCTATAAAAAAAAAGTCTGCTGGAATTTTGAGTGGGATTGTATTGATTTCTAGATCGATTTGAGGAATACTGACATCTTAACATAAATTCTTTCAATTCATGAACATGATATATCACCTCATTTGTTTAGTTTTTTAAAAATATCTCTTAGCAGTGTTTTTAGTTTTCAGTGAACAGGTCTTGACATATATTCTAGATTTATCTCTATAGTTGTTATGCTTTTAGATACTATTTTAAATGGTATTTTTTAAAGGTTTAATTCTCAACTGTTTGTTGCTAGGATATAGAAATACAATATACCTTTGTATGTTGACCATCTATCCAGCAACCTCAGAAACTCAATTATTATTTCTGGTAGTTTTTTTTAAAGATTCTTTTTCCTATGTACGTGTGGGAGACCTGGGTTCGATCCCTGAGTTGGGAAGATCCCCCGGAGGAGGGCATGGCAACCCACTCCAGTATTCTTGGCTGGAAAATCCTCAAGGACAGAGGAGCCTGGCGGGCTACAGTCCATGAGGGTCATAAAGAATCAGACACTACCGAGTGACTAAGCACACACACTCATTCTGATGTACAAATTATTTCATTCTCAAATAAAAAAAGTTTTACTCTTTCCATTTCCAATATGTATTCCTGATAATTTATAAGGACAGTAAATTTACAATGATATAACAAAAAAAAATGACATACTTTGTATATTCCAATATTCAAGAAAACCTTCTGGCTTGACTAAACATGTGAATAAGATGTGGCAGGATCACTGGCTTTCAAATATTTCTATTTTACTGTAGCCCAAAGTAATATAAATTTGACATTACCACATAGTATGCACACGTGCACACACACACACACACTCACACATTTACCTTAAAAATGTGTGGCACGTTGATGGTTCTGTTATGTTGAACTAATAGTATTTATTATATTGTATTTAAAAATACTGAGCAAAACTCATTGAAACATCTGCTAATGGCCCACAAGTCACTGCTTGCAAAGTACTGTATTATAAATTCCTTCTAGAACTATCCCGACCGAGAAGGTTAGTCTTTGAAGTGAACACAAAAACTTCAGAAATTATTCATTCATTTACAACCACTCAACAAAGATTTACTGAGCACTCACTGTATTACTTTTCTAGGGTTGCTGTAACAAAGCATCACCAACTAGACGACAACACAAGAGAAATGTATTCTCCCACACTTCTGAAGCCCAGAAGTCTGAAAGCAGGAAGTGTCTAGGGCCATGCTCCTTCTGTAGACTCTGGGGAAGAATCATTCCTTACAGCTACTGGCTTCTGGTCCTGAAATTCCTTGGCTTGTAGACACATCACTTCAGTCTCTGCTGCTGTCTTCATCTCACCTTCTCCTCCATGTGCATGTCCTTACCTCTTCTTAAAGGATATTTGTTGTCAAATGAGGGCCCACCCTAAATACAGGACGATTTCATCTTGAGTTCCTCTACTAATTATGTTTTCAAAGGCCCTATTTCCCAATT
This sequence comes from Bos taurus, assembly GCF_002263795.3. Lineage (NCBI taxonomy): Eukaryota > Metazoa > Chordata > Mammalia > Artiodactyla > Bovidae > Bos > Bos taurus. Next base: position 37,470,728 of record NC_037348.1, on the reverse strand, counting down.
AGGTGACATTTTGAAGGCCCAAACACATAGAAACGTGTGTCCAAACACATACACTTCTACTTGTTTTAAATCCTAAACTGAATAATAGATGAAAAGCTTTGCCATTATTTTTTTTTTTTTTTGCATCTTGTAAAAGTATTTATTGAGTTAGAGGTTTCAACTAATTAATGGCCATGCCTCAAATATTTTTAATGAAATATAAAAGTATAACAAATAGGCTATGTCATACATAGTAGGGATAAAGATTTTCAGCAAACTTTTTTTTTCTGGCTTCATATGTATGTGTGTGGTCTGGAAGTAAAATCCTTTTCTTATAGTGGGTAGTTCTTTACACAGCTTGATGATGACTACTCTGGAACAGAACTTCATAATTATTTCAAAATTGGCCCAAGCTTTTTTTTCACAGTACATGTGTGAACCCCACTTAAGTTTATAGAAGGTTTTTATTTTTTATTTTGACCTCTTTTACCCATCCATGGAGTAGGAAATGACAACCCTCTCCAGTATTCTTGCCTAGAAAATTCCATACACAGAGGAGCCTGGCAGGCTACAGGGCATGGGGTTACAAAGAGTTGTATACAACTGAGCATGCAAACACACACACATACACACACACACACACACACACCCAACACATCTTTTCCAAATCCATGTAACTTTGCCTCTGATAATCACCAATCTGTTCTTTGTCTCTGTGAGCTTGAGTTTTGTTACTGCTTCATTTGTTTGTTTGAAAGACTCCATAAAAAAAGAGATCATACAGTATTTGTCTTTCTTTGTGTGACTTATTTCACTTAGGATAATGCCCTCAAGATCTATAATATATATGTATGCATATATGTACACAAGCACGTATAACAGAATTTCTTTATCCATTCATTAATAGCTGGACACAGATTGTTTCCATATCTTGGCTATTATAAATAATGCTGCAGTGAACAGGGTGGTGGTGTGTATCTTTTTGATATATTAGTTAGTTTTTTGCTTACTTTGTATAAATATCCAGAAGTAAAATTATTGGATTATATGTTTGTTCTATTTTTGATCATTTGAGGAACTTCCATACTTTTCCCACAGTGGCTTCACTAATATACTTTCCCAACAAGAGTAATCAAAGGTTTCCTTTTCTCCACATCCATGTCATCACTTGTTACTTCTTGTCTTTTTGAGAATTGTCAGTCTGGACAGGAATCCATATATGTGTGGACTGAAAGTTAAGGGATGGAAAAAGATATTTCATAAAAATGAAGCCAAAGGAAAACTTGTATAGCTATACTCAGATAAGACAAGATAGACTTTAAAACAAAGATTGTAATAGGTGACAAAATGGAGTTATTATTCATAAAGATAAGTGGTCAATCCAAAAGAGGATATACCACTTGTAAACATTTTTGCACCCACCATAGGAACACCTAAATATATAAGGCAAATATTAACAGATCCAAAGAGAGAAATAAATGGCAACAGATTAATAGTAGGGGACTTTAATACTCTATTTACTTAAATGGATAGATCATCCACACACAAAGTCAATGAATAAACAGCCTTAAATGACACATTAGCCCAGATTAACTTAACAAATATATAAAAAGCATTCCATCATAAAACAAAATACATTCTTCTCAAATGCAAATATTATACTTTCCAGGATATGTCATATCTTAGGCCACAAAACAAGTCTTACTAAATTTAAGAGGAATGAAATCATATCAAGTATCTTTTCCAACCACAATGGTAGAAAAACTAGAAAGTTATTACCTGAAGAAAACTGGAAAATTCACAGATGTGTGGAGATTAAACAAAATGATATTGAACAACCAAAAAGTCAAAGAAGAAATCAGAAGAAAAATTGAAAAGTACCTTGAGACAAACAAAAGTGAAAATATAACATGCCAAAATCTGTGAGATGGAGCAAAAGCAAGCTTCCTTTGTAGCTCAGTCAGTAAAGAATCTGCCTGCAGTGCAGGAGACCCGGGTTCGATCCCTGGGTTGGGAAGATCCCCTGGAGAAGGAAATGACAACCCACTCCAGTTTCCTTGCCTGGAAAATCTCATGGACAGAGAAGCCTGGTGGGCTGCAGTCCATCAGGTCGCAAAGAGTCCGGCATGACTGAGCAACGAAAACTTAACTTATTTACTTAAGAGGAAAGTTTGTAGCAATAAATGCCTACTTTAAGAAACAAGAAAAGTCTCAAATAAATAACCTAATTTTACATATCAAGGAACTAGAAAAAGAAGAAGAAAGCCCAAAATTAGTAAAACAAAGAAATAACAAAGGTTATAGCAGAAATAAATAAAAGAGACCAAAAGGAAAAAAAAAAAAAAGGGAAATGATCAATGAAATTAAGAGGTGGTTCTTTGAAAAGATAATTAATATTGAAACGCCTTTCACTAGACTCATAAAAAGAGAGTGAGAAGAGAAAACACAAATAAAATCAGAAATTAGAGAGGAGATGTTACAACTGATATCACAGAAACATACGAAGAACCACAAGGGACTGCTATGAACAATTATACATTTGCCCTTAATTCTAATAAGCATCCAAGAAAACTAAGCAAAGGAGTATTTTATTAGATACTATTTCAAGGTTATCCAACCAGGAAAAATAAAATGTACTATAACCCATAAGAGGAAATTAGAGTAACCTGTGAGGATAGGCAAATTACTAGTAGCCGACCTGAGACTAAGGTCAACAAGTTGTCAGACGAACCAGACATAAATGCAATGCAACAGTGTTGTTTTGACTAAAGGTAAATGTGGGATAAAATGGATACAGGTTGTCTGCAGGTGTCATGGGTTCCAATATGCTCTTATACAGCATGCAAAACAAATTCTTCTGAGTTTTCAAAGGTGAATATGTTATCTTTGCAATTCAGGAATTATTAATATTTGGAGAAGGCAATGGCAACCCACTCCAGTACTCTTGCCTGGAAAATCCCATGGATGGAGGAGCCTGGTAGGCTGTAGTCCATGGGGTCACTAAGAGTCGGACATGACTGAGTGACTTCACTTTCACTTTTCACTTTCATGCATTGGAGAAGGAAATAGCAATCCACTCCAGTGTTCTTGCCTGGAGAATCCCAGGGACAGGAGAACCTGGTGGGCTGCCGTCTATGGGGTCGCACAGAGTCGGACACGACTGAAGTGACTTAGCAGCAGCAGCAGTAGCAATGCTGCAGGAACCAGCGATCAAATTGTCAACATCCACTGGATCATCAAAAAAGCAAGAGAATTCCAGAAAAACATCTATTTCTGCTTTATTGACTATACCAAAGCCTTTGACTGTGTGGATCACAATAAACTGTGGAAAATTCGAGATGGGAATACCAGACCACTGGACCTGCTTCCTGAGAAACCTATATGCAGGTCAGGAAGCAACAGTTAGAACTGGACATGGAACAGACTGGTTCCAAATAGGAAAAGGAGTACGTCAAGGCTATATATTGTCACCCTGCTTATTTAACTTCTATGCAGAGTACATCATGAGAAACGCTGGGCTGGAAGAAGCACAAGCTGGAATCAAGATTGCCGGGAGAAATATCAATAACCTCAGATATGCAGATGACACCACCCGTATGGCAGAAAGTGAAGAGGAACTAAAAAGCCTCTTGATGAAAGTGAAGAGAAGAGTGAAAAAGTTGGCTTAAAGCTCAGCATTCAGACAACGAAGATCATGGCACCTGGTCCCATCACTTCATGGGAAACAGATGGGAAACAGTGGAAACGGTGTCAGACTTTATTTTTCTGGGCTCCAAAATCACTACAGATGGTGATTGCAGCAATGAAATCAAAAGACGCTTACTCCTTGGAAGAAGTTATGACCAACCTAGATAGCATATTGAAACGCAGAGACAATACTTTGCCAACAAATGTCCATCTAGTCAAGGCTATGGTTTTTCCTGTGGTCATGTATGGATGTGAGAGTTGGACTATGAAGAAAGCTGAGTGCTTAAGAATTAATGCGTTTGAACTGTGGTGTTGGAGAAGACTCTTGACAGTCCCTTCGACTTCAAGGAGATCCAACTAGTCCATTCTAAAGGAGATCAGTCCTGGGTGTTTTTGGAAGGAATGATGCTAAAGCTGAAATTCCAGTACTTTGGCCACCTCATGCGAAGAGTTGACTCATTGGAAAAGACTCTGATGCTGGGAGGGATTGGGGGCAGGAGAAGAAGGGGACGACAGAGGATAGGATGGCTGGATGGCATCACTGACTGGATGGATGTGAGTCTGGGTGAACTCTGGGAGTTGGTGATGAACAGGGAGGCCTGGCGTGCTGCGATTCATGGGGTCACAGAGTCGGACACGACTGAGTAAGTAAACTGACCTGAACTAAATGCTGCAGTTCTTAAAATTCTGTGAAACTTTTTAAAATAAAGAAAATCATCTTATTTCCAAATTTCTAATTCAGAATATTCAGAGGGTGAGAACCCACCATATATACTTTTGATAAGTTTCACAGATGGCCCAGAGAACTACAAGTTTAGAAGTATAAGTTTAACTTTAAAAATGTTGTTCATGTCAATTTTATCTTTACTAGAGTATTTGCCTTGGGATTCTGTGCCAATGTCACAAACTGAAAGTTAGGAGACAGATTATATATACTTAGGAATGCAATTCAAGTAACATTGGTTATTGTGACTAGGATACAACCCACTGCCCCTGCTTCAGGAGCTCTTATTGTAAACTTTGCCAGAAAAAGAGGTATAATGCTCATCTTTTATTTCTCTCCATTTTGAGGTTATATTCTTAGCTTTCATTAGTAGAGTTTTCTACAGGAAGAATATTTTCTCCATGCAAAATATCTCCTTTTTCCCCATTCTTAGAAATTTTCTGCAATTAATAACCAAAACTTTGCTTTGATTTTACTGTGATTTATTTTACATTTCTGGAGTGTGATTGGTATGACCTCTGCATCTGATTAATATTTTAAGGAAGGTCATGAGTCTCTGTCTCAGAGATGAAGTATAACTTCACATAATCTCCAAATTTTCTGACCTGATGTTTATGTCTTCAATTGGTTTCCTAGTTTTTAAATTTGATTATATTAATATGCATAAAATATTTCAGGTACTAATGATATTATCTTTGAGAACTGCATTTAGATCACATAAATAAGTACTCTAAAAATGGTATTTTGTAAAGGCATTTTGTGAAAACACCACCCTCGTTTTCACTTACGGTGCTCTCTTGCTCATGGCCATCTTAAATCCTTAAGGAAGCATTTACCAACACTTCTCATAGGAAAGACTTGCCATGGAGAAATAGTAACATAGACGCCAACTCCTCCAAAGCCAATGCTTGTTGATGCTTGCTCCCTGGCTGGCAAAAGAACCTTTTGCACAAATGCTAAGAGATTTCTTGGCTCCACTATGTACTATAATTCACCCTGTTATGGAGGAAAACAGCTGTTTTGTGATCATGGTCTGGACATTTTCCATATTGGCATACTGAGTTAAAATCCCAACTTGCCTCTCAGCACTGCAGTTCAGTCTCTAGGCTATCGGATAATGAATGAAGGAGAGAATCCTTGAACTTTCTCTTTTAATTCATCGCCTTTGATTGTCCTCTATAACTTATAGTATGTTTTGTTATTTATCAATAGCTAAACTTGTAGCAGTACATTAAAATATCCCTTGAAATTTTACATTTCAAAATCAAGATACTCAAAAGTATTAGTTGCTCAGTCATCGCTGACTCTTTGTGACCCCATGGACTGTAGCCCACTATGCTTCACTATCCATGGAATTCTCCAGGCAAGAATACTGGAGTGAGTAGCCATTCCCTTTTCCAGGGGATCTTTCCAACCCAGGAATTGAACCCATGTCTCTTCATTGAAGGAAGAGTCTTTATTATCTGAGGCACCAGGGAAGCCCCACAAACATTTTAAGCAAATATCCTTGACTGCAGTTCATGGAAACATATAACTTCATTGGTACATGATGACACCTTAACCCCAAACCATGTATAAAGCTCAGACACTGGTATCAGTACTTAGTTTGCATGCAATCTGAAGTCTACAAATGACTCTCGAGTTATCACATATTTGTAATGTACCCAAACACAGACTGCTTCAAAGAAATATCACTGAGAATTCCCTTACCTCCACAAATGTAAAACCTCATAAAATAAAACTGCATTTTAAAGTTTTACTTTAAAGGGTTTTAACATCAAGAACACAAGACCCTTGAGAATCTTGTAAAATTATTCTCCAGAATAACACAATCACATATCCTGAAACAATTCACATGGAGTAATCCATTTGAAATTCAGATAATAACCTCATATTCTCTTAATAATGGTAGGTACATTAAAAAGGAAAAGAACATAATGAGACACACTGGGAAGAACAAAGAAATCACTTCGTACTGTAGAGATGCCTCAATTTCCAGATGCCTTTGGATACTGTTGTGAGATTTCACTAATATAACCATTATACAATGGAACAATCCACTAATAACTCACTAAGGATCATTAAACTTCATTTAAGGCAGTTAGTGGTTTATCAAAGGGACAAAAATGTTAATTCCATCTCCAAATGGACTCACAGGGCATGAAGATTCTCAAATCTGTCATCCTGGTTAGGAAGACATGTGCATGCATATGCATTTCCATCACTGGGCGTAAGTAACGGTCATTCCATTTAAAGGGCAAAATTTACATTCTGCCCTAGTTTCTCTAGTACTCAATGTCTAGGTTTGTTTATAGGAAGATAATGTTACCAAGCCATTATCAATAAACCATGATGTACTGAAGAATACCTACAAATTTTAAGAGTGTTAAATACTTCCCTGTACTTTCAGATATGGACAAAGAAACAGGACACACATTTCTTGCAAATTGTGAATCGTCATTTTTCCCCAGGATTCAAAATACAGGTCATAATATTGCATGTTAGTAAGAGAAAGGGGTAAAAGGATTTTTATCATCTGATGAAGTTTTCAGGGGAAAACAGTTACACAGAAAAGATTGGAGTAGATTACAATCAACCTCAGATAAGGCGATGGCACCCCATTCCAGTACTCTTGCCTGGCAAATCCCATGGACGGAGGAGCCTGGTGGGCTGCAGTCCATGGGGTTGCGAAGAGTCGAACACAACTGAGCGACTTCACATTCACTTTTCACTTTCATGCATTGGAGAAGGAAATGGCAACCCACTCCAGTGTTCTTGCCTGGAGAATCCCAGGGACAGGGGAGCCTGGTGGGCTGCCGTCTATGGGGTCGCACAGAGTCAGACACGACTGAAGAGACTTAACAACAACAGCAACCTGGAACCAGAGAGGGGGTTCCATGGGAGCTACGCAGTTATAGAAACACAAACATTTCCTTGTCTACGTGCACAATAGCCGATTTCAGACACATATTCTAAATCCCATCTCCAATACCTGAAAAAGAATATGATCAATGAAGAAATGGGTATATGTCTGGAATAAAAGTGCCACTGATTCTTGAAGAAGGCATAGAATGAGACACAGTTCACTAGTTATCAATGTTTAAATAATTTTTTAAAAATTTCCTTTGCTGGCATTTATTTTGTGATGAAAGAATTTTCCTTAACAGTCGACTGCATGAAAATGAAATAGATATTAAAAGACAATTATTTCATGAAAATTATTTACAAAATACTTCACATTCATTAACAAAACACTTTACAACAGAATAAATATTTTATGTAATGGCTTTGTCAGTAGGAATGGTTCCATTAATTACATTATATAAAGTGAAAATTCTTTTTCGCTTTTGTTGGTTTAATATGCTTTGTTCTCTAAAATTCTCTGTCCTTCTTAGAAAGGTCTTTGTATCCTGTTCCTGAAAACACATCACTTTAAAAGAAGATCTGAAAATGCATGTATGCCTAACATAAAATATCTACTGCTAAGGTAAAAAAAAATAATAATAATGGTAATAATGTACTTGTAGCTCTTCAGCTCCCAACATGAGCCAATGTTTGAGAAAAGAAATGTGTTTGCTTTATACAATACTATTCACAACCAAATTATCCCAAAGTGCTTTACAAAGTAATTAGTTGGAGGCTAGTATGAGAGTATGTAGGCAAACACAGGAGCCATTAAGACACTCAGCAATAGCTCACACACTGCTTTGGACATTAGAACCTGTTTTATTGAGAGTGGAGATGTTAGTTCAATTACAGAGTAATTTAATAGAATAATTGGAATTCCTCTGGGTCTGGTAAGTTTTACAGATCATCAAAAATGATACGCTAACTTCATACTTTTTCCATTTCTAAAAATATCCAAGTGTGAATTAAAAACATATATTTCCCCTCAGGTAATTTAGTTAAAAGAAATCATTGCTATGAGGATGAATTAGAAAAACACATGATTCTTTCCAGAAGATACTTTATAAATTTGGTAAAGAGATATTATTTCACAAATTCTTTTCTTTATTTTCTCCAGTTGACAAACATTTTCCTTGCTTTTCCTCGAGCTTTGTTTATGCAAGTGTTCACCCAAAAATCCTTTTCTCTTTTCTCAATATTTATTCCCCACTTTTCAAGTCACTGTCTTTTCTTCTTCCATGAAAAATTCCCCAAATGAAACACCCACCTTTCTGATTTTATAGTATATATTTCCTGTATTTCACACTTGGCCTTGGTTCACGTTATTTTTTAATTTTTCTTTATATTTCAAGAATAAGACCCACAAGGACAGCAAAGATGTCTATAATTTCACTTATTTCCAGTACCGTGAGTAAGGTTTAGGTATATGATCAGGTATATGGCTTCCAAAGTTCATGTTGATAGCGGTCTGAAGGATATATTGGCAGGAGCTTTTCTAAGAAAGCCTTGCGCCATGATGGAGCCATTAACAATCAGTCAAGTTTCTGGCTTCTACTTTTTTTCTTTTTTACCACTCTTGGTTTCTTCCTCATTTATCCATGTTCCAAATTCCTTTGATCAAGGGGTCCCCTTTAGACACCATTTCACCCATAAACAACCACTTACAGGAGGATATGGTGCCATAACTGCTGATCTTTTCACCATTTTGAGCGTCAAAGACAACTGAGCAGGCCTAGCTCAGCAACTGTCAGCACATTCCTTACCTTCTGCTGGTCCTCACGTTACTACCCCAGCTGGCCCTTCTTTCTCAGCAGGAGGAAGGCAAAATAACAGAAAAAGTGAAAATGAAAGTCGCTCATTCATGTCAGACTCTTTGCAACCCCACGGACTATACAGTCCATGGAATTCTCCAGGCCAGAATACTGGAGTGGGTGGCCTTTCCCTTCTCCAGGGGATCTTCCCAACCCAGGGATCGAACTGGTCCTTCTTTCTCAGCAGGAGGAATGCAAAATAACAGAAGGTAGAATGAATTATAGAATAAAAGGGGGGATGGAATTTTTACCTAAAATACAAAACAATTCTAAGTCCTTCACTCTTCACTCTAAAACTAGTCTGTGTTCCTTGAAGTTGAATGTGCACAGAGTTGAATGTGCACAGAGGCCCTGGTTTGAGTTTTCACTCAATAAAAGTTGTAAAATCAACACTTTCTGTTAGGCAGAACTATGCTTTGTCAGTTTGGAATTTTTTTCACCATTTTTGTCTTGTGCAGGTGATCACTTTGGAAGTTTCTTTGGCCACCAGAAATTTCTTAGTAACAGATGCAACCTATTATCACCAAAACTAGATAAGTGCCACTGAACAATCTGTAAGGTAGAGGCTAGTTTCATTTCCGTGGTTACTGCCTATACCTCTGAAATCCATGTGACTCACTAAGAAACCCTGTCCCAGGCCAGAATACAACCTGTGCTATGCTGTGTTTAGTTGCTCAGTCATGTCTGACTCTTGGCAACCCCATGGACTGCAGCCTGCCAGGCTCCTCTGTCCATGGGGATTATCCAAGCAAGAGTACTGGAGTGGGTTGCCATGCCCTCCTCCAGGGTATCTTCCCCAAATAGGGATCAAACCCAGGTCTCCTGCATTGTAGGCAGATTCTTTACCACCTGAACCACTAGGGAAGCCCAAGAATACAACCTATCACATTTCAAAGAGGAAACCAGTTGCCTAGAATGAACAGGTACATCCCAGCCACCCAGGGAATATGGAAGCTACATGATACTATAAGTGTCTCTTCTTTACCAGGGGCAAAAACCCAACCCAAAAAAGTTAATTTAAAAATGACTTTACTAGTTCATGTACAGAATAAATCAGGTTCCAACTTGCCAACATCCAGGAGCTCACATACTGTTACCAGGACTTGATCTCTCTCACTTAGCTCTGCATTTTTTTATGTTGGATACATTCTTTGATAGGAATTCCCTTTGTGGTCCCAAAAGGGATGCAATGACTTCAGTTTTATATCCTCTAATTCAAACTCTATAGTCCCAGTGGATATATAATTACAACTCACTAGTTCTGACTGAGTCAGTCACCTCTCCTTTAAACAATTACTCTGGCCAAGAGAAAGCAATGCCTAATTCCAGGAGTGGGAAAGGAGTCAACAACCGTCAAATCAGCAAGAGTGAAAGTAGCAGAAGGGTTGTTCACTGACGGAAATATGGGTGCTCCTTGGGAGGAAAAGGGGAAATATATAATAAATGGCCAAAAACTGTAAATGACTTCTACACTATAAACAGGAAAACTTCTTTCTTGTTTCACTAAGTGCTTATTACAATACCAATAACATTCTTTGTGACGTAATTTCCACCCATTTCCCTTCAGGTGGATTTTGGATGAAAATGTGCATATATATTTAGATTTATTTACATACATGCAGGTTTATCTTTATATGCAGATATTTATAAAATAAGTATATATACTTAATAGAAGTTGCTCAGTTGTGTCCAACTCTTTGGGACCCCATGGACTCGTAGCCTACCAGGTTCCTCTGTCCATGAGATTTTCCAGGCAAGAGTATTGGAGTGGGTTGCTGTTTCCCACTCCAGGGGATCTTCCCAACCCAAGGGTTGAACCCGGGTCTCCCACATTACAGGCAGACACTTTGCCATCTGAGCCACCAGGGATACTTAGGGCACATTATGAATCACTAATGGTACTTTGTCAGCTAATCTAAGTTCTTGAAGTTTTGTGTGACCAACACCCTCTACAATAGGCAAAATAGTGTCTCTCATTTGGGTTAGTGTTTCATAATAGTTGAGAATTCATATCAAGATACTTCTCCCAACTTTACAATTCATTTATTTATTGAAATTATTTATTGAGCATTTATTTTGTGTCTGACAATATGTTAGTTGCTAAAGATATAATGAACTGCAGAGACAGAAACTACCTTCATGAAATTTAAGAAGGGTGGGATATGACCAGATTTGCATTTTGAAAAGATTACTCTCATTGAACATATGTAGGGAGACTAGTTAGGAGGCTGCTGCTGCTGCTGCTGCTAAGTTGCTTCAGTCGTGTCCGACTCTGTGCGACCCCATAGACGGCAGCTCACCAGGCTCCCCCGTCCCTGGGATTCTCCAGGCAAGAACACTGGAGTGGGTTACCATTTCCTTCTCCAATGCATGAAAGTGAAAAGTGAAAGTGAAGTCGCTCAGTCGTGTCTGACTCTTTGCGACCCCATGGGCTGCAGCCTACCAGGCTCCTCTGTCCATGGGATTTTCCAGGCAAGAGTACTGGAGTGGGGTGCCATTGCCTTCTCCAGTTAGGAGGCTACTTACTGTATTTATATTAGTGCAAGTGGGAGATAAACCTAAGTTTAACTTGAGCAGAAACACATGAAATGGAGTAAAGACATAAGAATAGATAAAAAATTGAATATGAATTATGGACAACTTGCCAAAGGCTAAGAATGGAAGCTGAGGTACCGTGGGATTTTAATGTTACTTCCTATGTATTTGACATACAAAACTGCATAGCTCCCATTCTCTCTAATAAGGAACACTGAAAGAGGACCAGGTTTGATAGATGCTGAATATTTTTACCTTTCCTATGACACTGTGTCTTGCATTTTACTTAGTTCTGGGCCTATATTATCCCAAACATAATATTATTGCTCTATCCAGTGAGAGATCAAATTTCATCTTTACCCTGGAGCAATCACAATATCTGGCCCAAGTAGTACTTATTTATTGTTTTCAATTCACTTTTATAGAGTGGCTGAATAAATGAATAAGCCAATATATAGCCATATATCACAGTGCCTATAAATACAGTATCACATTATATTTCTTTTGATTCACCATTTTCTTCTCTAGGAATTCTCTTGAACTCCTGTGGAACTTGAACAAAATCATAACTATCTTTAAAAATATAATCAGATTTACAATTGTTTGCAATAATTTATACCACTTTTAGAGAAAGTTTTTATTTATTTTTTCCTAACTTTATTGAGATATAATTGACATATATAACTGTACAAATTTAAGGTGGATAGCATAATGATGTGACTTATATATACTAATAATAAGTTTAGCTAGCATGCACTATCTCATATAGACAGGAAGTTTTGAATCAAACAAGAGGGCAAGGGAATTGTATTGGTAAATATGACATACAGATAAGCAACCATTTGTGTCTTTTCTCTTGTTTAAAGTTAGGGAAGGCTAGGTCAGAAAGGCTAGTTTCAAAATTTAATATCTTTTCTCTCCTCCTCCCTGACCCTAGCATGAAGACCTACATTAAGTAGAAAATAATGAACAGTAAAACTAAAAAACAAACAAAAAACCCTCAAAACCCCAGGCAATGGAAAAATAAATAAGGATGTACATTCTCCAAGTTATAAGGCACTTAGATTTTATCTGAAAAATGGTCATTTGGGAACCTTTGTTCTCTTTGCCTCTGAACCCCCAAAAGTACTTATATTCTAAACATTCATCTGACTTCATAAATGCCTTTTAAGTGATCATCTATTATAGCATTAAACTAAATTATCTCTTCTTTTGCTATTTAGCTTTTCAAACAGCTGTCATGTTTGAGTCATATCTAAGCCTTCAAGTTCCAGGACTACCTTGATCATCTTTGTCTGATCCCATCCCTTAACTTGTGCTAAGCATAGTCAGTAGTAATATGATTTTGGTTAACTTACCCATTAACTGTCATATTAATTTATTAAGTAGTTCCTATTTCTTCAGAGGTAAATGGTAGCCTTTAGAATGTGAATAAAGAACATATTCTCTCTGACAATGCTTTTCCCGCCATTTCTACTTTAATGTTCTTCCTGAGTTAGAATTATTTCCAATCAAAAGTGATTTCAACTCAATCATAAATCTCCCATATATCTTCAGAGGGAATGGTTCCTAAAGCACACCCGCAGGGTTATTTTTTAATCTTCTGATCTTGTAATCACTAGAGCTCAAATAGTTCCCAAGTTACTCTATAACCTTTAGACAAGCATTGATTTATTTTCTGAGTTTCATCTTGCCAGACCTCTCATTTTAAAGATTGCTTCAGAAATGAGATCTGTGTTACCTTAACACTGGTTCTTTTCTGGATGCACGTCCTGCTGTTAAATGAATACATGACAGAAACACTGGAGACATATACAGGGCAATTTCTATGCTAACCATTAAAAGGACCCTGATAAATTTTTCCTCTCAATATTACCTTGGATAAAATTGCACTCTGTGTGTGTGTGTGCTAAGTTGCTTCAGTCATGTCTGACTCTTGTGGCCTCATGGACTGTGGCCTGCCAGACTCTTCTGTTCATGGAATTCTCCAGGCAAGAATACTGGAGTGGGCTGCGATGCCCTCCTCCAGGAGATCTTCCTGACCCAGGGATCTAACTCACATCTCTTATGTCTCCTGCCTTGGCAGGTGGGTTTTTTACCACTAGTGCCATCTGGGAAGCCCAAAATTGCACTCCAGTCCTGGGCTAAAGGAATTGCAACATTTCCTAATGGAAATCCAATGGTCCAGTGTCTCTCAGTCCTTTCTCTGCCTTACATTAAGAGAAGAATTATAAAAATTTGCATGGTGTACCTTTTTCCCAGAGATTCTGAATTTAATTGGCCTGGAGTAGTACCTGAATTAGTGATAACAAAACCCAGCCAGGCTTGAGAAGCATGCTACATTAGTCAATAAAATAAATAAAATTATTTATTAGTCAATAAAATAAATAGAAATAAATCTAAAGACATATGTTCAAATCTTTTATAACTCTATCAATAATTATCTTGTGAATTGAGGTGAGTCATTTCATGTTTCCAAGTTTCATCTTGCCATGCCTCATATTTTTTCACCTATAAAATAAAAAGTTGGGCAAGATGATTAATCCTTTATTCGGTCAACAAATTAAATCATTTAAATTCCAGACCTACTAAGTTCCATGTTGGATATAACCAATATAAACCAGTCACTGATTCTGGTCCCTTGGTTTTTTAAAAAGTGGCTATCATAGCCATCAATTTATTTTCACTTACAATTAAATTCTTACTAAAATAAAATTTTAAATCAACAAAAATGTTATCAACTGCTACTCAAAACATTCTACCTTTCACCTTTCTGCTTATAGGTAATTGCTTAAGTAAAATGTTATGTTGCTCTGAAGGACTTGTGCAAATTGAGGTCAGAGTTGATTTGTTATATTGTAATCACCCTATATAAGTTTAATTCAGTTCAGTTGCTCAGTCATGTCTGATTCTTTGCAACCCCATGAATCGCAGCACGCCAGGCCTTCCTGTCCATCACCATCTCCCAGAGTTTACTCAAACTCACATCCATCCAGTTGGTAATGCCATCCAGCCATCTCATCCTCTGTCATCCCGTCTTCTTCCTGCCCCCAATCCCTCCCAGCATCAGAGTCTTTTCCAATGAGTCAACTCTTCTCATGAAGTGGCCAAAGTACTGGAGTTTCAGCTTTAGCATCATTTCTGCCGAAGAACACCCAGGGCTGATCTCCTTTAGAATGGACTTGTTGCATCTCCTTGAAAACCAAGGGACTCTCAAGAGTCTTCTCCAACACCACAGTTCAAAAGCATCAATTCTTCAGCGCTCAGCTTTCTTCACAGTCCAACTCTCACATTCATACATGACAACTGGAAAAACCATAGCCTTTACTAGACGGACCTTTGTTGGCAAAGTAATGTCTCTACTTTTCAATATGCTATCTAGGTTGGTCATAACTTTTCTTCCAACGAGTAAGCGTCTTTTAATTTCATGGCTGCATTCACCATCTGCAGTGATTTTGGAGCCCCAAAAAATAAAGTCTGACACTGTTTCCACTGTTTCCCCATCTATTTCCCATGAAGTGATGGGACCAGATGCCATGATCTTCATTTTCTGAATGTTAAGCTTTAAGCCAACTTTTTCACTCTCCACTTTCACCCTATATAGTCTCATCATATTTGGACAAAATGAAGTGAATCACAGCAAGCTTTACTTTAGTTGAAGAAATAAATAATAAGACAAAGCTACAGCCCGGGAGATTGGAGGTCAGGCATGTGGGTTGATGATATTTAGGGCAAAATGAGAAACTATACCATCTTGTCTAGTCCTGGTCTGGGAAAATCTGTAAGCATGATTACCCAAATATGTATACCTATGGCTGATTCAAGTTGACGTCTGACAGAAAACAGCAAAATTCTATAAAGCAATTATCCTTCTATACAATTTTTTAAATTAATTAATTAAAAAAAAAAGTCAAGCCATTGGTGTCTTAATGGTCCATCATATAAGATGATATCCTGCCCAAGACCTGATTACCCAGATCTGGTGGGTCTTCTGCATACACTTTACCCATCCTGCTTCTTATGTTTATTCCAAAAAGGAGTAGAATCATTCATACTCCCATTACCCCACTTTTAAAGAACTTTTTTTGTCACTTTATCATCTAGCTTTTAATTGTGATAATATTCCCAGCAACCACTCAACTTTCTTTTATGTTTTAACTATCACTGAAGACAAGAAATGTTTTGCCTTT
Organism: Bos taurus; assembly: GCF_002263795.3. Classification (NCBI taxonomy): domain Eukaryota; kingdom Metazoa; phylum Chordata; class Mammalia; order Artiodactyla; family Bovidae; genus Bos; species Bos taurus. Next base: position 37,454,895 of record NC_037348.1, on the reverse strand, counting down.
GTCTTTCATTTGCCTTTCTTTGCTTTCTCCCAAACAGAAATGTAGACCTCTGAGGTTTATTGCATAAAACATTCCAAATGTCCTACTTTATAAGTTATGAACTGTTTTGTGTATATATACACAGATATTTGAACACTACTGATTTTGATTGATTCCCTATTATGAGCCCCAGTGATTTTCCTCTACAGTGTCTTGCTCTATTATTTAACTCTTTGGATTCAGTTTGTGGCCTGACTATTATTTGGAGTAAAAGAAAATTAGCAATTTGGGGCAATTCTATATTGCATTCACTCTGCAGAGCAGACTGAATATATTTTTAGGCACTGCATGTTTATAACCTAATTTTCCCTCATTACTTTACAGAGGTGACCTTGTTCTAATACCTTCGGCACCTGATGTTATAAAAGTGAAATTCTTTTCAAACCTGCTCTGTTAATGTGTTCCTGCTCAGAAACAAATGCAAGATAACATTAACATTCCTGCCACAAAATACCTGCTAATTTGCTTGCAGTGAAGATAGAAAGCTTTTCATTACATATCACAAACTTCATTTATGTAGAATGAGTCACCAGGCTTGCTGAAAAGCCAATGAGCATCTAATCTCTAATGCTGCCTTCAGCTCTAACATCAATCCTCCTAGTTCAACTCATCTTTTATCAGCTATTCAGTCTTCCTTTCCTTTCTTTCCTTTTTTTTTCAGTTTCTATCCTGTTACAAAATTGTGTTGTTCATCTATCAAAACAACTTTGATTTATGCTTTTTTAATATTACAACTTCACAGGAAACACACACACACACAGAGGAATGTACTATTTTCTTATTAAGGTCAGAATGAAATCTATGCAACAGAAAATGAACAACTTGGTTTCAAACAAATGATGACATTATTAAGTTCATAAAAGTTGCAATCCTGATCTTAAATTCTGCTTGATATGTGTTCCTCCATGTTAAATTTCTCTTGAAAATGATCTGCACAGACATGTACAGATTAATATGCTATCTCCAGGCACAAATGAAAAATAAAAAGAAAGAGGCTTTCAATGCTTTGGTTATTCTAAATGTATTAAGTCAATGGCATTTCAACTGTGGTTATCCTATTAAAATCATATCCTTATGACATCCTAACACCGGCAGAGTCTTCTGTTAGTCTTTCAGAATTTTCCTGAAGATTAACCCTGGAGATCTACTTTGTGTCAATCTTGGATCATTTCCGTAGGAGGGGAAAAAAAATGTGCTTCATATATCATACTTAGCTGTCAACTTTCATTAAACATGTTTAATGGATATTCTTATTAGATATAAAATCCCCCAAGAGTTCTAGGGCTGACTAAGAATGAACGCTTTTGCAGAGGCAAAATTGGTAGCAAGTTAAATTGAGTTTAATGATCTTGAAGGCAAAAAGTCAATAAAAGTCAGGCAAAGAATGTTTAGGTAGAAGACTAGAGATACTCTATCACTTTGTCTTGGTAACATACAATGCAAAAGTAAGAGGAATTTCTTTTTTCTTTTCTCTTCTTCTTTCTTTCCTTTTAAACACCAAAGACATTTTATCCTTCTCCACAGACTAACACAGAGGCATGTCCTTGCTGTAAGCAGCAAAGCCGGAGGTCATTATGCCTAATTTGTGGTACCCTAGGCCCCAATAGGTCTTCAGAGCATCCTGATGAAAAACGCAATGTTAAATGGAGCTCCAGAGAGAATTCTTCCTAGGATGAAGACTAGTCTTATTTGTCTGCTGAAAAAGCACTCACCTCTCTGTAGTGTGACTACTCCATGTGATTAAAAATAAAGTGAAGATCAGGGTTCAGATTAAGCTGAAGGAATGAAAGAATGTGGAACTCATTTCCCACAATGAATACCTCAAAAACACACCTACCTGTGGAACAATTCTAACAGAAGACTAAGTGGAAACTTGGCAAAGGATTCTTATACAACCAAGGCTGTAAGTAAGATGCATATGTCAATGGGTATGAAGGGAATAAAGTGATTACATTAGGACCCATGTCCCTGGGAGGGGACTCTGAGGAAACGGAAGTTAACATGGAAGGACCATCTGCCCTGGGGAGCAAGCAATACAAGCCACAGGTAGGGCGCCCCAATCCTGGGGTTCTGTGCAGGGAAGACAAGCTCTCTCGTCTGGTTGGGGGACCACTGAAACACAACTACGGAAAAGACTCTATTGTGGGACACGGAGGTGACCTTGTTCCAGGGTGGAGCCTGGGGGGTGGGGGGGCAGCAGTGGCCATGCTTGGTGCTTACAGAAGCATCACATCAGAAACAGCCTAGGTGTCTGATGGCAGCCACTCCACCACAACTCACCCCAAGTACATGGCAGGAGACCAGGCAGGTCCACTTGCCATCGAGTGATTCCACAACAGGGTACAGGTGGAGAAGACAGGGCCAGGGATTGGTTGTGAGAGGAAAAGGGAACTTGCACCCCAAACTGACTCTGAGTAGAGCCACACATGTCTGGATAAATCTGTGGTGGCCTGCCAAGCTAACAGTCCATATAAGCTGGTTTCTCTGCAGAAGTTTGGCAGGCCAGGGAGTATCATGATGTATTTAAAGTGCTGAAAGGGGAAACTCTGCAACCTAGTATACTTTACTCAGAAAGATTATCAAGTAGAACGGAAGAGATAAAGAATTTCTCTGAGAAACAAAAACTAAGAACTCATCAACATTAAACCTACCCTGAAATGTTAAAGGGTCTTCTGTAAGTGGAAAAAAAGAATCTATAGAAAAGGGAAAATCCAACTAGTAGTATAAACTATAAAAACACTGAATCACTATGTTGTACACCCGAAACTAATATTGTAAATCAAATATATGTCTATAGTTGTCTACATATAACATAAAAATAAAAAAGTCCACAAATAACAAATGTTGGCATGATTGTAAAAAAGTGAACCCTTCCCCGGTAGCTCAGATGTTAAAGAATTTGCCTACAATTCAGGAAACCTGGGTTTGATTCCTGGATCGGGAAGATCCCCTGGAGAAGGGATTGGCAACCCACTCTAGTATTTTTGCCTGGAGAATCCCGTGGACAGAGGAGCCTGGCAAGCTACAGTCCATGGGGTCACAAAGAGTCAGACATGACTGAACAACTAACACTTCACTTCACTTCCTACACTGTTGGTGAGAATGTAAATTGTGCAGCCACTATGCAAAACAGTATTTAAATTTCTCAAAAAGCTAAAAATAGAACCATTATTTGACTCAGTGATTCCACTCCTGGGTATATATTCAGAAAAAACAAAAATACCAATTTTAAAAGATACATACACCCAATGTTCATAGCAGCATTATTTACAATAGTCAAGATATGGAACCAACACATGTGTCCATCAGCAGAAGAATGGATAAAGGAAATGTGGTGTGTGTGTGTGTGTGTGTGTGTGTGTGTGTGTGTGTGTGTGTGTAATGGCATATTATATATATAATGGAATATTGATCATAAAAGAATGAATTCTGCCTTTTGCAGTAACATCGATAGATCTAGAGAATTTTATGCTTAGTCAAAAAGATAGAGAAATATGATATTACTTAAATGTGGAATCTAAAAAATAATACAAATGATGGTGTATAGCAAAACAGAAACAGACTCACAGATATAGAAAACAAACTAGTGAATACCAGTGGGGAAAGGAAATCTGGGAGGGCCACATTGTGGGCTATGGGTTTCAGATGCACAAACTGCTATGTGTAAGATAGGTAAGAGGCAAGGATGTATTATATAACATAAAAATTATAGCCATTATCTTGTAATAACTTTTAATGGGATATAAACTATAAAAATATTGAATCACTATGTGGTATACCTTAAAGTAATATTATAAATCAACTATGCTTCAATAAAATAAAATTTTTGTTTAAAAATTAAAAAGACATATCAGATAAAGAGTAAATAAAACCACTAGCTGGTACCACCAAGCTAGTGACACTTGCTATATTGGTGACATTCAAGTCACCAATACTAAAGGTCTTGGGATTCTAATCTAGATTTACCTTGGAATATTCACACCTCAAATTATGCTTCTTTTGCCTGGAATTCTTAAAGAGATAGCAATACCAGACCACCTTATCTGCCTCCTGAGAAATCTGTGTGCCAGTCAAGAAGCAACAGTTAGAACTGGACATAAAACAAAGGACTGGCTGCAAATTGGGAAACGAGTATGTCAAGGCTGTATATTGTCTCCCTGCTTATTTAACTTATATGCAGAGTACATCGTGTGAAATGCTGGGCTGAATGAAGCACAAATTGGAATCAAGATTTCCAGGAGAAATATCAAAAACTCAGATATGCAGATGACACCACCCTTATGGCAGAAAGTAAAGAAGAACTAAAGACCCTCTTGATGAAAGTGAAAGAGGAAAGTGAAAAAGCTGGCTTAAAACTCAACATTCAGAAGACTAAGATCATGGCATCCAGTCCCATCACTTCATGGCAAATAGATGGGGAAACAGTGGCAGACTTTATTTTTTGGGGCTCCAAAATCACTGTACATGGTGACTGCGGCCATGAAATTAAAAGACCCTTGCTCCTTGGAAGAAAAGTTATGACCAACCTAGACAGTATACTAAAAAGCAGAGACATTACTGTGCCAACAAAGGTCCCTCTAGTCAAAGCAATGGTTTTTCCAGTAGTCATGTATGGATGTGAGAGTTGGACTATAAAGAAGGCTGGGCACCAAAAAATTGATGCTTTTGAACTGTGGTGCTGGAGAAGACTATTGAGAGTCCATTGGACTGCAAGGAGATCCAACCAGTCCATCATAAAGGAAATCAGTCCTGAATACTCATTGGAAGGAATGATGCTAAGGCTGAAACTCCAATAATTTGGCTACCTGATGCAAAGAACTAATTCACTGGAAAACACTCTGATGCTGAGAAAGATTGAAGGCAGGAAGAGAAGGCAATGATGGAGGATGAGATGGTTGGATGGCCTCACCACCTCAATGGACATGAGTTTTTGTGTGTTCCGGGAGTTGGTGATGGACAGGGAAGCCTGGTGTGCTGCAGTCCTTGTGGTCGCAAAGAGTTGGACACAACTGAGTTACTGAACTGAACTGAACACACAAAGACTTTCTGAAAAATAATACCTTTAAAGCATTCCTGCTTCTTGTCAGCTCTAGTAAGTATACTGAAATAATCATATCCTTAGTTTTTCCAAATTTGCATTCTCCCCTAAGACTCCAAGTTTTCCCAACATTCAATTATTCATTTACTCCACATCAGCAAATTATTAGATAGGACAGAAAAACATTTCTGAACATTCAATTTTGTTCGTTATTCATCTACTTACATCGGATATTTTTATGCCTAAATGAAAACTACTTCAGTGCTTCTGATGCTGACAAAAATAGGGACTTACTCTGAAGTAATATATAAATGATTTTTGTGTTGAGAATTTTTCTATACCTTTTCTTGTTAAACACTTTCACTTATTTCTGGGCAGTTTTTCAACCCTGAGAAATTTGCATTAAAATTACCATAATAATAGTATGCAACTTATATTAGTACATATTTTCCTGTGTATTTATAAACTCTTATGATCACTATAACAACACTATGAAGAACATATGTGGTCAACTGGTCAGCACTGGGATAAATTGGAAAGAATTTTTATTAATATCTTAGAAGCTCTGAAAACTAGCTGTAGCTTCAATTAAATACTGGTTTGGATAAGTCATATAACCCCTTTGAACTTCAGTTTCTTCATTCAATCATTTGACTAATAAAAACAAACAATGGTTGTCTGTAAATGAACAAAATATAATTTATCCCTTCAAGTTATGATATAATAGATACTCAGATATATACTGAATATATAAAGTTTTTAAGACAGTAAAGAGAAAATTATGTGAGACATATCCTTGGCTGAATATTGCTTAGATCAAATGAAATAAGAACAAAGAAATTTGAAAATGATACACAAGTTATGTAAGAGCAAAGTATTATCATCAGCATCATCAAAGTATTATTTTGACAAGTATCCCAGGTGTTGTCAGCAGAATGATGTCCCTCAAAGAGTTCCATGTCCTAGTCTTTAAAAGATATCAGTATGTTACCTATTTTTCAAAGGGGGCTTTGAGTTTATGCCTAAAGTGTTTGGGTTGGGGAGAATATCCTGGATTACCTGGGTGGGCCCAATGTTATCATAAGAACCCGCCTGCCAAAGTAGGGGACATGAGAGATGTGGGTTTGATCCCTGGGTTGGGACAATTTCCTGGAGTAGGAAATGGCAACTCAATCCAATATTCTTGCCTGGAAAATCCCATGGACTGTAGGCTACACTCCATAGGGTCACAATGGGTCAGACATAACTGAAGTGATGTAGCATGCATTATAAAATATTAGAATTTTTAAAAAATAGAATAAATTAGTTATTAGTTTTATGAGTCCACAGATGAGAGTATTTGACAAAGGGAGAGTAGTGATGATGGGGATGTAAAGAGGTGCAAAGACTATAGAGGCTAAAGGCCAGTCTAAGACCAAGAGGAGGTAGGGGACCTCCCTGGTGGTCCAGTGGCTAATTCTTTGCACTCCCAATGCAGGGGGTCCAGGTTTGATCCCTGGTCAAGGAAATAGACCCCACATGTAGCAACTAAGACCCAGTGCATAAAAAATGAAACAAAACAGAAGTTAAGAAAAACCCCATGGGGAGGTAATATGCAGAGTGAATGGTAAGATTCTCACCCCCACTTCCCACTGCTACTAGAGAATTTCAGTTCTTAACGTTTTGTACAAATTGGACTCTTATGAAAACTACCCTATGAATAAAGATGTAAGCTTTTTCAAATGATCTCATGACCACTGCAGCAATCACTAGGAAACCAGTGAACAGATTTAGGCTTGGAAATTCCATGAATACTTTAATGGAATCCGAAAGAACAGAGACATCAATTGTAAGAGCTCCAGTTCAAAGACAATGGGGAAAAAAGTGAAAAAGACAATTTTGATAGATTAAAAAAGAAAAGAACTGTTACAATCTGATCATGGTTAGCTAAAGGAGGGAGACAGAATGACCCTAAGATTCCTACCTTGAAGGACAAGGTGGAGAGCCATCATTCACTGAGTAGCAGAAATGGTTTGAATATATCAACTGATTTAATCCTCATGACAACACTATGAGGTGGTTTGTATCATTGTTCCAGGTTTACTGATGAGTAATCTGAATCTCAAGAGGCTAAGTAATTTACCCAAGGTCACCAGTTTAGCTATTAACAGGGCAGATTCAAATTCAGGTGATGTGGCTCTAGAACCATGGTTGTGTTTCTGAGAATAGTGTTCTCAGCCACCGTGCAGTATTTATTTAGAGAATGAGAATAAATTTTATTTTGGACATGTGAGATTATAAGCAAATGAAATGGAATAACTTAATACATTTTCCTGTCATTACAGGAAGATCTCAGAACACTGCTGCCATGTGGAGCAAGGTTGACCCTGACAAATGGTAAATCTAGATACCACTACATTGTTCAGTCAATAGGACATCTTAAAGTTTGCTGAATGTGCTGAGAACTGTAATATTACTTCATTATCACTAAACTATAGCAATTTATAAAGGAATTGGAGATAGAGGTACTTCCCTAGGGACAGTCATGTCATATGGCTATTATAAAAATATAGTTTTAAACAACATCAAACCTAAGTTGCTGCTGCTGCTGCTAAGTCACTTCAGTTGTGTCCGACTCTGTGCGACCCCATAGATGGCAGCCCACCAGGCTCTGCCGTCCCTGGGGTTCTCCAGGCAAGAACACTGGAATGGGTTGCCATTTCCTTCTCCAATGCATGAAAGTGAAAAGTGAAAGTGACTTCACTCAGTCATGCCTGACCCTTAGCGACCCCATGGACTGCAGCCTACCAGACTCCTCAGTCCATGGGATTTTCCAGGCAAGAGTACTGGAGTGGATTGCCATTGCCTTCTCCCAAACCTAAGCAGTATTGTTCAAGTATCTTCATATCACACTAAATATAAGTTCTAAGGGGTCAATAGAAAACTAAATAAATCCCGGTAACAAATTATCTGACTCTATGTGACCTGGATTTTATAAATTAAAAAAAACATATATTTTAACAATTGTATTTTACTTCTTAGTGAAGCTGTTCAGTCATGTCTGACTCTTTGCGACCGCATGGACTACAACCTACAGTCTCCTCCATCCATGGGATTTTCCAGGTAAGAGTACTGATGTGGGTTGCCATTTCCTTCTCCAGGGGATCTTCCCAACCTAGGGATTGAACCCAGGTCTCCTTGCATTGCAGGCAGCCGCGTTAGCATGTGAGCCACCAGGGAAGCAATGTAGGTAAATGCCTCCTTAAGGTTTAGTTACCGAACTATAACTGCTAACAAGTAAAATGACAGATATTAATTCCAGTTTAGGTATGAAATTTCTGTCATATAATTAAAGATCTGAAAACTCACATGTAGTCAAGAGAAGCCTCATTACCCACATGTAGTTGACAAAATGCTTCACCACCTGCATATTGCCTGTTAAATTTAGATCAAGATTGACAAAATAGTTTTTCCTGTGGTGCTCGTATCTCAAAAGCCAAAGCTTCTAAGACTGCCTTACCCTAGTGTGACTTTTTATTTTTATTTTGACAGAAATCTGTCTTCAAAGAAGCCTTTAGAACTCTTTTGAAACTTTTTTCTCTATTCTTTTGCTATCAGGAATTCCACTTCTCAGTTACAACTACACGGAAACTTTAAGATAACCACAACAAAAACAAAAGCGTGGCAGCAAATTGAATCTGACTTTCTGGCAGCAGAAAGTAACAAAATCTCTCCTTTAAATCCCTCCAGTATTTGGTGAATCTTCTAATCCTAAAGAGTTCTTATTGATTCTTTTTTGTTATAAAATAAATATCATATCTGAAGGACCGTTTTTTTTTTTTTTTTTTTTTTATAAAAGTCTGGAGAGTTTCCGCTACTTTGTTGAGAAGAATTCTGACGCGGAACAAGGAGTCAATACATTTAAAAAAAAAAAAAAGACTCTGGCCATTTGGAGAAAAACATGAAAATGAATCTTTCATTTCCTTTGAATTTCACATTCAATCAATGTATGGCTTTCTGACACGTGCTATATTTGGTAGAATCTGAGTATTTGTCTTAAACAGATTGAGAGAATTCTTAAATATTGAGAACACACTGATTTTAACTCAAAGGTTACACATATCTATGCATACATACAAACATCTATGCATATATACATACATATATATGCTTGCTTGCTTTTTACTGTAATTTGTTTTAAATTTAAAATATCAACCATATGTTTAAGTACATTCAGTGCATATATATTCCTTATGATATGTGCCAATATTTCAGCATTTTCTGTACATGTTAACTATGATTTTCTGAGTTTGAAGTCCTACCTGCTGTTCATTCTGGAAGTTAGAGGATTGTTTTGGGAGCTCTTAGGTGACTCTGCTGCATCTGGGTCACTGAGCTCAGATCCAAGCAGAACAGAATTTTGTTGTTCTCCCAGTGGACTTCTTTTTTAGTGCATGCTGGTTTTAATATTCATTCTCTCCCCAGGGTATAACCGGGTTACACTCCAAGTCCAGCTTAGCACAGTGGCCAGATTTCTGACAGTTTTGAAGATACTGTGGGCTATATTAAAGTTTAAAATATGGGTAAAGAGCCACATACAGATCAAGAGAATAAATCCTGGAACTTCATACACACATGAACACACACTCAAAGCCTTTCTGTAGATAAGCCCTCTAAGTAAACCATTAACAATCTGTGATAATTCAAGTGACTTAATTGTTAGAATGTAGTTACTGTTTTCCAGTTTTACCTTCAATGTTGGCCCATGGCAAAGATCTCAAGGGCAGCACAATAAGGAATCTTGGAGGTATTCACTTCGTTTCTAGTGAAATACTGTTTAATAGAACAAAATTGGAATATATAATGCCTTTATAAATTTTCTCCTAAACAATGGCATTTACACAGCCTAGGGATATTTCTGAAGTAATTAGCTACACCAAAAACAAAATTAGTTTTAAAATAGATAGATCCATAGCAAAAAAAAGAAAGGCCATTGTTGTTAACAACTACGTAGTCAATTATACTTTGTCAACTATAATTTTTAAATCACCTATTAAAAAGTGAAATAAAATAAGTACTTGGGGGAGCAATGGTAAAGCATTTATTTTAGAAGCGATAGAATTAAAATGCCATGAACCATAAGATTATGACTTCTTTGGATTGCATTTGACAACGCAAAATTTAACAAGTTATGACAATTTTTGGAAAGATGTTGAGAGGTCAGAAAGTTCAATTTTCTGGCTTCATATGAGACTATACCTAAATTGACTTAGGAGAAATTCTGTTCTCTTAGGAGAGAATTATGTGATCAATTGTAAGAACTGTATGAGGTAAGAAAAAGATATCTCTTTAGTTCTTTCATACTGAGGAAATTTAATATAGAGAATTGATTAAGCAAGTGATAAAAAAAATTTGAATGGCCAAACTGAGTACCATGAAGCAACAGCAGGAAGACATCAACTATTTTTAGGGCAACAGGGACAATCAGAGGAAGTGGTGTAACCAGAGCAAGAGGCTTGCCTAGTGTGCATTAGAATCCACTACTCTGCAGGCAGGAGCTGGAACCATGAAACAGTGGCTTCCTATCAGAACCTGGAACCAATGTGGATACATCATCACTGCTAGAAATGCTGAAGGCAGAACAAGAGAAGGAGAAATACCCACTCACCCCCTTCCCACACTCACCAGTGCCTACAACTTGCTGAATATAACCAGAAGTCTATAGACGTGATTATCTGTGATAGAGAACAAAGCAAGGTAGTTGGAAAAAGAGACTAGAGATCAGATAGCAAATGACCAGCACATGAATTATGAGAAATAAAAAGTTTAAGAATCCTTTGTCCATCCTCTTACCTTTTCCAAACCATTCATAGCCAGAAATGGTTTTGAAAAACGTCTGTGCTTCTGATGAAATAAACGCCTTTATTTATAGCCTGATCACATATTGCAATGTTCACTGATCTGGTCACCATCCTTTTACAATACTGCTACAGTTGTAAAATTCTTTGGGTGACCTTAATTATTATTTTATTTGACTGGCTATAGAAGCAAAATATTCCTCGTTTTCATGCTTGAGTGGTTATATTCAAGAATGAACAGAAAGAATGATATTGAGATGCCAAGGCAGAAACTTAGAGCACTTGTCTCATCTTCCTTTAAGTATTTCTTAAGTGCTCTGTCTATAGAGTTTTATATTTCTCCTTAGTGTGGAGGATTAACGAATATTTAGTTAATCAAAGCTATTCTCTTTCAATATCATCATCATAAAATCCAATCCACATCCATTCTGCTTAGAACACCATCTTCCATTTTGCATAAATATTTCCAGAATTCCAACTATCCATCTCTGAAATCATGTTGAAAAGATTTATCACCTTTCCAGGGAGGTAATATCAAATTTTACTCATAAAAGTATCACTGACTTTCAATCTCTTTTCTGGTCTATATGTTCTCCTAATTCTTTATGTCTAACTTATTAAGAGTCTATTTTGATAATTTTTTTCTGCTTTTGAAGAGGAAAAGTTAAAATTTTACATAACCTCCTGCTTGTTCTGTCTCTGTAACTCAGCTTGTTCCTTGCAAAATCTGGATCACTTCATAGCCTTGGGAAGTGGGGACTTACGACACTAGCTTATCTCATTCACCCTTGTCCTGCTCTTTACAATTGCCAAGCCTCTGTAATCCTGCTTAACCATGCTTGTCTGTATAAAGGTCAGGCATTCCACCACCTTGTCCTAACCGTTTGTTCCACACACGCCAAACCCCTTGGTTTAAACCAGGCTACTAGCAGCTGGTATTGCCCACTACAGTCTGTCTATAAGAACTCTGTAACCCCTTGGTTTGGGTCTCAGAGCTTGGAGTGTTAACTCCTCTGGGCACGCTGGTGGAATAAACCCAAGTTCTCCAACTCTCCGAGTGTGGTGCTTGGTTTCTCAATTACTGGTTTCTGCAACACTTTACGTAATGGTCTTAAGACAATTTTTAGCACTGATAATGTGGTTATTTTCATCCCAGCCAAATCCAATTAATTTTTCAAATAAAACTTCAAGGGACATTATATCAAAGCTTTTACTCCAGTTAAAAACAAAATTCAGGAGGAATATGGCCATGTTCCTTTCCTCCACTATTTCTTTAATTCTGTCTAAAGTTCTGTTGTTTGTTCTCATACTAGGATAGTTTCTATAGAATGCAGTGTGTGTTATTTTGAGGGGGGGCGGAGTATGGCTATAAACCCTGTATCAGTCAGGGTTCTCCAGACAGAACCAGTAGGATGGATGCATGTGTGTATACAAATGCGTGTGGGTGTCCACGTGATTAAAGAGTTGACCCATCAGTTGTGGATAGTGGCAAGTTTGCAATTTATAGGGCAGGCCTCTGGCCTAGAACTTAGGGTAAGAGTTGATGTTTCAGTCTCGAGTTTGAAGGCAGTTTGGAGACAGAATCCTTTCCTTTCTGTGGGACTTCATTCTTTTAAGTCCTTTGATTGGATAAGGCTTACTCATATTATGGAGGATGACCTGTTTTATTCAAAGTCTACTGATTTAAATATTCCAGTTCAGTTGCTCAGTCATGTCCAACTCTTTGTGACCCCATGAACTGCAGCACACCAGGCCTCCCTGCCCATAACCAACTCCCAAATTTACTCAAACTTATGTCCATCAAGTCACTGATGCCATCCAGCCATCTCATCCTCTGTCGTCCCCTTCTCCTCCTACTCCCAATCCCTCCCAGCATCAGGGTATTTTCCAATGAGTCAACTCTTCGCATGAGGTGGCCAAAGTATTGGAGTTTCAGCTTCAACATCAATCCTTCCAATGAACATCTAGGACTGATTTCCTTTAGAATGGACTGGTTGGATCTCTTTGCAGACCAAGGGACTCTCAAGAGTCTTCTCCAACACCACAGTTCAAAAGCATCAATTCTTCGGCGCTCAGCTTTCCTCACAGTCCAACTCTCGCATCCATACATGACCACTGGAAAAACCATAGCCTTGACTAGATGGACCATTGTTGGCAAAGTAATGTCTCTGATTTTCAATATGCTATCTAGGTTGGTCATAACTTTCCTTCCAAGGAGTAAGCGTCTTTTTAATCTCATGGCTGCAGTCACCATCTGTAGTGATTTTGGAGCCCACAAAAATAAAGTCTGACACTGTTTCCCCATCTATTTCCCATGAAGTGATGGGACCGGATGCCATGATCTTCATTTTCTGAATGTTGAGCTTTAAGCCAACTTTTTCACTCTCCACTTTCACTTTCATCAAGAGGCTTTTGAGTTCCTCTTCACTTTCTGCCATAAGGGTGGTATCATCTGCATATCTGAGGTTACTGATATTTCTCCCGGCAATCTTGATTCCAGCTTGTGCTTCTTCCAGTCCAGCGTTTCTCATGATGTACTCTGCATATAAGTTAAATAAGCAGGGTGACAATATACAGCCTTGACATTCTCCTTTTCCTATTTGGAACCAGTCTGTTGTTCCGTGTCCAGTTCTAAGTGTTGCTTCCTGACCTGCATACAGATTTCTCAAGAGGCAGGTCAGGTGGTCTAGTATTCCCATCTCTTTCAGAATTGTCCACAGTTTCTTGTGATCCACACAGTCAAAGGCTTTGACATAGTCAATAAAGCAGAAATAGATGTTTTTCTGGACTCTTTTGCTTTTTCCATGATCCAGCAGATGTTGGCAATTTGATCTCTGGTTCCTTTGCCTTTTCTAAAACCAGCTTGAACATCAGGAAGTTCACGGTTCACATATTGCTGAAGCCTGGCTTGGAGAATTTTGAGCATTACTTTACTAGCGTGTGAGATGAGTGCAATTGTGTGGTAGTTTGAGCATTCTTTGGCATTGCCTTTCTTTGGGATTGGAATGAAAACTGACCTTTTCCAGTCCTGTGGCCACTGCTGAGTTTTCCAAATTTGCTGGCATATTGAGTGCAGCACTTTCACAGCATTATCTTTCAGGATTTGAAATAGCTAAACTGGAATTCCATCACCTCCACTAGCTTTGTTCGTAGTGATGCATGTCTAAATAATGTCTTCATGGCAACACCTAGACTGGTCTTTGACCAAACAACAGAGCATCATAGCCAAACCAAAGTTGACACATAAACTTAACAATTATTTTTGACTTTGTCACAAGTCCCTTCTTTGACATGTCAAATGACCAGAAATCTATTTAATCTGAATTGTATTGCATTTTAATTTATCATAAAAATATAGTAATATGAAATATTTGGGGAAATGTGCATTCTGAATATAAGACTATAAAATCAACAATATTATTTTAGATATGTTCCTGGTGGTCCAGTGGCTAAGAATCTGCCTGCCAATGCCAGGGACATGAGTCCAGGGGGATTCCACATGTTGTGGAACAACTAAGCCAAGCCTGAGTTTCATGACAACTGACAATGTATGCCTAGAGCCAATACTCTGCAACAATAGAAGCCCTCACTTGCCATAACTAGAGAAAGCCCAAGCACATCAGTGAAGACCCAGCGCAGCCAAAAAATAATTAAAGCTTTAAAAACTTATTAAAATATTATTTTAGAATATTAAATATTATTAAAATTTATTTTAAGCCAATACATCAAAGTGAAAAATGACTTGCAATATTTCCCAAACAGAAAATCTGGTAAAACTTCTGTAGGAGAGATAAATTAACTTTGATGTGCTATAAAATGCTCTCTAAAGCTAACTTAAATTTGTAAAATTGTTTTTTAACATTGAACATTTATTCTGTAATCTTCTTTGCATTATCTTAATTTTCCATACATTTTACAAAAATAAATTGTAGTGGCTATATACGGTGCATCAATTTTAGATATACACATAAACCAGTATTTTTATAAAGCAATATTTTATAAAACCAATGCTTGTCTAATTAGTAGTATTTTAAACCTTATTTTATGCAACTTTCTAACTTAGAAAATATTTGTATTTTTTATATAAATAGTTCTTTTATTACTTTCTTACAAATTTATTTATAAGAAGCATAGTCATAATGAAATTAATGTTCTTAAGGAGACTAATGCCTTAGTCACCCTGTAGTTTTCATTAACTAAATGCCATTTTCATATATTAGTAATATTTTTTTAACCTTACAATTTTTCCAGCTGAGATTAAATAGTTCTCTTTCAATTCTTTTTTCAGTGTTGTTTTAATTTTTCTTCCTGATATTATTCTTGTTCTTTTCTCAATAGTTCAGTTGCCAGAGTTTAAAAATTTAGAAGTACTTAATTTTTTTTCAGTCTCCTAATAGTAGGAGAGATGGTCTACAAATTTGAGCTCCACTGGAAAATATATCTGTCTTTCCTTTTTTATTAAAGAACTTAAGCAATATTTAGAAATCAAATCACACACAACATTATTTTTCAAATAATAATAAGTTTCAAAGTTAGAATTAAACAGGTATGGATTTCCTTTCACAAGATCATATGCTAAGCTTGTATATAAGAAAAATATGTATTATTAATAGTTCCTTTTCTGAAGATAATGCTTTTCCCTGTGTAATTTAAAGATTTTTAATAAACATGGCCTCATTAATTTTCTCAGTGTCCCCTAAGATAATTGTGTATGCATGACTTCCATTTTACAGATTATAAACTAACCTAAGGAAACTGAGTGTCATGGGATTCATTTTGTTTCTCATGCCACAGCTATGACCCACAAAGATTTCAAATTTATTATAGGAATAGACTTTATTTTACTCTTCTATTGTATTCCCCAAAGTGCAAAGAGAATGCAATCTTGTGTGACCAAAGGGGGAAAAAAAAAGTTTCAAAGTCAGAAAGCCAAGCTTTGAGACACAGATTTCTGGCTTAAGCAAATTATTTAACCTCTCCGAGTTTACATCTGTGAAACACCTGCTCTCTCTCAACATAGTGTTGTTTGGGAGGCTCAAATGTAAGCAGTATGTAAATTGTACATATTTTGTAAAATGCAGCTCCCATATAAATGTTAGTTATTAAGTTATGCTTATTTCCTCACTTGACACTTGCATTGACAAAGACTGAATCTTTTCAATGTTGGCATCCTTCAAGCCATAGTACGTGTATATCAGATATGTTCAACAATCATTTACTGAATACATTAATGCATGAATGCCAGGCCCTGGTGTAGATCCTGCTGTTGATAGTTCTGTTTTTAAATGTTATTATCAGGTGGAACTGAAGTCACTAAGTGCCTGAAGGAAGTATGGTGCAAGCTGTGGCTAATTAGGGAAAAAACCATCTACACAAAGGATAGAGCACTTTGCAAGAGCAAAGACCTTGATATGGAGTGTGCCAAAAATGTTCAAGATACAAAAGAAGAACCATTTTGGCTGCTGCAGTAACATGAGATCTGAGTAGGATAGGGGTAGATCAAGAAAGGCCTTGAAGGTTCTTATAAGTATTGATGTTTACTCTGAACAATTTGGCAGTGCTTTGTACAAGGAAAGGCATGTCACTGTAGATCCTGGTGAGACTGTACTGTACAGGAACAAGAGCAGAGGCACAAGACCAGCTAAGGCGTCAGTGCAACAGTCCAAGCAAAATATGATGGCAGAGTCAACTAAGATGTACTAGCAGAGTAGGCAGTGAGAAGAAGGCAAATTCTAGAAGCATTTAGAATTGTGGAGTTGATAAACATATGTGATTGGAATTATAGTGAAACTATACACACATTTCAGAAAAATTAACATTTTTGTAAAATAGAGTTGTTCAATGTATGAACATGGAACGTTTCTTCAGTCATTTAAATCTTTAAAAATCTCCCTTAATTAGCTTTCAGGCTGCCAGTGTCAAGCTATGGAACTTAATTTCCTATATTTTATTATTCTTAATTTACCTTATATAATCTTTAGATATATAATCTTTACAGCAGGATGATATCTTTCTTCTGCCTGAATATTATTTCATTTTATATATATATACATACATATATAAAAATATATATACATATATATACATACATGTGTGTATAATATATGCTCTCTCTCTCTCTCTCTCTATATATATATATATATATATATATATGTATATATTACATCTTGCATTGGTGGACATTTAGGGTGTTTTCATATTTTGGCTACCGTGAATAATGCTGCAATGAACACAGGCCTGTAGATATCTCTTCAAGGTCCTGTCTTCATTTCCTTTGGATATAGGCCAGAAGTGGGATTTCTTGATAATATAGTAACTGTATTTTATTTTTTGAGGAACTCCATGTTGTTTTCCATAGTATCTGAACCAATACACATTTCCACAAACAGTAAAAAAGGGCTCCCAATAATCCACATCTATGCTAGCACTTATCTCCTTTCTTTTTGATGAGAGCCGTTCTAAAAAGTATGAGATGATATCTCATTTTGGTTTTCATTTGAATTTTCCTGATGATTAGTGATGCTGAACATCTTTTCATGTACCTGTTGGCCCTTTGTAGGTCTTTGGAAAAATATCTATTCAGTTATTCTGCCATTTTAATTTTTATTTTTTTGCTATTGAGTTGTATGAGTTTTTCATATATTTTGGGTATTGATCCCTTGCCAGGTATATGGCTTGCAAATATTTACTTCCACTCTGTAGGAGGACTTTTCCTTTTGTTGATGGCTTCCTTTGTATAGGTTTTTTATTTGTAGTGCCACTTGCTTATTTTTGCTTTGGTTACCATTGCTTTTGGTTTCAAATCCAAAGATTTATCGCCAGGACTGATGCCAAGAAGCATATCCCCTATTTTTCTTCTAGAGTTTAAGTTATATGTTCAAGGTTTTAATCCATGTGGAGTTGATCTCTGTGCCTGGTATAAGATGAGAATCCTGTTTCATTATTTTGCATGTGACTGTCCAGTTTTCCCAACACCATTTATTGAGAAGACAGTTGTTTCCTTTCCTCATCGTTTCCTTTCTTTTAAGTTAATTCACTATGTATGTATGGTTTTATTTCCTCTCTCTCTGTTATTCTGTTTCACTGATCCATGTGTCTGTCTCTACTCCAATACTGTACTCTTTTGATTACTATAGCTTTGTAATATCAATTGAATTCAGGAAGTGTGATGCCTCCAACTTTGCTCTTCTTTCTCAAGATGGCTTTAATTATTCAAGGTCTTTTGTGGCTCCACATGTTTTAGCATTTTTTTTTTTCTATTTTTGTGGGAAAATGCCATAGAAATTTTGATAGAGGTAACACTGAATCTGTAGATCATTTGGGTAGTATGGGAATTTTTTTTTAATTAAATTTTTTTTTTTGGCTGTGCTGTATCTTCATTGCTGTATGTGGGCTTTCTCCAGTTATGGCAAGTAGAGCTACTTTTCATTATGGTACACTGGTTTCTCATTGTGGTGTCTTCTCTTGTCACCGAGCCCTGGCTCTAGGGGCAAAGGCTTTGGAAGTTGTGGCACACGGGCTTATTTGCACTGTGGCATGTAGCATCTTCCTAGACCAAGGATTGAACCTGTGTCCTCTGCATTGGCAGGTGATTCTTAATCACTGTACCACTAGGGAAGTATGACATGAGGATTTTAATATTACTAATTCATTCAATCCATGAACATAAGATACCTTTTCATTTATTTGCCCCTTCTTTAATTTATTTCATTGATTATAGTCTTCAATGAACAGATCTTAACCTTCTCAGTTAGATTTATTCCTGGTATTTTATTGTTTTTGATGTAATGTAAATGGATCTATTTCCTTAATTTATCTTTCTGATAGATTATTGTTGGTGTATTGAAAGAGGACTTACTTTGTCTTTGATGAAATTTGTATCTGGTAATTTTTTGAATTTGTGTATCAATTCTTACAGGCTTTCCCCTGTCCCCTCAGGATTCTTGAAGATTTTCTACACATAATATCATGTCAGATGCAAACAGAATCATATTTCTCATCTGATTTTGGATGTCTTTTATTTATTATTTTTGCCTAATTTTTCTGGCTAGTTCTTCCAATAATATGTTGAATAAAAATGGTAAGAGTCGGGATTCTCTTTTTGCTCCAGATTTTAGAGAAAAAGCTTTAATCTTTTCACATTTGAGTATGACAGTAGCTGTGGGCTTATTACACGTGGGCTTTATTAAGTTGAGGTTCACATTGCTTGATTTGCACATGTAGAACCATTCTTGCATCCTTGGAATAAATTCCTCTATATCATGGTATATAATCCTTTTAAAGTATTGTTGAATTTGATTTCCTAATATTCTGTTGAGGGTATGGATATTTGCTTCTCCCTTTATCAGCAATACTGGTCTATAATATTTTTTTCTTAGTATCCTTGTCTGGTTTTGATATCAGGGTAATGCTGGCCTCATAAAGTGAGTTTAACAATCTTTCTTCCTCTTCACTGGAAGTCTAAGGAAAATCTGTAGTAGTGCTTTAAAAGTTTGGTAGAATTTACCTGCAAAGTCATCTGATCCTAAGTTTACTATGTTGAAACATTTTTGATTACTGATTCAATCTCCATACTAGTAACTGGTCTGTTCAGATTTTTGGTTTCCTCATGATTCAGTCTTATTCGGTTGTATCTTTCTAGGAATTTTCCTATTTTTTCTAGGTTGTCCACTTTGTTGGCCTATAAGTGATCACAGTTGTATTTTACAATCCTTTGTATATCTGTGGTATCAGCTGTAATATCTCCCCTATATTTCTAATTTTATTTGGGTCTTGTTTTCCCCCTTAGTAAGTCTAAATAAGTGTTTGTCTATTTTTTTTTTCATTTTTCAAAAAACTCATTTAGTTTAATCAATTATCTTTTGTTGTTGCTTAGTTGTTAAGTAGTGTCTGACTCTTTGTGACACCATGGACTGCAGCACGCCAGGCTTCCCTGTCCTTCACCATCTCCGAGAGCTTGTTCAAACTCATGTCCATTGAGTTGGTGATGCCATCCAGCCATCTCATCCTCTGTTGTCCCCTTCTCCTCCTGCCCTCAATCTTTCCCAGCATCAGGGTCTTTTCCAGTGAGTTGGCTCTTCACATAAGATGGCCAAAGTATTGGAGTTTCAGCTTCAGCATCAGTCCTTCCAAAGAATGTTCAGGGTTAATTTCCTTTAGGATTGACTGGCTTGATCTCCTTGCAGTCCAAGGGACTCTCAGGAGCCTTCACCAACACCACAGTTCTAAAGCATCAATTCTTCGGCATTTAGCCTTTTTTATTGTCCAGCTCTCCCATTCACACATTCATACATGACTACTGGAAAAACCATAGCTTTGACTATATTGACCTTTGTCGGCAAAATAATGTCTCTACTTTTGAATACACTGTTTATGTTTGTCATAGCTTTTCTTCCAAGGAACAAGCATCTTTTAATTTCATGGCTAGAGTGGACCATCTGCAGCGATTTCGGAGCCCAAGAAAATAAAGTCTGTCACTACATCCATTCTTTCCCCATCTACTTACCATGAAGTGATGGGACCGGATGCCATGATCTTCGTTTTTTGAATGGCAAAGGAGAAGCCACAATAAGATAGTAGGAGGGGCTCAATCATGTTTAAAATCAAACCTCAAACTCACCAGAGACACTTGGAGGGCGCAAACAAAGCCTTGTGCACACCAGGACTGAGAGAAAGGAGCAGTGACCCCACCAGAGACTAAGCCAGACTTGCCTTTGAGTGTTTGAGGGTCTCCTGTGGAGGAATAGGTGAGCAGTGGCCTGCCATGGGGACAGAGGCTCTGGTAGCAGCAGCTCTGGAAGGTACATGTGGCCTAAGTCCTCTTGAAGGAGGTCATCGTTAGCTCCACTGCAGAGCTACCGGGTGGGTGACTCACAAACTGGACAACGATCATACCAAGGGAGTTCTCACACTGCTGTGAAAGTCCTAGGCCCCACAACAGACCTCCCAACCTGGGGATCCAGGAAAGGCACTGAGTATCCCCAGGGCATCTGACTCAAGGTCAGTGGGATTTGATTACAGAACTTTAAAGGACTGGGGAAATAGAGACTCTTGGAGGGCACAGACAAAAGCTTGTGTGCCTCAGGATGCAGGAGAAAGGAGCAGGGACCTCACAAGAGACAGTCGGGCTTGCCTGTGTGTTCAGGAATCTCCATGGTGGTATGGGTTGACAGTGGCTGCTGCGGAGTCTGGGGCACTGATTACAACAGTCCTGGGAGCTGCGGCCTGTGTGCATAAGTCCATTTGAAGGAGGTCACCATTACTGTGGTTACCCCTACCATAGTTTGGCCTTAGGCCAAACTACAGGGAGGGAACACAGCCCCACCCATCAGCAGAATTACCTTTTAGTCTATTATTATTTTCTATTATCTTTTAGTTTCTATTTCATTTTTTTTCACTCTAATCATCATGGGTGAATTTCCACAACTAACCCACAGGTTCATGAAAAGATGCTAAATATCAGAAGCCCCATTAACCACAGTAAAAGCAAATCCAAACCACAATGAAATGCTACCGCACACCTGTTAGAATGGCTATTATAAAAAATACAAGGAACACATATACATGGGATCTAGAAAAATGGTATAGATGAACTTACTTGCAAAACAGAAATAGAGACACAGATGTAGAGAACAAATGTATGGATACCAAGGCGGGAGGAGGGAATAGGTTGGGAGATTGGGATTGGCATATATACACTACTATTGAAACAGAGCAGGACCCTATGATCTTTCCCTTCTCCCCTCCCCTCTATGTCCTCTGTCTTCCTTTTGTCTGTGGAAAACTTCAGTCAAAGAATAAGTTTAATCAGAGAAATGAGAAATGCAAAAACAAAGGAAAGCAATCAGAGGAGAATAAATAATAATATAGTCATTAAGCATGGTCAAGAATCTTTAGTTCTTTCTCGAAGGCGATACATAATATTCTGAGCCACACCCTGTGAACTGTCTTATAGATACTAAACCCCAGGTGGAAAAGTTAACTATACAGTGATTAGACTGTACCCACAACATGAGCTGCCACAATTCTGAGAACCGGCCTCAAAGAAATGGCCTCAAAACAACTCTGGAACTGAAAATTAACTGTACCTAAAATAATCAAAACGATGACGGTCAGACCACTGATGACCAATTTGAAAATGAAATTGGAAAATCCTATGGACAGAGGAGCCTGGCAGGCTATAGTCCATGGGGTGGCAAAGAGTCGGACACAACTGAAGCGACTAACACAACACGAGGACATGACGACAGTAGAGCTGACCCCACTGCTTCTGCATTTAGCTGTCACCCCACCCCCACATCTGTCTATGAAAGCTCTTGCCCCACTGATTGCCAGTGGGGGCAGTTGGCCTTTGGACAGATGTCTGCCCTCACCGCCCGTCCCCAGTTGCTGGCACCTAAAATAAAGCTAACTTTCCTTTCCGTCTGCCTGGCATGTTTTTTGGCTTTGGGGCAGCAAGCAGCTGTACCCCACACACACCTTTAGGCAAAACTATATATAAAATAGATAACTGATGAGAACAGACTGCACAGCACAGGGAACTCTACTCAGTTATCTGCGGTGGATAGGAATGGGAAGGAAATCCAAGAAAGAGGGGATACACGTATACATGTGGCTGACTCACTTTGCAGAAATTAACACAACATTGTAAAGCAACTATATAGCAATTAAAAAATAGACAAGAGATAATAAGTGTTGGTAAGAATTTGAAGGAAAGGTAATCTTGTATACCGTTGTTGGTAAACTTGGAGCTTCCTCAAAAAATTGAAAATAGAAACATTATATGATCTAGCAATTCCACTTCTGAGTGTAAACCCAAAGGAAATGAAAAAATAATATTGAAGAGATATATGCACTCTCAAGCTTATGACAGCATTATTTAAAATAGTCAAGACATGGAAAACAACCTATCTGCTAGAGTGAAATATTATTCAGCCATGATAAAGATGGACAACCTGCCATTTGCAACATGGACTGATCTTGAAGATATTATGCTAAGTACAATAAGTCAGAGAAAGACAAATACTGTATGACAGCACTGATATATGGATGCTAAAAGAAGCCAGACTTATAAAAACAGAGTAAAATGGTGGTTGCCAGGGTTTGAGGGGTGGGGAAATAAAAGAGATGTTGAAGGTACGGGCTTGCAATGAGTAGTAAGTAAGTCCTACATATCTAATGCACAGTATAGTGAATATAGGTAACAATATCATATTATAATCATTAAACTTGCTGAGAGAGTAGATATTAATTACCCTAACCACGAAAAAGAAATGATAATTATATGCTGTGATAGAAGTGCTGATTATCACTACAATAGCAATCATATTATAAATATACAAATGTATTAAATCAATGTTTTACACTTTAATTTTACACATTATGTTAAATATATTTCAATTATTTTTTTAAATAAATTAAGTATTAGCAAACTGAATCCCAGAAAATTAACAAGAATATAAACCACAAAAAAGTCCAGCTTGTTTCAAATATGTAAAACTGATTGCTGGTCATTTGCATTAATAAAATAGAGAAGAGAAATACAATCAAAGTAATAGAAAATGATAAAATTAAAAATGGCCCAAATTAGGAATAGATAAGAACTTTTTTCTTGCAAGTGATATCTACAAATATCCCACAGCAAACATTTTAGTTAATAGTGGAATGTTGAAAGTTCTACTTAATGAGATCAAGGACGAGACAATGTCTGCTCTTATTGCTTTCATTGAACACTGTACTGACTGTCCTAGTCACTGCAGAAGTACAAGAATAAAAGATATAAGATCTCTACTGTAAGACTTAAAACTGTCACTAAATCAGAAAACATCATGTATACTTTACAAATCAAAAGAATCTATAGTCAAATTATTAGAATTAATAAGTGGATTTAGCAAAATTTTTGAATATAGAGATGGGCCATAAAATATGAAAACACACATAAATACGTGTAACAAATTATATTATATATTGATATTATTATACATTGTGAGATACAAGTTCAGTGATATTATATGAGACTTTCAATGTGTTGTCCCTCATTAGTAACACATAATTCCATAATGTGTAAAGCTGAAATGAAAGCTTTAATGCAGCATTTCCATCTGTCCCTACACTTAAATCGGCGATGTGCTGATTTATATGTAAATGTAAGTAAGTGAAAGTCACTCAGTCATGTCCAACTCTTTGCGACCCCATGGACTATACAGTCCGTGGAATTCTCTGGGCCAGAATGCTGGAGTCAGTAGCCTTTCGCTTCTCCAGGAGATCTTCCCAACCCAGGGATTGAACTGGGGTCTCCCGCATTGCAGGTGGATTCTTTACCAGCTGAGACACAAGGGAAGCCCTATTTATATGACTTCTTCATAATTTTTACTAAGGAAATCTCTGCTTTAAGCATATCCTACTGGCTTCTCAGGTGGTGCTAGTGGTAAAGAACTTTTCTGCCAATGCAGGAGATGCAAGAGACATGGGTTCAATCCCTGGGTCAGGAAGATCCCCTGGAGAAGAAATGGCAACCCACTCCAGTATTCTGGCCTAGAGAATCCCAAGAGCAGAGGAGCCTGGTGGGCTACAGTCCATGGGGTCGCAGAGTCAGATGTGACTGAAGCGACTTCTCACACACACAGTATGTCCAGCACCTTGTTTCAGTGATTGCACCTAAGAGGCATTCAAACTATCTACTGATTGAATGAATGAAAAAATAACTATAATCATTTTCCAATCGCTAAAGTCTCTTAAATCTATTCTACTATTCAAATCACCTTTAATTATATGTTGGATGATGCCTCTTTTTTGAGAGATTAAAACTCTTAAATATTCCTTCTCTTTTAACAATGTTTGTCCATTCAATTTCGTTCTCCAGTCAAGTAATCGAGCCACATGTAGTTTTTGTATCCTCTTGTTGGAGATGGGTAAAGTAACCGCCCAGAACAGAGACGGGCACTATGGTATTGCTGAACAAGAAGCATAGATTTACTGTAAGACAGCCTGGCTTCCAGTTCCAGACACTAGCTATGACACAATAATTCTATGACCTAAGGCAAATTATAGTTTATTTTCTAAGTCTCAGTTTACAGTGTTAAAAATGAGAAAATAATACCTATCTGTAAAGATCACATTTTAATGTGATTTTTTATATGCTACTGCTTTGCACTGTTTAGCACTAGGTAAGTATTTATTATTACTATTATTACAAACCAATGACTGTACAATCCTTGTACATACTTCCTATTGGAAATTGCAGAATTTCTAAATAAGAACTTAGGCAGAGAAATCTAGTTGTGAGAGAAGTTTTTAAAAAGTTTTTGAAACTATAGTTGCATGGCAAATGTGCTTTTTTTATTTAGAGTACTTTTTTCTGTTTTATCTGACATGTCTCAGGCATAGTAGGTAATGGAGAATGTGGGGAGTGTTGCTACTCCTCCATTGACACTGCTCAATTATCCTCCTGGGTGTGATAAATTTCCTACTCAAATAAGAAGTTAAAACAGAGGAAAAATGCATATTGCTTTTAAAAATCAAAGCCATTAATTCTGAAGAGGAACAAGTTAAAAGGCAGCTGCTAAGTTCTATGCAGTTCTAAAAACAATATTGAAAGTATTTGTTAATTGCTGTGGTTTCATTACTGAATAATACTTGGAATATGTTGGCCTTCTTTAGGCAATATGTTGGCCTTTACTGACTTTAGTTTATAGCACAGGTGGAGAAAGAAATTAAAACTTGTGAAAGATTACACACTGTAATGTAGGTAATTTAAAAAAAATTTAATTAAATTTTAATATAAAATGTAAAAGATTTGCATAAGATTTAAAATAATATCAAAATTACATTATTTTAAAAACTATTAGTTGTTCAAAGGCAATATCCAAGATTGGCAGAGAACTAAAGTAACAGATACAGTTGAAATCATTTTATAGTAGGAGAGAAAAGGCAATCATTGTCTCCCAAGATTTCTTGACTCTGTTTTTGCCTAACAAAATCATAAAGTGGAAATATAACTGGAATTTCAAAGAAATATAAGTAAGCATTTATGAAACAAATGTTTGTATTGTTTTGGGGACTGATTAAACTGCCCTTATAAAGTTTATATTCAGTTATTGAAACATGAAGTATCAAAAGGTTCTAATCTAATGTTTATAAAATTGGATGGGCCAGCATTTATTGAATACCTTAGCTTTTATCAGAGACAAATTAATTGCCATAAAAAAAGAATGAAATGAATTATTTTACATGAACTTTCCTGGCATCAGGATTTTTACCTAGTAATATGGTTCTCCAGAGTCTTTCAATTATAAGGTGCAACAGAATAATTTGAAGGTTAAAAGTGCATCATATGGAAGAAATTATAATTTTAAAAGACTACTAATGTTAATATAATGATGGGAATTTTAAGATCATTCTATCAAATTATTTAGAAATTTTGGGCAGGTGAGATTGGCAGTGAAAATTTGGGTATGAAGGTCTGAAAAGATAGAGGTACTTTTTCTTTGTTTTTCTTGTTTTTTTTTTTTATGTTGAAGACAGAGCTATAAGTTGAGGTTAATAGTATCTAGCCTTCAAATCCTCACTGCAACTTGGTCTTAAGCAGACAGAGAATCTGAATTCTACCTTGCAGTTTCTGAAATGCCAAGTGACGGCAGCGTTCCCTGTCTCACAATCTTTACCTGCAAAAATCAGCTGTGGGTCTCAGGAAAGCAGTTGATTGTGTGACTTGATCAACAAAGGGACCATAAGTCAATTCAGTCACTCAGTCATGTCTGACACTTTAGACCTATTGGACTGTAGTATACCAGGCCTCCCTGTCCATCACCAAATCCTGGAACTTGATCAAACTCATGTCCATCGAGTCGGTGATGCCATCCAACCATCTCATCCTCTGTCATCCCCTTCTCCTCCTGCCTTCGATCTTTCCCAGCATCAAGGTCTTTTAAATTAGTCAGTTCTTACCATCAGGCAGCCAAAATATTGGAGTTTCAGCTTCAACATCAGTCCTTCCAATGAATATTCAAGACCGATTTCTTTTAGGACAGACTGGTTGGATCTCCTTGCAGTCCAAGGGACTCTTAAGAGACTTCTCCAACACCAGAGTTCAAAGGCATCAATTCTTCAGCGCTCAGCTTTCTTTATAGTCCAACTCTCACATCCATACATGACCACTGGAAAAACCATAGCCTTGACTAGATGGACCATTGTTGGCAAAGTAACGTCTCTGCTTTTTAATGTGCTATCTAGGTTGGTCATAACGTTTCTTCCAAAGAGCAAGGGTCTTTTAATTTCATGGCTGCAGTCATCATCTGCAGTGATATTGGAGCCCAAAAAAAT
Organism: Bos taurus; assembly: GCF_002263795.3. Lineage (NCBI taxonomy): Eukaryota > Metazoa > Chordata > Mammalia > Artiodactyla > Bovidae > Bos > Bos taurus. Next base: position 37,427,661 of record NC_037348.1, on the reverse strand, counting down.
AAAGTCTGTCACTGTTTGCATTGTGTCCCCCATCTATTTGCCATGAAGTGATGGGACCCGATGCCATGATCTTAGTTTTCTGAATGTTGAGCTTTAAGCCAACTTTTTCACTTTCCTCTTTCACTTTCATCAAGAGGTACTTTAGTTCTTCTTTGCTTTCTGCCATAAGGGTGGTGTCATCTGCATATCCGAGGTTATTGATATTTTTCATGGCAATCTTCATTCCAGCTTGTGCTTCATCCAGCCCAGTGTTTCTCGTGATGTACTCTGCATATAAGTTAAATAAGCTGGGTGACAATATACAGCCTTGACGGACTCCTTTCCTAATTTGGAACCAGTCTATTGTTCCAAGCCCAGTTCTAACTGTTACTTCCTGACCTGCATACAGATTTCTCAAGAGGCAGGTCAGGTGGTTTGGTATTCCCATCTCTTTCAGAATTTTCCACAGTTTGTGGTGATCCACACAGTCAAAGGCTTTGGCATAGTCAATAAAGCAGAAGTAAATGTATTTCTGGAACTCTCTTGCATTTTTGATGATCCAGCAGAAGTTGCCAATTTGATCTCTGGTTCCTCTGCCTTATCTAAAACCAGTTTGAACATCTGGAAGCTCACAGTTCACATATTGTGGAAGCCTGGCTTGGAGAATTTTGAGCATTACTTTGTGTGTGAGATGAGAGCAATTGTGCAGTAGTTTGAACGTTATTTGGCATTGCCTTTTTTCGGGATTGGAATGAAAACTGACCTTTTCCAGTCCTGTGCACACTGCTGAGTTTCTAAACTCACTGGCATACTGAGTGCAGCACTTTCACAATATCATCTTTTAGAATTTGAAATAGCTCAGTTGAAATTCCATCACCTCCACTAGCTTTGTTTGTAGTGATGCTTTCTAAGGCACTTGACTTCACATTCCTGGATGTCTGGCTCTAGATGAGTAATCTCACCATCGTGAGTATCTGGGTCGTGAAGATCTTTTTTGTATAGTTCTTCTGTGTATTCTTGCACCTCTTCTTAATATCTTCTGCTTCTGTTAAGTCCATACCATTTAAGTCCTTGATTGTGCCCATCTTTGCATGAAATATTCCCTTGGTATCTCTAATTTTCTTGAAGAGATATATAGTCTTTCCTATTCTATTGTTTTCCTCTATTTCTTTGCATTGATCGCTGAGGAAGGCTTTCTTGTCTCTTCTTGCTATTCTTTGGAACGCTGCATTCGAATGGGTATATTTTTCCTTTACTCCTTTGCCTTTCACTTCTCTTCTTTTCATATCTATTTGTAAAGCCCACTGAGATAGTCATTTTGCCTTTTTGCCATTCTTTTTCTTTGGGATAGTCTTGATCACTGCCTCCTGTACAAAGTCACAAACCTCCATCCATAGTTCTTTGGGCACTCTATCAGATCTAATCCCTTATATATATTTCTCACTTCCACTGTATAGTCATAAGGGGTTTGATTTAGGTCATACCTGAATGGTCTAGCGGTTTTCCCTACTTTCTTCAATTTAAGTATGAATTTGGTAATAAGGAGTTCATGATCTGAGCCACAGTCAGCTCCCAGTCTTGTTTTTGTTGACTGTATAGAGCTACTCCATCTTTGGCTGCAAAGAACATAATCAATCTGATTTCGGTGTTGACCATCTGGTGATGTCCATGTGAAGAGTCTTCTCTTGTGTTGTTGGAAGAGGGTGTTTGCTATGACCAGTGCATTTTCTTGGCGAAACTCTATTAGTTTTTGCCCTGCTTCATTCCGTATTCCAATGCCACATTTGCCTGTTACTCCAGGTGTTTCTTGACTTCCTACTTTTGCATTCCAGTCCGCTGTAATGAAAAGGACATCTTTTTGGGGTGTTAGTTCTAAAAGGTCTTGTAGGGCTTCATAGAACCATTCAACTTCAGCTTCTTCAGCATTACTGGTTGGGGCATAGACTTGGATTACTGTGATATTGAATGGTTTGCCTTGGAAACAAACAGAGATCATTCTGTCGTTTTTGAGATTGCATCCAAGTACTGCATTATGGACTCTTTTGTTGACCATGATGGCTACTCCATTTCTTCTGAGGGATTCCTGCCTGCAGTAGTAGATATAATGGTCATCTGAGTTAAAATCACCCATTCCAGTCCATTTCAGTTCGCTGATTCCTAGAATGTTGACATTCACTCTTGCCATCTCTTGTTTGACCACTTCCAATTTGCCTTGATTCATGGACCTGACATTCCAGGTTCCTATGCAATATTGCTCTGACAGCATCGGACCTTGCTTCTATTCTCAGTCACATCCACAGCTGGGTATTATTTTTGCTTTGGCTCCATCCCTTCATTCTTTCTGGAGTTATTTCTACACTGATCTCCAGTAGCATATTGGGTACCTACTGACATGGGGAGTTCCACTTTCAGTATCCTATCATTTTGCCTTTTTGTACTGTTCATGGGCTCTCAAGGCAAGAATACTGAAGTGGTTTGCCATTCCCTTCTCCAGTGGACCACATTCTGTCAGATTCTTATGATTATACAGTGGGAGTGAGAAATAGATTTAAGGGCCTAGATCTGATAGAGAGAGTGCCTGATGAACTATGGAATGAGGTCTGTGACATTGTACAGAAGACAGAGATCAAGACCATCCCCATGGAAAAGAAATGCAAAAAAGCAAAATGGCTGTCTGGGGAGGGCTTACAAATAGCTGTGAAAAGAAGAGAAGGGAAAAGCAAAGGAGAAAAGGAAAGATCTAAGCATCTGAATGCAGAGTTCCAAAGAATACCAAGGAGAGATAAGAAAGCCTTCCTCAGTGATCAATGCAAAGAAATAGAGGAAAACAACAGAATTGGAAAGACTAGAGATCTCTTCAAGGAAATCAGGACACCAAGAGAACATTTCATGCAAAGATGGGCTCAATAAAGGACAGAAATGGTATGGACCTAACAGAAGCAGAGGATATTAAGAAGAGGTGGCAAGAATACACAGAACTGTGCAAAAAAGATCTTCACGACCCAGATAATCACAATGATGTGATCACTGACCTAGAGCCAGACATCCTGGAATGTGAAATCAAGTGGGCCTTAGAAAGCATCACTACGAACAAAGCTAGTGGAGGTGATGGAATTCCAGTTGAGCTATTTCAAATCCTGAAAGATGATGCTGTGAAAGTGCTGAACTCAATATGCCAGCAAATTTGGAAAACTCAGCAGTGGCCACAGGACTGGAAAAGGTCAGTTTTCATTCCAGTCCCAAAGAAAGGCAATGCCAAATAATGCTCAAACTACCACACAATTGCACTCATCTCACATGCTAGTAAAGTAATGCTCAAAATTCTCCAAGCCAGGCTTTAGCAATACATGAACCGTGAACTTCCAGATGTTCAAGCTGGTTTTAGGAAAGTCAGAGGAACCAGAGATCAAATTGGCAACTTCTGCTGGATCATCAAAAATGCAAGAGAGTTCCAGAAATACATCTATTTCTGCTTTATTGACTATGTCAAAGCCTCTAACTGTGTGGATCACAATAAACTGTGGAAAAATTTGAAAGAGATGGGAATACCAGACCACCTGACCTGCCTCTTGAGAAATCTGTATGCAGGTCAGGAAGCAACAGTTAGAACTGGACCTGGAACAACAGACTGGTTACAAATAGGAAAAGGAATACGTCAAGGCTGTATATTGTCACCCTGTTTATTTAACTTATATGCAGAGTACATCATGAGAAACACTGGACTGGAAGAAGCACAAGCTGGAATCAAGATTGCCGGGAGAAATATCAATAACCTCAGATATGCAGATGACATCACCCGTATGGCAGAAAGTGAAGAGGAACTCAAAAGCCTCTTGATGAAAGTGAAAGTGGAGAGTGAAAAAGTTGGCTTAAAGCTCAACATTCAGAAAACGAAGATCATGGCATGTGGTCCCATCAGTTCATGGGAAATAGATGGGGAAACAGTGGAAACAGTGTCAGACTTTATTTTTTTGGGCTCCAAAATCACTGCAGATGGTGACTGCAGCCATGAAATTAAAAGACGCTTACTCCTTGGAAGGAAAGTTATGACCAACCTAGATAGCATATTCAAAAGCAGAGACATTACTTTGCCAACAAAGGTCCGTCTAGTCAAGGCTATGGTTTTTCCAGTGGTCATGTATGGATGTGATAGGCAGACTGTGAAGAAAGCTGAGTACCGAAGAACTGATGCTTTTGACCTGTGGTGTTGGAGAAGACTCTTGAGAGTCCCTTGGACTGCAAGGCAATCCAACCAGTCCATTCTGAAGATCAGCCCTGGGATTTCTTTGGAAGGACTGATGCTAAAGCTGAAACTCCAGTACTTTGGCCACCTCATGTGAAGAGTTGACTCATTGGAAAAGACTCTGATGCTGGGAGGATTTGGGCGCAGGAGGAGAAGGGGATGACAGAGGATGAGATGGCTGGATGGAATCACTGACTCGATGGAAGTGAGTCTGAATTAAATCTGGGAGTTGGTGATGGACAGGGCGGCCTGGCATGCTGCGATTCATGGGGTCACAAAGAGTTGGACATGACTGAGTGACTGAACTGAACAAGGTACAACTCATAGTTTCAGTGAGTTAGACAAGGCTGTGGTCCATGTGATCAGATTGGTTAATTTTCTGTGATTGTGGTTTTCAGTCTGTCTGTCCTCTGATGGAGAAGGATAAGAGATTTGAGGAAGCTTCCTGATGGTAGAGACTGACTAGGGTCAAACTGGGCTTGTTATGATGGGCAGGGCCAGGCTTAGTAAATGTTTAATCCAATTTTCTGTTGATGGGTGGGGCTGTGTTCCCTCCCTGTTGTTTACCTGGGGCCATACTATGGTGGAGGTAATGAAGATAATGGAGACCTCCTTCAAAAGGTCCCAGGCATGCACTGCTACACTCAGTGCCCCAACCCTGCAGCAGGCCACCATTGACCCATGCCTCTACCGGAGACTCCTGGACACTCATGGCAAGTCTGGGTCAGTCTCTTGTGGGGTCACTGCTCCTGTCTCCTGGGTCCTGGTGCACACAAGTTCTGTTTGTGCCCTCCAAGCGTCTGTTTCCCAGTCCTGTATAAGTTCTGGTGGCTCTATGGTCGGGTTAATGACGACCTCCTCCAAGAGAGGTCCTGCTTTACTGTATAAAACCTACTATAATGCATTTAACATTATGCTGCTGCTGCTGCTAAGTCACCTCAGTCGTGTCTGATTCTGTGCGACCCCATAGATGGCAGCCCACCAGGTTTTCCTGTCCCTGGGATTCTCCAGGCACGAACACTGGAGTGAGTTGCCATTTCCTTCTCCAATGCATGAAAGTGAAAAGTGAAAGTGACTTCGCTCAGTCATGCCTGACCCTTAGCGACTCCAAGGACTGCAACCTACCAGGCTCCTCCGTCCATGGGATTTTCCAGGCAAGAGTACTGGAGTGGGGCTAGGTGCTGTGAATTTTTCCGAGAAATTTAAGACACAGTCTTAAAAGTTTAAGAGTTTATTTTGAAATTCATGTGAAATAAACACATTAAGATAACAATGTAACACCTTGTATAATTAAGGTCTTCCCGGCAAAATTTCAGGGCAGGAGGAATTTAAAAGATATTCTGCAAATTAGAAAAGAACTCTAGGAGGAGATGAACTAGAGATAGGCCCTTTGCCCTGGGTAGGATTTGTGTAGGCAAAAGAAAGAAAATAAGACAGTGGGAAAATTATAGACAAGAATTACATGCATAAAGACACATGGTAAGTAAGAACATAAGTGTGCAGTTCCTGAATGTACAGACATTTCTGAAATCTGAGCTGAGAATCCTCACCCCATATCATCTCAGAATTTCTGTAACATAATCCTAGTCAGCATACAGTTGTCTTCAAAATTGAGTCTTTTGTAGTATTTTCCATTTAAGTATACAAATGTGAATAAATAAAATGTATTGTCTAAACACATTCTTCAGTGTTGACTGATCCTTTAAGTGGGCTCCATTTTGTCAAGAGTCTTCTAATACAAGCATGAAAATAAATATGTGGAAAGCAAGAGTGGACATGGAGTGAGAAATAGTTTGTAGGACAGAGGTCAAACTCAGCTTTCATAGCCTCCAAAGTATATTATCTTTTCTAGTAGAGTATGAGCTTTTATATAATGGTGGTGGACAATTTTTTTCTCTAAGAACAGAAAGAAAAGACAAAAGGACTGAAACTGAAAGCAAAGGATTTTAGAGAAAGTATATTACCTACCAGAATTTTAGTACAGAAGGAGAGATTACTAAAATAAATCATGCACTCTTAAATGTTTAAGGAAATATTATTAACCCCGGTTGCCAAAGCACTGACTACAAACAAGGGGTAACAGAAGTGGCTACTTGAAGTGAATTCCCTATGAACTCAAACCTTTCCAAATGAAATCTATGAGGGTGTTAAAAATGGTTCCTCTGTCTAGTTTGTACAGCACAGCTTTCTTGAATGCTAAAATCAGCTGAAATACTGTGAATAATAAGTTATAATAAATTGAACCAGATTAAATTCAGTAGAATAGGGATCAATATCCCAATTATTTGTAGTATTAATAAAGACAAGAACAAAATGCCACTCAAGGACCATGAAAGTTCTCTGAGTCATTCAGCTTATCACTTCACAGAGTTGCCACACACTGGACAAGAATATTTTGCTTTGCTTATTGCTAACTAAAATTAAGAAAGCTTTGGGGGAAGGGTTAGGGAATCCACCTGGAAATCTCCCCCGTGGTCAAACATTTCGAAAGGCCATTACTACTAGCCAGATAGGCACACATTTAATAAACTCAGTCTTAGAATGTATTGCTCTGCTATCAGAGTTTTCTCTTGCCTTGATCTAGAATTACAGTAAAAAGGAAAAAAAAATGTGTTGAGCTCAATATTTCTGCTGGAGGCTTCCCCTACTACCACCCTGAAAGTATAGTCTAATGCTTAAAGATAGCATCATTTGTCATTTATTATCCAAAATCCATGTTGTTCATCTTCTTTAATATTCTTCATTAATATTCTGTATCGATTCAAATATTAAGACACCTTATTGGCCTTCTAAGGTAATTTTGAACTGATTGGCAACAAGCATATAGATATTATTTGCAAGATTCTAAAATAAGAAATCACTAAAAGGAAATTTGTAATTCCCACTCCACCTTGCTGGAGTCACTGAAGAGCTCACAGTACTTAGATCTGGAAGAACATCTGAACCTGCATGCAGAGAGCATGTTTTGTCAAGCTTTACTGAAACCTACAGAGCACGGTGGGATCCAAGCTATATCAGAGGCTCCACAGTCCCTTTTCTAATGCCACTTTAGTATACCACCAGGATACCATATTGTGAACAGCAGATCTATCACAGAAGGTGGTCCCTGCTCCAGCATCACATAGCTCCCCTGGTCAGTGCACTGACATGCTGCTCAGTTACACACTAAGCTCTCGCATATCTTGAGCTTCAGGTGCTTGGAATTCTTTCTTCTTAAACCTACTGCTGGCATCTTGTTAAATAAAACTAACAATATTGAGGGATATCCCTTTGAATTATAGAAAAAAAAATGTGAATAATGATGTATTCAATTTTCCAGTACTTCCAAAATCTTGAACCTAAATCTATTTTATCTCAAGGAAAATAACATTTTTTTAAAAAAAGTTCTTTCCTGGAGCTATATAATTTTATATATATATATATAATTTCTCAAAGTCAGGAGATATACATTCATACGTTAATGCTGAATTTCATCATTTACATGGTGAAAGCTCCATTAGATTCCAAGTTAAGATCACTGTATCCTCTCAATACCAGTACTTCATAATTCTTGAACACCTAAACACCATAACTTTATAGCATCTTAACATAAGACAAAGGCATTAAAATTATCCAGAGTGATCATCTTAATCATTTGCTGCTTCCCTCCTACAGACCCAAGCCACCTCTAAAAGGTTTGAAGGTTTTTTCAAATCTTTGTAGGATCTCATCACTTCTCATATGTATTTAGTTCCTGGAATCTCATCATCTGCACCAGTGGGATTTCTTACTTTGAATGATATAATTTCAGCTAGTTATCTTCAGCTCCTGTTCTCACAGAAATGCATGATTTAATGAGCTGCTGCTGCTAAGTCACTTCAGTCGTGTCCAACTCTGTGTGACCCCATAGACAGCAGCCCACCAGGCTCCCCCGTCCCTGGGATTCTCCAGGCAAGAACACTGGAGTGGGTTGCCATTTCCTTCTCCAATGCATGAAAGTGAAAAGTGAAAGTGAAGTCAGTCAGTCGTGTCCGACCCTCAGCGATCCCATGGACTGCAGCCTACCAGGCTCCTCCGTCCATGGGATTTTCCAGGCAGAAGTACCGGAGTGGGGTGCCATTGCCTTCTCCGATTTAATGAGCAGCTGATCTTTATATCATGTTTAAATTTAACATTAGCCTTTCCTCTGTCTTCTCTTCTCTTCTTAGATATTGTAAACGCCCAGATTGAGAGCCTGGGCCAGGAGATCTTTTTCATATCTGTCCTTTGCCTTTTACAGCATGTCCTTGCTGGCTGTCCTCTTTTCAAATTTTGTTTTCCCCTGAATGGGCTATTGCACTGATGCCTTTTGGCAGCTGCTGAGTGCTAAACCTGCATATAAAATCAATCTGTGGGGCCAGAGCCACAAAACAGGGCCTACTTGAAATGATTTCTTTTTTTCAGCTTCCTGGTTACTGTCATATTAGAGTTTTAGTGCAATAGGCAAGGACAATAATTCATTTTACTTTATGAGAAATCTTTATTTTCAAGGGCCACTGCTTGGTTGAATTCTTTTTAGATCATCTTCTTGAATTTATGCAGCACACATAGTAATTCAAGATCCTTCTCTTACTCTAAATATTGCGGAGAAATCAAGCCAGAGTTTTCTGCACCATATTTCACATTAGTGTATAAAAAGTTACTAAGATATTATGACACACTCATTATTTTCCCATACAGGGGTAGTACTACCAAAAGCCATTTCACACTATCTTCCTCTTATATATTTTTCAACTTTATCTCAAGAATAAAAGCCCTAGTTCATTGCAGTTAAGACTTTGGATTTTGCTGTCAACCCAACCTAGATTCACTTCCCAGCTCTCTCTCAATGGGAAGAACGAGCATCCTCAGGATAATCATTTATGTGCTATATAAACCTCATTATATTTATGTGTAAAATATAATGATTGTTCCTAACTTAGAGGAATAGAATAGGGATAAAAAATACATTAATAATTTACTTACTGTACCTACATAATATTTGACACAAAGGAGACTCTCAAAATATGTCATTATATTTATGATAAATTGTAATAATTGTCACTTTTATTATTTACTGATATGAGGAAGTCTTGTAATCACCTACAGCTCTGAACAGTAGAAATTTTAAAATGTGTAGAATTTCCAAAAGTAGTAAGGCAACTTAAATAGTGTTTGAGAACAGACGACTTTTAAGAAAAAAATGTTGTTCAGTTGCCAAGTCATGTCCACCTCTTCGCAACCCCAGTACTGCAGCACACCTGGCTTCCCTGTCCCTTACCACCTCCTGGAGTTTACCCAAGTGCTTGTCCAGTGAATTGGAGATGTCATACAGCCATCTCATCCTCTATTGCCCTCTTCTTCTTTAGAAAATTCAGTTCTTCAAAATAGCCTTTTGTTACCTTTATCTTCACTGTTTACCACGTGTGAGTCATCCCAAAGTTAATGGCATAAAACAATGACCATTTAATTAACCCTAGAAATCTGGAAATGTACACAAGAATTGACTCTTATTGTTTTATGATGTCTGAGGACTTAGCTGGAGAGAGTCAAACGATGGGAGGATGTAACAGCTGTCTGGAGGTACTACCTCCAAGATGTCTCATTCATCCGTAAGGGTGCCTCAGCTGAGGCTGTTGACTTGAGCACTGAAACATGGCCTCTCCATGTGGCTTGGATTTTTGACAGCATGAGAGCTGAATTAGTTTCCTGAAACAGAACCTTTGTAGAGCTAGTGTTTCAAAAGAACCAGGTAGAAGTCGTATCAACTTTTCTGACCTAGCCTCAGAAGTCACACAATGGTTGCTTTAGGTATACTTTCTTGGGTCAAAGTAGTCACAGACCTGTCCAGGTTCAAGGGAAGGAGACACAGACTCCATCTTTCTTTACAAGAAAAGTTGAAGAATTTTGAGGCGCTATTTTCAAATGCCATATCTTTTCTCTGTAAACTATCTTCATTTTGATTATTCCTTCTTTCTATGCTTCCTTTTCCCTTAATTATTCAGCTTCCTCCTACCTTAATTATTGTGGTTATTCCTGAGTTGATTAAGCTTTATGAGAGTTATCAAGATTATTATAAATTCTAGAGTACAAGAATCATATCTTGCCTCATTTGTGTCTTCAAATAATTTCTATCATGGGATCCTCCTTTTCACTCTGTCCATTCATTTGATAAGCTTAAATATTTAGCAATATCTTAGAACAAAAGAACATACACATTGGTAACAGTGGTTAACAACTTTGATAATGCATACCAGTTTCAGAGATTAGGAAGCACATGATAGATACCAGTGTAGGTTTCAAGATGGCCTGACTAAACCAAGACCTCCTAAAAAGATTACAAATGGTGAAAGAATTATCTTTTTTCATTTAAAAGGTTAGTAATCCCTAAAGAATTAAAGTAGTTAATTCTTTTATTCAGAAATTATCTCTAGAACAACTATTTCCTATAACCCCAGATGCTGTGAATACAAAGATATAAAGAACACAATTCTTGTCCACACACAGATTATCTTCTAGTTGCAAAGATAAATAAGTAGGCCTATAATAAATATTGAATGTGATAAGTGTGCTGAAGAAGGAATATTCAAAATTCTATTGGGACAAACCTTAGACATTAAGAGAGAAAGGAGTCAATTGCAGTATATTCTGTGATGTGCTGCCAGGGTTTCCCACCAGGCCTGAAGAAATCATTCCATCAGCCATGGGAACTACTGTGTAGACAGCACTCAGTGGTCAAGCTTTTTAAGGAATTACCTACACTGTCTGGTCACCTTGCCTGAGGCCATGGCTCCTTCCTAAGACAGCCCATCTTCAATGCCTGGCCTAATTCTAAGGGGCCCTGCCAGCTCTAGAGCTCCCATTCATGTCAGCTGAGATCTTTCTTTGTTAAATTCTCTCTTTGTTCAGATGTACTGTTGTCCCTTCCTTTCCACAGGTGTTGAACCCAAGAGCATCCCTAATAAACCTCTGTTGTGTTTCCAGGAGACCCAACATGCAACAACCACTAAACAAAAAGAACACCTGTTAATCTAACAGGGGCTATTACAACAGTCACTTTCAAACCTTCCTATATGTCACTACCATATTAATCTTCATGTGCCACAGAACTGATCTCAAAAAGAAAAAAAAAAAAATTGGTTTCCTTACTTAATGAATACCTTTTGAATTACTCAGTGTAGCATTTAAAATTACTCATTATCAGATTCTGACTTAAATCCTCATTTTCCATTCTCTCCCTTTATTTCAGTTCAGTTCTGTTCCTTCAGTCGCTCAGTCGTGTCCGACTCCCTGTGACTCCATGAATTGCAGCACGCCAGGCCTCCCTGTCCATCACCATCTCCCGGAGTTCACTCAAACTCACGTCCATCGAGTCGGTGATGCCATCCAGCCATCTCATTCCTCCTGCCCCCAATCCCTCCCAGCATCAGAGTCTTTTCCAATGAGTCAACTCTTCGTATGAGGTGGCCAAAGTACTGGAGTTTCAGCTTTAGCATCAGTCCTTCCAAAGAACACTCAGGACTGATCTCCTTTAGGATGGACTGGTTGGATCTCCTTGCAGTCCCAGAGACTCTCAAGAGTCTCCTCCAACACCACAGTTCAAAAGCATCAATTCTTCGGTGCTCAGCTTTCTTCACAGTCCAACTCTCGCATCCATACTTGACCACTGGAAAAACCATAGCCTTGACTAGACGGACCTTTGTTGTCAAAGTAATGTCTCTGCTTGTGAATATGCTATCTAGGTTGGTCATAAATTTTCTTCCAAGGAGTAAGCGTCTTTTAATTTCATGGCTGCAGTCACCATCTGCAGTGATTTTGGAGCCCAGAAAAATAAAGTCTGACACTGTTTCCACAAACTGAATGACTGCAAATATTGAATCTTTTTCCACTTCTGTGCCTTTATTCATATAGTTCCTTTGCCTTGACATGGCTGCATGGCCAAATTCTACCCATATTTTTAAGACTCAACTGTGAGAGCCTCTATCCATCAAATTTTACTGATCTTTCCTTTCTCCATCACTAAGCTAATGGGAATTGCTCTCTTCTCAGAACATGTATTGCGGTCTTTGTGCTTTTCTGTTGTGACTTTCTATTTTCCAATTCATACTGAATTATTAAAAAAAAAAATCACATTTCCTTTTCTAGATCCTAAATGATGCATAGTGGATATCAGAAAGATATAAAGAATAAAACAAAGCTCCAAGAGAGAAAAACTGGAGTGGAGGAGGGTGAGGATACAGAAGGGAAACATAAGGAGGGAGAATGGGAAAGAGAAAAGGACCAGAGAATGAACAGCAGAAAAGAAGAGAAGCACTTTGTCTTTGAAAGGAGTGGAGTGAAAAAAAAAAAAAAAAACTGCAGGATAATCTACTTCTTCTCTTAATAAGAAAATCAGAAACACTTGATGGCAGCTCCATTGGAGTTAAATAATGAAGACCATCATCACTTTGCACTTTGGCCAAAGCAGTAATGAAACGACAGACTTTGGAAGTGAACTTTGAAATATGTTCCTATTAATTAATATACTTTTGTCCTTGAAGCTGAGGTTGTACTCATATAAACCATTTTACTTCCTCTGGAGCTATTTCAAGCACTATTACAGTGTTCTCTGCTGCTCATTAAAGATTTTAGAAAGAGAAGCAAAGGACTTAAAGAAAGATTACTTTATGGACTCTCTAGAGAATTAGAAACATAGCCAGCTGAGGATGTTCAGCAGACCCAGACAAAATGCATCTTCCTTATGAAGGCTCATACTCTGGTCACTCAGCTCTTCAAATTTTGTCATGTTTGAGTATTTCCAGGAGCAGCACTCAGAAAGGCAAAGGAGAATTTAATTTAAATATTGCCATGTTTTTAATTTAGAGAGATTAGGAATCAGCAGAATATCACTTTGGGTGCCAGTGTATCTTGGAGTTCTCTAGTCCTATCTCAAGACAAAGCAGAGCTCTAATAGTCCCACACAGGTAAAGGATGCCTGGGGTAAGGCTGCCTTCACTGTGCCTCCATCAGGTTTTTCAAATCCAGAGATAGAAACTTTCCATGTCACTGATTTTGAACTCTGACCACTGGTAACACTGTTGTTATAAGCACCATAGTCAAAGCCATTGACAACTACTTAATACTGCTTACAAAGTTAAAGAAAAACAATAATACATTCAGCAAGCAATCACCAAGATCATGATACCACCGTGGATTGTTTTTTTTTTTCATCTGAACTGTTCTTTTGTCTGCTCTTACTTTCATTTGGTTTCAGCCTCATTTCCCCCAGAATTGAAGTCTGATCATCCCCAATAATTGATGATGCTGAAAGAAGTCATCTCATCAAATCCTGAGCAGCTGTGGCTTTTATATTTGCTGACTCTCTTGTGTCTGCCATTATCCAGGCTACTGGTCAAACATTCCAAAATGGTTGGGCTGTTTCCATCAAGTAGCCTCAGCGAATTTCTCTTTAGAGGCAGCCTGTTTAGCCATTATTCTTTCATTTTTTCTATCTTTCCCTGCATGCATGCTCAGTCATATCTGACTGTGACTCTGTGGACTGTAGCCCAACAGGCACCTCTGTCCATGGAATTTTCCAGGCAAGAATACTAGAATGGGTTGCCATTTCCTCCTCCAGGGCATCTTCCCAACCCAGGGATCTAGCCCAAGTTTCTTTTGCCTTTTGCATTGGCAGGTAGATTCTTTACCATTGCACCAGTGAAGTGCAAAAAGTACTACAAGGGCCACACATGTGGAGCAGTCAATTCTTCTTACTCCAACTCTGCACTCTAATTATCTAAGGTCTCATCTTTATGATGTCTAAGGAATCTCATGTCATTTTTGCTTGCCTAGAGAGTAGGGTAGAGTGGACATAATATGAGATTGGTAGCATGGTAATTTTAATTTCAGACTTAGCTCTATCATTTCACACCATTGCTGTTGGTCAGCCACTAAGTCATGTCTGACTCTTTGTGACCCCATGAACTGCAGCACACCAGGTTTCTCTGTGCTTCACGATCTCCCGGAGTTTGCTCAAACTCATCCATTGAGTTAGTGACATCATCCAAATACCTCATTCTCTGTCACCCTCTTCTTTTGCCTTCAATCTTTCCTAGCATCAGGACTATTTTCCAATGAGTTGGCTCTTTGAATCAGGTGATCAAATTATTGGAGCTTCAGTTTCATATCAGTACTTTCAATGAATATTCAGGGTTGACTTCCTTTAGGATTGACTGGTATGATTTCCTTGAAGCCCAAGGACTCTCAAGGGTCTTCTCCAGCACCACAATTTGTAAGCATCAATTCTTCAGTGCTCACCCTTCTTTATGTCCAGCTCTCACATCAGTACATGACTACTGGAATAACCATAGATTTAACTATATGGACCTTTGTCAGCAAAGTGATGTCTCTGCTTTTTAATATGCTGTCCAGGTTTGTCATAGCCTTTCTTCCGAGGAGCAAGTGTCTTTTAATTTTGTGGCTGCAGTCACCGTCTGCAGTGATTTTGAAGCCCAAGAAAATAAAAACTACTACTGCTTCCACTTTTTCCTCATCTATTTACCATAAAGTGATGGGACCAGATGTCATGATTTTATTTATTTGGATGTTGCATTTTAAACCAGCTTTTTCACTCTCTTTCACCCTCATCAAGGGTCTCTTTAGTTCCTTTGTCATTAGAGTGGTATCATCTGCATATCTGAGGTTGTTATTTCTCCTGGCAATCTTGATTCCAGCTTGTGCTTCATCCAGCCTGGCATTTCACATAACGTACTCTGCATAGAAGTTAAATAAGCAGGGTGACAATATGCAACCTTATTGTACTCCTTTCCCAACTTTGAACCTGTCAATTGTTCTATGTCCAGTTCTAACTGTTGCTTCTTGACCTGCATACAGGTTTCTCGGGAAACAGGTAAGGTGGTCTGATATCCCCATCTCTTAAGAATTTTCCAGTTTGTTGTGGTCCACATAGTCAAAGGCTTTATTGTAGTCAATGAAGCATCGTTCACCATATCATGTTTTAAAAACCTGAAACATTTCTGCCCTTATTTCCTCATCTATAAAATGGGAGGCAAAATATTACAGTCATTATTCTTCATCTCTGTTGGGAAAATTAAATGAGTATAGATATACAATGGTTTTTCAAATAACTTTTTAAAATCTGTGCAAATATTTGCACTAATAATTAAATTAGCACTGTGAATTTGCAAGCTGTGTTTCTGAACCAGCATAACCTAATCTCAGTAAATTACCAGGGTCAATTATGAAGGAAAAAGTTATACTCTACTTTCTATTTGAGGATATCATTAGTTTTTTTTTTTTTTTTCTTTTTCCTGTGGGAGACTTGCCAAACCCAAACAGATGGTGTTTGTTAAAAAAGAAAAGGTAATTTAATAAAACCAACCTCATGTAGCTTATAAGCCATTTTAAAAGCACAAAGCATAAACCGTTTTACTCTCAACCAGGGGCATCAGATCACTGCTTCACCAAAAAGGTCAACTTGGAAGGACTTGTAGTTTCACAGCCTCTTCTCAAAAATGTTCTCTGATTGTTAATAGTCGATAAGGCTCTTTTGAAGACTGACAGTGTTAAGCAAGGAAAGATTTCCAACTGTATTCTAATACTTAAAATGAAGTGGTTGACTTGATATCAAGGATTAAATATACTTCATGTTGAAAGCCAAAACTTGGAAGAAATTCTTTGTTATTAACCTTCCTACATCTCATGTCCTCTCAATACTTTCTAATGAAGCAACATTGTTTCTTTCACTTCTCTTTGGTATATTCTGCATAATCTAGTGAGAACAGGAGCACTCTGCTTGTTGAAGTCTGTGATTCTCAGTCAGTGGTCGCATTGCCCATCTGCCTAATATTGTGTTCCCAATGTAAATATTGACTTACAGAATCTATCCATGAAAATAATGCCCTGAGGTCGCAGTGAGAGCTGGAGAAGCTGTGTAGACGAGCATGTAAGGAGGAAATCACTGAAGCCAGGTGACTTAACAGGCACCAGAGTATCTGCAAACAAATCTTAACTTTTCTTCCACAAAGCAGTATAACAAACAAAAGGCAAGATCCCCTTGATAGAGTCAACCACAACAGAGCAAAACACTGAGGATACAGCTTCTTTCATTGTTGCTGGTGTTGGTTTTAATACAAAGGGTATTTCTTCTTCAGATTTTTAGAAAATGGTACATTTTAGAGATGATCTGATTGGTTTCAACATACAGAAATTATAATTGCTACTTTTCCTAAGACTTGCTTCTCAGGAAAAAAGTGATCAAAATGGGTTTATGCAAGAACATTTGACTTGTGGCAGGCATGAGATTAGGCGCTGAAATATGATGTGCCTGTATGTGTAATACATGCTTGTTTATGTGTATGCATGTGTGTGTGTCAATCTGTATGTGTATATATGTGTGCATATCGCATATATGAGTTATAAGCATAATCCACATAAATTATACATGTATGTATATATGCACACAAATATCACATACATATGGGTTTATATATGCAAGTTACATATGTTACACATGTGTGCATATTAATACTGAATATACATATTAATGTATGTAATTTAAATCACAGAAAGTCTTTTGTAAAGCATTACAAAGACTCAGTGCTGTCAATGCATAACTGGATATGTAATAGCCTTAGCCAGTGTTCCCATGAACAGAGATAGATTTCAGGTAGAGGAGAAAAATAAAAGAAAAGCTATAACCAAATATATATATTAATCCCAGAACCTCACTTAATGATTTCTAATTTGTATGCTGCTTTGATGTCCTAGGGCCTCAATCTTTGTAGAAAAGAAAAGTAAATTTGAATAAACCTTTTATAATTTGTTAAAGTGCAAGATGAGTAACGTTAGCAAGAGTTGAGGAAAACAAAACACTAGAAAGATATGTGAAGCTGTCAGTAATTCATCAGGGCCAGCCTATTTTAGCACCTAATAATTTTTTCTGTGCTCCTTCTTTAGAAGAGAACAAATCAGAACGCCGATGCAGTAAATTCTCACAGGGGAAACCATAATTCTATTGATGTGCTTCAAGATGGCTTTTTGTTTTCAATTCTGCAAAAGCAGATCGATAAAACTAATGCAGGTTCTCTCCTAAGATTTTTCTTCTACATTCATAGTTAGGAGACTTGGTAACACTAGTTTAACTGATTCAGCACTGGCAGGCATAATAGAGTAGGCTTTTGCAGACGAATGCAATATAAGAGGTAAAAAAAAAAAGAAAAACGAAAAACAAAATACAGTGCTAGCATGGGGCAGTTTCATTTACCTGTTAAGTATGTGAATTATTGAGTTAAGCTACTTAGGTTTGAATCCTTGTTTTACTTACTAGCTATAAGATACCAGCCAGGGAATAAACCATTCTGTACCTTATTCACTTCAACTGTTAAATGAAATCTAATGAGAGGTAAGAGAATTAAATAAAATTATTCATGCCAAAGCCTCAGAAGTTCTAGCAAATTCAATAAATTTTAACTTATTATTCTCCTACGGTGTGACTCTAACACTCTCACTCTCTGAGCATGAATTCAGTTCCTAGATCATTCAAAAAAGATAAGAAGAAATGATGTCATCCAAGAAGAGTCAATGCATTTGAATGTAGATCTGAGACCTGTTCAGGACAGAAGTAAAGAAGGATCTATGAGAGAAGAGGAGTTTTTGAAAGGCATCCTGTCTATCTCTGTTTTCCCTGGCTACACTCCTAAGAGCTGAAAGAAGAAAAATACAACACACATGCTAACCAAGTTTCTTGTTGTGTAATCGCTGTTGTGTCTGATTCTTTTGAGACCCCATAGACTATAGCCCACCAGGCTCCTCTGTCTATGGGATTTCCCAGGCAAGAATATTGGAGTGGGTTACCATTTCTTGCTCCAGGCGACCTTCACAATCCAGGGGCTGAACCTGCATCTCCTGCACTGCAGGCAGATTCTTTAACACTGAGCCACCTGGGAAACGCCCCCAAAATGAGTGGTAACTAGCAATTTTGTTTTTAGCTTTATTGTTCATTAATGTTCATATGTCAGGATATTGCTGGACAGCGGCTTTTTCTATGAAGTCTATACTGAAAAATCTTAAGCTTCAACAAATATTTGTTATTCTAAATTTTAATTACCTCATGTTTTATACTATACTTTCAAGCTCTTGAAAATTTCAAAGAGAGTAAATTGCCATTTCATAGATATATCTCTGAATACTGTATTTGTTAGCTGGGTGTTTTAATTCTTCTTATGTATTTTTATAAATATAAAGTCTGCTCATATTGAAATAATCTCTTTATAACATAAAACAGTTCATACTGATGTATGAAATTTCTAATTAGGTACAGAGGGAATCTGGAGAAGGAAATGGCAGCTCACTCCAGTTTCTTGCCTGAGAAATCCCATGAACAGAGGAGCCTGGCAGGCTACACTCCATGGGATCACAAAGAGTTGGACACAACTTAATGACCAAACAACACACATAGAGGGAATTAGGCTCATTTGTAGACTCAATATTATAATTAGATAGAAGTACAAATGGTTTAATCAACATGGTTACACATAAAAATAACAATAGTGCATACTGTATGATTTCTAGATAAATAACAAAGATCTCTTCACCTTCACATAAGATAAGCATGATTCAAAAAACAGTATACTAAAAAAACCCTACTTTTACATTGTTATATTTTTTCCTGAAATTGATAATTTTGAGAAATGTGTAAAAGGTAGAAATAGAATTCCTTTAACTTTTGTTAACCTAAAAAATATTTCTCCATAATTTAGAATATTTTTCACAGCAATTCATATCCTAAGGTTATATTTAATACATTCAGACACAGGTTCCACTTAAGACTTGATAATAGCTCTCAGATGAATGGTTCAGTGTGCAATTGTGAATTCAATGATATTTGAAGAGGAAATTGATAGTGGAAAAATTATTAATAACAAACATCACATTTAAAAGTTAATAGACTGATTTTTAGAGAAATCTTAGGGTTATATAAAATCTGGACAGTAAGTTCAAAATTCCCCAATACCCCCTTGCTGACAGCTTGCATTAGAGAGGTACATTTGTACATTTGATGAGATACTACTGATACATTATTACTAAATAAGTCCATAGTTTACATTGGGACTAACTATTTATGTATATTCTATGGGTTTTGACACACATATAATGACATGTATCTGCCATTATGGGCTTCCCTAGTGGCTCATTGGTAAAGAATCCACCTGCCAATGAAGGAGACACATATCAGGAAGATCCCTGGAGTCAGGAAGTTCCCTTGAAGAAGGAAATGGCAACCTACTCCATTATTCTTGCCTGGGAAATCCCATAGACAGGGAAACCTGGCATGCTATATAGTCCATGAGGTTTCAAAGGAGTCAGGCACAACTTAGCAACTAAATAACAACAATCCTCCATTGTAGTACCATACAGAGTAACATTCCTGTCTTAAAAATCCCCTGTGCTTTTCATTTCTCCTCTCCCTTCCCATAAACTCCTGGCAACTACTGATCTTTCTATTGTCTCCATAGTTTTGCTTTTTCCAGAATATTACATAGTTAAAATCATACAGTATGTAGCCTTAAAAAAACTCATTTAACAGTTTGCATTTAAGGTTCCTTCATATCTTTTTGTACCTTGATAGTTCATTATTGCTGAAGAATATTTCATTGGATGAATGCATTACAGTTCATCCATTCACCTACTGAATCTTTCCAAATGTTTTATTTATAACTAACATTTGTGTGCAGATGATTGTGTAGACCTAATTTGATAACTCCTTTGGGTAAATACCACAAAGCTGTACTATCTTGAATTTCACTAGTAAAAAATAGAAAGTTCCTATTGTACTACATCTTGTCAGCATTTGTATTGTCCATGTTCTGGATTTTAGTCATATTATTAATAAGTGTGTAGTGGCACCTCATTGCTGTTTTAATTTCCTGATGTAAAATTATGATGAGCAACTTTTCATATTCTTGTCAGCTGTGTATCTTTGATGAAGTATCTATTCAGATATTTTGCTATTAAAAATATATTTTATCATCACTTTTTTATAAGAGACTTTATTTTATAGAAAAGTTTTAGATTCACACACAAAAAATTGGAAAGATAGTATAGAAAGTTCCTATATACCCTAAAACACAGTTTTTCTATTTTTGACATCTTACATTAATTAACAAATATATCTTTTGGAGAAGGTCATGACAACCCACGTCAGTATTCTTGTCTGGAGAATCCCATGGACAGAGGAACCTGGAGGGCTGCAGTCCATGGCATCACAAAGAGTCAGACATGACTGAAGTGATTTAGCACACACAGCACACACCTTTTAATTGTTAATTATCAGAAACTATGAGCTGAAGCAAGATTCAAACACTGTTAGTTTCCTGGTTCCTGAAGACAATAAAAAACCCAAGTATCTGCCATTTAGTGATCCTAAATGCTGTTGTTTGAAGACACTCAGATATTTTGCATCCATTACCCATCTAACTAATGTCTATAGCAATAATCACATCTAAGTTTTAGCTCTTAACAATTTTCAAAGCATTTTTAATATGTATTTTTTAGAAGGAAACTATGATTGAGTAAGACAGTCAACAAAAGAAGTTGATCAAGCCCTGTCAATTCTTGTCTTCCTTTCTTGGCAGCTTCTGTGTTTTAGATAGGGCAATTTTATGATGTGTTACCTTTATTTACCAAATGAACAAAGAAAGGTCCAAAGAACTATAATCAAGTCATCGCAGTTCCTTTCTAACACTCTTCATCTAAACAGTTCATAAGAAGATTCACACTCCATAATGTGATCAAGAAAATTGAATAAGAACATAAGGTCTATCTCTACACATTGTTTATAATCTTTCTTTGTTAATTGCTTGTTTTCAGCCCACAAAGCTCTGATAGTTCTAAACAAGATCAGAATTAGCCACAGGACCATCACCTTTATTGTAAATGTGCAAAATTTTGCTTTATGTTTACAATTACTTTTTCTATGAAATAAAAAATCTATGTTTTATCACATGTTAAAATTTCAACCTGGGTACCACATCTATGTCAAAACCAATATACAATCATGGTAATTCTTGTTGTCAATAATATTAAAATTATAATGTCCACTCTCAGCTCAGTACTACAATTAACAAAAGCTTTGCTTATCTTATATATACTTTTTCTGAATAATATCAGACTTCAGACCTTGAAGCAGTTTCTTTTGCTATCTATTTTATTTTTTCCAATAGGTGGTATCAAACTATCTCATTACTGAGCAAAATCTTCTTGAGACCTTGAATTTTCACATTGGTTTCACATTTGTCACAAACAGCGTTTTTTGGTAAGAAAGGTATTTTGATTTAAATTTCTTATATATTATAGATAATATCTCAGCAAGATGTGAATGCATTTTAAATCATCCCTGGAGGTGTAGAACCAGTGTGTCCATTACAACATTAAAGGCATTTATTTGGAATGTTTTATCTCATGTCTCAGGTTAGGAGTTTAAAATTGCCTCTTGATTTTGTATTTGTAGCTCAACTTGGAAACTTTCTCTCTAACATTAATTTCTTTGGCATTTAGTTCTTGATTTGTCCATGATGTATAGGTATGTGCTCTCCCAAGAACAATTCTCAATCTTTTTGATATAGTATATAATAATTTCATTATTTTTATATTTGTGAGTGATTTGTAAAGGATGTAGACATTTTAAATATATTCAAGCATTAAATAACCAAGCAACCAAGTTCTGCTGCTTTAAAAAAAGTAACTTATTTATTTTCTACATAACATATGTTTTCAGTAATAAATAATACATTTTTCAAAATCAATAAGACACTGTGAGATTAAAATATTATTACTTAAATTTGCTGCAGAGTCATTGTCTGCTCACTACCTAAAGATTTCTTTCTTAATAAATTTAAATGTGACACATCTATTGCTGAAGGTTTTATTCTAGACTTATTTTAGCATCAGTGATTCTTGCATGTAAAAATTAAATTCATGTCAGTGCCTGTTGTATTTTATTCTATTGCCTTCAGAACATAGGCTTTCATGGATGAAAAATGTGTTGAAATTATTATCCATATAATTTGCTAAACACAGAGAATGAAAAAAAGCTGTGCTTTATGGGAGAATAAATAAAATAATGATGCTATTTTCTAAGTTTAAGATGAAACTACAAACATCCTATTAAAAGATAAACATAATAGAAATTATAAAAATTAAAAATAATATTGATTGGTTTAATTTAAGTTTCTAAAAATGCAAACACATGTCATCAGTCATCAAGAGCTTACTACATGCTCAGAGAAGCTCTGATTATTATGCAGAAACTGTATAAAGAAGACTCTGCTCCTGGTGATTTATATTAGTCACTCTACTATAAACTCAGCCTTGAGGTCCTGGGTCCAAGTCCTGGGTTTCTTTTTGTCTGTAGGTCCACAGCCCCTTTTACATCTCTGCTTCCCTTTCCCAGCCCAAATATATAAATCCTGCCCTCATTACTGGTTTTCATTCAAGCTCTTCTTCTGGAGTTAAAAACCTTCCTAGTGTTTAGAGACATAGATATTTGCCTGCCCCTTGTTATTTTCCACTTCTTAAGTCTCAACCAACTTCTCCAAACTTTTTAGGTATGTTGGTCCCTATCTGCTCTCTTTCTGGTTTCAGATTAAGGAGAAATTTCCATCCTTAAGACTCCTACATCAAATCTGATTCTCTTGGATGATAATACTACGTTCAATCCACCATGATTTGGAGATCCAGATTTTCTCTAAAATTTGGTATAATGTGTGCAGAATGTGAAGGAAACTACAATATTTCCACAGATGTACAGATTCCATAGCTTAGTCTATATTCCAGAAAGAGGTAAGAACATAGAATTGAAGGCAAAAGATAATGTAAACAGTGCTACAGTGCTAAAGCAGACACTTGTAAGTCACCTCATGGTCTTCACAATTTGAAGGAAGGAAAACCTTTGAAAGACAACATTATTCAAAAATAGAGGCATCACCAAACCTTTAGCACTATGTAAACTCTGGCAGTTCTAAAGGGGTTTGATTATATAGTAAAATTTGTTTTAAAAGGATGGAAAAAATTAAGAGTTTTTCTCAGTTGATTATACATGCCCATTAAGAGACCAGTCCAGTGGTCAAAAGAGTTATACATAAAATAATAGCAAATAAGACAAAGCAGTGTACAAATTATACCTAATTCACTGAAACTTTAAATACATCAGAGTTGGAAGAAATCAAGAAAGGACTGACACTTGATCCTGAAAAAGAATTAAGAGGAGAGTGGAGATGACATTCATAAAACAATAGAATCCTCTGATCAGATATAACAGGAATCAGTGCTGACTTTTTAAGGCAGAGAAAATCAATCTAAATATTTCAGCTTAGGGTTTAGGATTAGTAGGAAATTCGATTAAACCAGGGAAGGCAAGGCCAAATTCAAGACTACGTTGAAGGTCAGAAAAAGAAGAGGAGAATCGATGTGGTTAAAATAAAAACATTGATAGATCTGGAGCAAAGGAAAAATGTGTGTCTCCACATACTACATCTACTTTATTTACTATTTTCTTCTCTGTTAAACTAATATTGATGAGTGCAGTCTAGGTCAAACAAATTCATATTAAATTGTAGTTAATTACACCATAGAATTCTTTGAGACTAGTATAGGTGGAGGTTTGGAATGGATTATCAAACAGAGGGTGTTTGTTATGACCAGTGCATTTTCTTGGCAAAACTCTATTAGTCTTTGGCCTGCTTCATTCCGTATTCCAAGGCCAAATTTGCCTGTTACTCCAGGTGTTTCTTGACTTCCTACTTTTGCATTCCAGTCCCCCATAATGAAAAGGACATCTTTTTTGGGTGTTACTTCTAAAAGTCTTGTAGGTCTTCATAGAACCATTCAACTTCAGCTTCTTCAGCGTTACTGGTTGGGGCATAGACTTGGATTACTGTGATATTGAATGGTTTGCGTTGGAAACGAACAGAGATCATTCTGTCATTTTTGAGATTGCATCCAAGTACTGCATTTTGGACTCTTTTGTTGACCATGATGGCTATTCCATTTCTTCTGAGGGATTCCTGCCCGCAGTAGTAGATATAATGGTCATCTGAGTTAAATTCACCCATTCCAGTCCATTTCAGTTCGCTGATTCCTAGAATGTCGACATTCACTCTTGCCATCTCTTGTTTGACCACTTCCAATTTGCCTTGATTCATGGACCTGACATTCCAGGTTCCTATGCAATACTGCTCTTTACAGCATCGGACCTTTCTTCTATCACCAGTCACATCCTCAGCTGGGTATTGTTTTTGCTTTGGCTCCATCCCTTCATTCTTTCTGGAGTTATTTCTACACTGATCTCCAGTAGCATATTGGGTACCTACTGACCTGGGGAGTTTCTCTTTCAGTATCCTATTATTTTGCCTTTTCATACTGTTCATGGGGTTCTCAAGGCAAGAATATTGAAGTGGTTTGCCATTCCCTTCTCCAGTGGACCACATTCTGTCAGCTCTCTCCACCATGATCCTCCCATCTTGGGTTGCCCCACGGGCATGGCTTAGTTTCATTGAGTTAGAGAAGGCTATGGTCCTAGTGTGATTAGATTGACTAGTTTTCTGTGAGTATGGTTTCAGTGTGTCTGCCCTCTGATGCCCTCTTGCAACACCTACCATCTTACTTGTGTTTCTCTTATCTTGGGCATGGGGTATCTCTTCACGGCTGCTCCAGCAAAGTGCAGCCATTGCTCCTTACCTTGGATGAGGGGTATCTCCTCACCACCGCCCTTCCTGACCTTCAGTGTGGGATAGCTCCTCTAGGCCCTCCTGCGCTTGCGCAGCCATGGCTCCTTGGACACCCTCTCCCAAAAACACAAGAGAAGACTATATACATGAACATCACCAGATGGTCAACACCGAAATCAGATTGATTATATTCTTTGCAGCCAAAGATGGAGAAGCTCTATACAGTCAGCAAAAACAAGACCAGGAGCTGACTGTGGCTCAGACAATGAACTCCTTATTGCCAAATTCAGACTTAAACTGAAGAAAGTAGGGAAAACCACTAGACCATTCAGGTATGACCTAAATCAAATCCCTTATGATTATACAGTAGAAGTGAGAAATAGATTTAAGGGCCTAGATCTGATAGATAGAGTGCCTGATGAACTATGGAATGAGGTTCGTGACATTGTACAGGAGACAGGGATCAAGATCATCCCCATGGAAAAGAAATGCAAAAAAGCAAAATGGCTGTCTGGGGAGGCTTTACAAATAGCTGTGAAAAGAAGAGAGGCAAAAAGCAAAGGACAAAAGGAAAGATATAAACATCTGAATGCAGAGTTCTAAAGTATAGCAAGAAGAGATAAGAAAGCCTTCTTTAGTGATCAATGCAAAGAAAAATAGAGGAAAACAACAGAATGGGAAAGACTAGAGATTTGTTCAAGAAAATCAGAGATACCAAAGGAACATTTCATGCAAAGATGAGCTCGAAAAAGGACAGAAATGGTATGGACATAACAGAAGCAGAAGATATTAAGAAGAGATGGCAAGAATACACAGAAGAACTGTACAAAAAAATCTTCACAATCCAGATAATCACGATGGTGTGATCACTGACCTAGAGCCAGACATCCTGGAATATGAAGTCAAGTGGGCCTTAGAAAGCATCACTAGGAACAAAGCTAGTGGAGGTGATGGAATTCCAGTTGAGCTTTTCCAAATCCTGAAAGATGATGTTGTGAAAGTGTTGCACTCAATATGCCAGCAAATTTGGAAAACTCAGCAGTGGCCACAGGACTGGAAAAGGTCAGTTTTCATTCTAATCCCAAAGAAAGGCAATGCCAAAGAATGGTCAAACTACCACACAACAGCACTCATCTCACATGCTAGTAAAGTAATGCTCAAAATTCTCTAAGCCAGGCTTCAGGAGTACATGAACCATGAACTTCCTGATGTTCAAGCTGGTTTTAGAAAAGGAAGAGGAACTAGAGGTCAAATTGCCAACATCCGCTGGATCATGGAAAAGGCAAGAGAGTTCCAGAAAAACATCTATTTCTGCTTTATTGACTATGCCAAAGCCTTTGACTGTGTGGATCACAATAAACTGTGGAAATTTCTGAAAGAGATGGGACTACCAGACCACCTGACCTGCCTCTTGAGAAATTTGTATGCAGGTCAGGAAGCAACAGTTAGAACTGGACATGGAAAAACAGACTGGTTACAAATAGGAAAAGGAGTATGTCAAGGCTGTATATTGTCACCCTGGTTATTTAACTTATACGCAGAGTACATCATAAGAAACACTGGACTGAAAGAAACACAAGCTAGAATCAAGATTGCTGGCAGAAATACCAATAACCTCAGATATGCAGATGACACCACCCTTATGGCAGAAAGTGAAGAGGAACTCAAAAGCCTCTTGATGAAAGTAAAAGTGAAGAGTGAAAAAATTGGCTTAAAGCTCAACATTCAGAAAATGAAGATCCTGGCATCTGTTCCCACCACGTCATGGGAAATAGATGGGGAAACAGTGGAAACAGTGTCGGACTTCATTTTTGTGGGGCTCCAAAATCACTGCAGATGGTGACTGCAGCCATGAAATTAAAAGACGCTTACTCCTTGGAAGGAAAGTTATGACCAATCTAGATAGCATATTCACCAGCAGAGATATTACTTTGCGAACAAAGGTTCGTCTAGTCAAGGCTATGGTTTTTCCTGTGGTCATGTATGGATGTGAGAGGTGGACTGTGAAGAAGGCTGAGCGCCGAAGAATTGATGCTTTTGAACTGTGGTGTTGGAGGAGACTCTTGAGAGTCCCTCAGACTGCAAGGAGATCCAATCAGTCCATTCTGAAGGAGATCAGCCCTGGGATTTCTTTGGAAGGACTGATGCTAAAGCTGAAACTCCAGTACTTTGGCCACCTCATGCGAAGAGTTGACTCATTGGAAAAGACTCTGATGCTGGGAGGGATTGGGGGCAGGAGGAGAAGGGGATGGCAGAGGATGAGATGGCTGGATGGCATCACTGACTCAATGGACGTGAGTTTGAGTGAACTCCTGGTTTGGTGATGGACAGGGAGGGCTGGTGTGCTGTGATTCATGGAGTCGCAAAGAGTCAGATAGTACTGAGAGACTGATCTGATCTGATCTGATCTGATCAAACAGACTAAGTCCTCCACTCCTGACTCACTGCTCTGATCTAGTTTGTATATTTTCCTTCTGTGTCACATTTTTTTGAAACACATCTTTAGCCAGTTAGAATATTACATTCCACAGTTGTATGTAATAAAATAATAAAATCTGGGTACAGAAAGGAACTTTTAAATGATTACTGAAGACATATCCCAAATCCCCCAGTCCAAAGACAGTTTGCCTCAGAGCTCACAGTATTTGGTAATATATGGGAGACTAGCCTCCTGGCGTCTTGTCTTGGAGATTATCATTATTTTTCTTAAGTATGAGCCTGCATTTTTACCCTTGATATCATGTTGCAGTTTCATTGCTTGGGATAAAAAAATATATATATATATATATTCAATTCATCGGCTATTCTCAGAACAATAGAGATTAAAAAAACAAACCTGGAATCAAATAATTAACCCTATTAATCATATTCTCAGAACTAATTTCTTTAAATAACATATATTTAATTTATGTTGTACTAAATTTTATGGTTATTTTTCCTGGTTCAAATTGATTTATTTTCCAACTCTATTACTTTTATCCAATCACACTCTAGAAGAACATCATCAACATTTGCATGTCTCATTAGTAGAAATGTCTTAATCCACCATAAAGGTGAATTATTTCTCTCAATTTATTTTAAATTAAATAGCATTACGTTTTTTAAAGTCCATTGTCTATTATACACTTTGGCTATTGTCAAACTAATTCCCTCACATCTATATTTCTACTTAATATGTTGGGTAAGACTTTTTACTACTTTACAAAGAATATTACTTAAATCATCCAAGTACCATAATTTATTGGGTTTAGTCTATGTGCAAGATCAAGTGCTGCAGGGGAAATATCAAAAAAGGTACCTTTGCTCTGCCTTTGTTTAGAGTATCTTAGAATGTGAGGTAAAGATATTCCAAAGAGGAAAACTTTTGGAACACTCACAATGCAACTTATAAATTAGAGCAAACCAAATTAAAAATTAAAATAGTACAGGATATAGAAAGGACACAGTATATAGTAGAGTTCATATGCTACTGCACTCTTTTATGGCTTCATTACCTACTAGCATCCAGCTCTTCTATTACCATGAGAGCTGTTTATTTTATTAGATACTGTTACCTATTGCATGGGTACCCTGCCACAAGCCTTCTGGACAGCTTGAGGATACTGCTTCTACATTCCCTGGTAATTGAAAATCATGACTTTAGCCTGGAAAATTCAACTCCACCCCCCCACCAAAGTATCCTGCTCAATCTAGTAAGTGTTCTTTCCAATGTCATTGTTTTGTTGCAAGTCCCAAGTTGATGAAGGGTATCAAAAGCAGATCAAGCACACCACTAACCACCATCTTCATCAAAGAGAAAATGGCTATCAAATTGGGCTGTAATTCTCTGTCATCATAGACTGAAAGAACAAAACATGACCTCTCAAGTTTTTGTTTCGAAATTCACTGGCATTTAATGTCAATGACAGGTTGGATCAGAAGAGTAAACACACTGCTTCTAGAAAGTCATCATTAAAATATTCTTGCTTTTGCTTATGTAAGATATACTTTTTACACTAATATATGATCATATTACCATGACTCTTAAATATTTATTCCATCTAGCATCAAATTATTATTAGAGGGAGTAAAGTCCTAAAGATATGTAATACAGGCAAAGGCCATTTCAAATGTGATACAACGCCATTCCTGCAGGAATCTGTGGAGTATGACTTGCATGTGTAGGGAAGCTTCACCATGTAGGTAAGGCACATAGAAGTCCCAACTCAGACAGACTCCAGCCATGGAAATTGGGACATCAAGGAAGAAAGGGAGCAAAGAAAATTATCACCATGAAGCACAAGATATTAAAAGGGCATGCCCCAAAGAAAAATTTATCTTTCTTGTCTGTTATGTCCTTGGGTGATAGAAAATAATTTTGGTTAATATTGAATTGGAACATAGGGGGAAAAAATGAAGGAAAGCAAAAAAGAAGAACCAATATCTTTAGTCTTCGCTAGCCTAGGTAACGCTGATTATTTAGATGAATCTGCCCACTGACTATTTATAACTTCATGAACATTTATAATCCTTCACTCTTGGAACGTCAACTTACTCTTATAATTTGTAGTGATACTGAGCTAATTTCTAAGCCAGTCTTTGATGCTGAACTTTTTTTTTAATGCCCAAACACTGGCCTTTCAAAGACATCATACTAAAAGCTGAATTCATTATCTTTTTCACAATATTTACTTCTCTTACCATTGCATGCTAATTTCATGAATGATACCTATGATCAATGTTAAGACTCTAACTGGCAGATAATTGTATCTGGGCTATGGTTTTTCCAGTGGTCAGGTATGAATGTGAGAGTTGGACTGTTGAAGAAAGCTGAGCACCAAAGAATTGATGTTTTTGAACTGTGGTGTTGGAGAAGACTCTTGAGAGTCCCTTGGACTGCAAGGAGATCCAACCAGTCCATTCTGAAGGAGATCAGCCCTGGGATTTCTTTAGATGGAATGATGTTAAAGCTGAAACTCCAGTACTTTGGCCACCTCATGCGAAGAGTTGACTCATTGGAAAAGACTCTGATGCTGGGAGGGATTGGGGGCAAGAGGAGAAGGGGATGGCAGAGGATGAGATGGCTGGATGGCATCACTGACTCAATGGACGTGAGTCTGAGTGAACTCTGGGGGTTGGTGATGGACAGGGAGGGCTGGTGTGCTGTGATTCATGGGGTCACAAAGAATTGGACATGACTGAGCGGCTGAACTGAACTGAACTGAACTGAGAACTTAATGATGATTTTTAAAGATGTTTTGAGACCTTACTTTCCAATTTTAATTTATAGCAAAAGGTACTAATTTTAAATTTATGGGACTAATATAAGATTTTTTAAAATAAGTTCATTTAATTAAGAAGCTGGGTTTCCTGAAAGAAAGTATCAAAGTGAACAGTCCATGCACTGTGTATGTCAGTTAAATTGTAAAATTGATACACAAGTGGTTAACTTTAAAACTGTTACAAGTCTTAGAATACCTTCTGCCTGGTGGTAGTTGCTATCTTTTCATTTTCAATACTTACAGTCCCTACTTCTGCTTGAATCTTATGTAACAACCACTGTTATAATTCCTTGCACACAGGTATATATTGCATCACCTCCCTTTTGCCTTTCCCAAAGTCAGTTACTCAGTTTGGAATTAACCCCTCCAATCATGGGTGCATGGATCATCTCCATCCCCATTTATCTGTCTGATAGATGTCTCCTGATGTTTTAAAATTCATCAAAATACTTCTCACTGTATTTATCCTTCAAAATTCCTAACTTTCAAACATATTTCAGTCTTTTTTGTATTTCTAGGGCACTTGCCACAGAGCCTGAATCAAAATAGGGACCTTAAAAAATGTTTTGAATGAATGATTATTTCTTTGATCCTGTAAGTCAATGTATAATACACCAGAACTATAAATAAACTTTGTCTTTTGGCACTGGATAGCAATCCCATTGAAGGCTTCTGTTGACTGTGTGTGCTTCTCAAATTCTAAACAGAAGCATGTATAAATCCTCAGTACTGACAGTCTCCAGAAGTTGCTTCCAGAAGCCAACAGTTCATCTCTATGGCCTATTCTCAACTCTAACTGCCTCCCCATTCCATATTCTCTCCTTTTAAAGAATCTCTTTAATTTAAAAGTCAAGCATATCAAGCCTTCTGTCCTGCTTCACAGGATGTAGGGTTCATTGTTCCAAGGCCTGTGGCTTAATAGGTAGATGAGCAAATGTACCTTCTGCCTCATTGTACTGTATCAATGATTTCTATGGATAATTTAATCTAACACTCCACGAGAGTTTGGAGTATTTGCCAATGGTTCTCTTTCCTAGAAGAGAATTGTAAGGTTAGAGCACAGCATCGCATCAATTACGGTAATGAGTCTTTGGCATTAAAAAGTGGCCTGACTGGTGTGACTTTGAGTAGCCTCTTGGTATCCATAATCTTTCCTCAAAAATACTCTATGTTATATAGACAAAAAGAGAAGCAAGACTCTTAACAAAAGATAGCTTAGCTTACATTTGGGTTTTTTTTCTTTGCTTGTTTCTGCTTTTTCAGAGGAAGTCATTCAGCCCATTCTATGCAACCCATTCTGGATATGGGTTTTAGGGATGATGACTTCCCCAGGGCAAAATCAGAATGCCAATGTCCTACCACTATTTATTCCTTTATAAATTGTGGACACCCAAATCATTGGTTTACAAAAGACAGAGCTCTTGTGTGTTTCAAGAGAAGAGAAAGACAGCTTTTCTAATCACTTAAGTATCATTAGTATCATTTGTATAGTTTACAATGGTGACTGTCAGACAAGGCAAGGAGTTCTTGTGGAGGCATTTAGAGGTGCTAGGAGTTCTGAAAATAGTGGAGAAGAAGGTTAGAATCTCAAATCAGGAGAGCAGATTGAGATGGGATTTGCTACTCAAAAGTGCTAGATGAGTGATCCTAAAGAACCTACAAAAATTGCCATTTAAATGGCTAGAAATATTGGATCTGAATTTGTGCTAGTTGACTGGCCTGTCTTCACAGCACTGGTATCAAGAGACTTCATGAAAGAAACATTCATAGTTTGAACCCAAAGTCTCAGGCAATCTACCATTAGTTTACTGTGGTAAGTAGAATAACCATCCCCTCAAAAAAAAAAAAAAAAAAAGGATGTTCAGATATTAA
Source organism: Bos taurus (assembly GCF_002263795.3). NCBI lineage: Eukaryota > Metazoa > Chordata > Mammalia > Artiodactyla > Bovidae > Bos > Bos taurus. The sequence continues at coordinate 37,395,583 of NC_037348.1, read as the reverse complement.
TCCTTAGAACCTGTGCATAAGTTATGTCACATGAGAGAAGGGGAATTAAGATTCAGAAAAAGAGTTATTCATCAACTGACTTTAAAATAGGCAGATTGTCCTGAGCTAGTTGGATGGGCCCAAAGCCATCAAAAAAATCCTTAAAGGTAGATGAAACAATGGAAAGAGAGAGCCAGAGAGATGGCAGTGTTAAAGGACCCTGGCCAATGTTGCTGGGTATTGAAGATAAAGAAAGGGAATCATAGACAAGGAAAACAGATAGCCTCCAGAAGCTGGAAAAAGCAACAAAATTAATTCTTTTCTCGAGTGTCCAGAAAGGAATGCAGTCCACCAACATCTTGATCTTAGCCTAGTGAGATCTGCCAGTCTTCTAACTTACAGAACAGTGAAAAGATATATTTGTCTTATTTAAGTCACTAAATTTGTAGTAACTTATTACAGTAGTCATAGAAAATGAATACAATTACAAATGTTGGAATTTTTCTTTTGCCACCATGCTTATTTAAGAGGGAGTCTTTTTCCCAGCTCCTCACTGGATGACTCGAAGACCAAAGAAAGCTCCTGGTCACTTGGCAGGATGGTATACAGAAAATCTCATTCTTTTAGTTGGGGTTGAAACTTAACTCACTCACAACATGATCACAGGACAGTGATAATGAGAAAAGGACACCTCTGATTTTATGATGGAAATGTGTTCTCTGTCTCTGCACTACTCAACACAAATCACCTATGTTTGCAATCATCCTACCCTTCTCTGCATCATATCTAGGGATTTATTACCTCTCCAACTATCTTCAGATGGTGATTTGAAAATTACTCCCTTTTTCCTCATAAACATTTGATTGAATTGATTACTTTTCCCCTCTATTGTGTATTTAAACTCTCGCACTAATATGAAAACTTCCTATTATGGATTTTAAACATTATCAAGTCTCTTTTATCAGCAAGCAATCAACAAAAGAAAAACTTTCCTTCTGCTCTTTATCCTATCCCTATCTGTCTACAAGCTTGGGGAAAAAATTGTACTCTCTATAACAGAATTACTGCTATTTCATAGGTTCATTAGTCAGCTGCTTTTCTTTCTTAAGCTTTCCTCGTGGTTCAGAGGGTAAAGTGTCTGCCTGCAATGTGTGAAACCCTGGTTTGATCCCTGGATCGGGAAGATCTCCTGGAGAAGGAAATGGCAACCCACTCCAGTACTCTTGCCTGGAAAATCCCATGGACGAAGAAGCCTGGTAGGCTACAGTCAGTGGGGTTGCAGAGAGTCAGACACCGCCGTGCAACTTCACTTTCACTTTTTCTTTCTTAAGTCAAACACAGAGTCATAGCTCTCCCTAAGGTGACCAATGACATCTATGCCACTAAATCCAATTGACATTCTTAGAGCAACTAACATTGTTGACCTCTTCCAATGTCTTCAAGCTCTCTTTTATTCAGTCATTTGCAAAAACCACTCTCTATTTAGAAAGGATACTTCTCTCTCCATTTCATCTGATTATTAGTATACATGTGTCAGACTGGCACTTACACAGAAAGTAATGCCTAATTCTGTATAACCCCTCAATTACATGCTTATTAACACTGTGTTTTTAAATATGAGTTTGTGATTATTTGATTAGTGTCTACCTTTCCCATAGGAATATAAGCTCCTTGATCCCAAGACGCAGGCCTGATTTTGCTTACCTTCATAATCATATCTTAAAGACACTGCTAAAAGCAATCCCAAGAATATTCAGTTCAGTTCAGTTCAGTCGCTCAGTTGTGTCTGACGCTTTGCGACCCCATGAATTGCAGCACGCCAGGCCTCCCTGTCCATCACCAACTCCCAGAGTTCACTCAGACTCACATTCATGGAGTCAGTGATGCCATCCAGCCATCTCATCCTCTGTTGTCCCCTTCTCCTCCTGCCCCCAATCCCTCCCAGCATCAGAGTCTTTTCCAATGAGTCAACTCTTCGCATGAGGTGGCCAAAGATCTAGAGCTTCAACTTTAGCATCAGTCCTTCCAAGCAACACCCAGGGCTGATCTCCTTCAGAATGGACTGGTTGGATCTCCTTGCAGTCCAAGGGACTCTCAAGAGTCTTCTCCAACACCACAGCTCAAAAGCATCAATTCTTCAGCGCTCAGCTTTCTTCACAGTCCAACTCTGACATCCATATGTGACCACAGGAAAAACCATTAGCCTTGACTAGATGGACCTTTGTTGTCAAAGTAATGTCTCTGCTTTTCAATATGTTATCTAGGTTGCTCATAACTTTTCTCCTAAGGGGTAAGCATCTTTTATTTTCATGGCTGCAGTCACCATCTGCAGTGATTTTGGAGCCCCACAAAAATAAAGTCTGACACTGTTTCCCCATTTATTTCCATGAAGTGATGGGATCAGATGCCATGATCTTCGTTTTCTGAATGATGAGCTTTAAGCCAACTTTTTCACTCTCCTCTTTCACTTTCATCAAGAGGCTTTTGAGTACCTCTTCACTTTCTGCCATAAGGGTGGTGTCATCTGCATATCTGAGGTTATTGATATTTCTCCCAGCAATCTTGATTCCAGCTTGTGCTTCTTCCAGCCCAGCATTTCTCATGATGTAATCTGCATATAAGTTAAATAAACAGGGTGACAATATACAGCCTTGACGTACTCCTTTTCCTATTTGGAACCAGTCTGTTGTTCCATGTCCAGTTCTAACTATTGCTTCATGACCTGCATATTGGTTTCTCAAGAGGCAGGTCAGGTGGTCTGGTATTCCCATCTCTTTCAGAATTTTCCACAGTTTGTGGTGATCCACACAGTGAAAGGCTTTGGCATAGTCAATAAAGCAGAAATGGATGTTTTTCTGGAACTCTCTTGCTTTTTCCATGATCCAGCAGATGTTGGCAACTTGATCTCTGGTTCCTCTGACTTTTCTAAAACCAGCTTGAACATCTGGAAGTTCATGGTTCATGTGTTGCTGAAGCCTGGCTTGGAGAATTTTGAGCATTACTTTACTAGCGTGTAAGATGAGTACAACTGTGTGGTAGTTTAAGCATTCTATGGCATTATCCTTTCATTGGTATTGGAATGAAAACTGACCTTTTGCAGTCCTGTGGCCACTGTTGAGTTTTCCAAATTTGCTGGCATAATGAGTGTAGCACTTTCACGGCATCATCTTTCAGGATTTGGAATAGCTCAACTGGAATTCCACCACCTCCACTAGCTTTGGTTGTAGTGATGCTTCCTAAGGTCCACTTGACTTCACATTCCAGGATGTCTGGCTTTAGGTGAGTTATCATACCGTTGTGATTATCTTGGTCATGAAGATCTTTTTTGTATAGTTCTTCTGTGTATTCTTGCCACGTCTTCTTAATATATTCTGCTTCTGTTAGGTCCATCCCAAGAACATTGATAGGTACTAAAAAAGACTTGTGCAGTGAATAAGCTTTAAAGGAAAAAATACATGAATGAGAAATGAGTAACATGTATTGAGTAGTAATATGTCATAGGGCAAGGAAAAAAAGCAAAATGGCTGTCTGGGGAGGCCTTACAAATAGCTGTGAAAAGAAGAGAAGCAAAAAGCAAAGGACAAAAGGAAAGATATAAACATCTGAATGCAGAGTTCCAAAGAATAGCAAGAAGAGATAAGAAAGCCTTCTTCAGCGATCAAAGCAAAGAAAGAGAGGAAAACAACAGAATGGGAAAGACTAGGGATCTCTTCAAGAAAATCAGAGATACCAAAGGAACATTTCATGCAAAGATGAGCTCGATAAAGGACAGAAATGGTATGGACCTAACAGAAGCAGAAGATATTAAGAAGAGATGGCAAGAATACACAGAAGAACTGTACAAAAAAGATCTTCACAACCCAGATAATCACGATGGTGTGATCACTGACCTAGAGCCAGACATCCTGGAATATGAAGTCAAGTGGGCCTTAGAAAGCATCACTACGAACAAAGCTAGTGGAGGTGATGGAATTCCAGTTGAGCTATTCCAAATCCTGAAAGATGATGCTGTGAAAGTGCTGCATTCAATATGCCAGCAAATTTGGAAAACTCAGCAGTGGCCACAGGACTGGAAAAGGTCAGTTTTCATTCCAATCCCAAAGAAAGGCAATGCCAAAGAATGCTCAAACTACCGCACAATTGCACTCATCTCACATGCTAGTAAAGTAATGCTCAAAATTCTCCAAGCCAGGCTCCAGCAATACATGAACCGTGAACTTCCAGATGTTCAAGCTGGCTTTAGAAAAGGCAGAGGAACCAGAGATCAAGTTGCCAACATCCGCTGGATCATGGAAAAAGCAAGAGAGTTCCAAAAATGCATCTATTTCTGCTTTATTGACTATGCCAAAACCTTTGACTGTGTGGATCACAGTAAACTGTGGAAAATTCTGAAAGAGATGGGAATACCAGACCACCTGACCTGCTTCTTGAGAAATCTGTGCAGGTCAGGAAGCAATAGGTAGAACTGGACATGGAACAACAGACTGGTTCCAAATAGGAAAAGGAGTTCGTCAAGGCTGTATATTGTCACCCTGTTTATTTAACTTATATGCAGAGTACATCATGAGAAATGCTGGACTGGAAGAAACACTAGCTGGAATCCAGATTGCCGGGAGAAATATCAATAACCTCAGATATGCAGATGACACCACCCTTATGGTAGAAAGTGAAGAGGAACTAAAAGGCCTCTTGATGAAAGTGAAAGAGGAGAGTGAAAAAGTTGGCTTAAAGCTCATCATTCAGAAAATGAAGATCCTGGCATCCGGTCCCATCACTTCATGGGAAATAGATGGGGAAACAGTGGAAACAGTGTCAGACTTTATTTTTGTGGGGCTCCAAAATCACTGCAGATGGTGACTGCAGCCATGAAATTAAAAGATGCTTACTCCTTGGAAGGAAAGTTATGACCAACCTAGATAGCATATCCAAAAGCAGAGACATTACTTTGCCAACAAAGTTCCATCTAGTCAAGGCTATGGTTTTTCCAGTGGTCATGTATGGATGTGAGAGTTGGACTGTGAAGAAAGCTGAGTGCTGAAGAATTGATGCTTTTGAACTGTGGTGTTGGAGAAGACTCTTGAGAGTCCCTTGGACTGCAAGGAGATCCAACCAGTCCATTCTGAAGGAGATCAGCCCTGGGATTTCTTTGGAAGGAATGATGTTAAAGCTGAAACTCCAGTACTTTGGCCACCTCATGCAAAGAGTTGACTCATTGGAAAAGACTCTGATGCTGGGAGTGATTGGGGGCAAGAGGAGAAGGGGATGACAGAGGATGAGATGGCTGGATGGCATCACTGACTCAATGGACGTGAGTCTGAGTGAATTCCGGGAGTTGGTGATGGACAGGGAGGCCTGGTGTGCTGTGATTCATGGGGTCACAAAGAGTTGGACATGACTGAGCGACTGAATTGATCTGATCTGATGTGATGTCATAGGGCTTCCCAGGTGGTACTAGAACCTGGTACCAATAATGGTAAAGAACCTGCCTGCCAATGCAGGAGACATAAGAGAGGCGGATTTGATCTCTGGGTTGGGAAGAATTCCTGGAGAAGAGCACATCGATCCACTCCAGTATTCTTGCCTGGAGAATTCCATGCACAGAGGAACCCAGCAGGCTACAATTTATAGGCTCGAAATTCATAGGTACAAATCTGTAGAACTGACAGACTCAAGGGATTATTAGATCTGGCCGATAGACTACTTTAGGAACTACTGAGGGAGGATGGTAATATTGTACAGGAGGCTGTGACCAAAACCATCTGAAAGAAAAAGAAATGCAAGAAGGCAAAATGATTATCTGAGGAGGCCTTACAAAGAACTGAGAAAAAAAAGAAAAGTGGAAGGCAAAGGAGAAAGGGAAAGATATATCCAACTGAATGCAGAGTTCCAAGGAATAGCAAGGAGAGATAAGAAAGCCTTCTTAAGTGAACAATGCAAAGAAATGGAAGAAAACATCGTAATGGGAAAGACTAGAAATCTCTTCAAGAAAATTGGAGATACCTTGGAAATATTTCATGCAAAGATAGGCACAATAAGACAGAAATGGCAAGGACCTAATAGAAGCAGAAGAGATTTAGAAAAGGTGGCAAGAATACACAGAACTGTACAAAAAAAGTCTTAATGATCCCAATAACCATGACGATGTGGTCACTCATCGTCATCCTCATAGACATCCTGGAGTGTGAAGTCAAGTGGGCCTAAGGAGCATTACTAGGAACAATGCTACTGGAAGTGATGGAAATCTAGATGAGTTATTAAAGTCTAAGAGATGATAATAAAGTGCTGCACTTAATATGCCAGCAAATTTGGAAAACTGAGCAGTAGGCACAAGACTGGAAAGGGTCGGTTTCCATTCCAATCCCAAAAAAGGCAATGCCAAAGAATTTTCAAACTACCACATTTTACATGCTAACAAGATTATGCTCAAAATACTTCAAGCTAGGCTTCAATAATACATGAACTGAGAATCTCCAGATATACAAGATAGATTTAGAAAAGTCAGAGGAACTGGAGAGTGAATGGCCAACATCTGTTGGATCATAGAGAAAGCAAGGGAATTCCAGAAAAACATCTAATTTATTGACAATGAGATTGACTAAATTGACTACACATTGACTAAAGACAAAAGCCTTTGACTGTCTGGATGACAACAACCATCGAAAATTCTTAAAAAGATGGGAATATGATTCTACCTAACGTTTCTCCTGAGAAACCTGCATGAGGACAAGAAGCAACGGTTAAAACTGGACATTGAACAACAGACTTATTCAAAATTGGGAATGGAGTATGATGAGGCTCTATATTGTCACCCTGCTTATTTAACTTATATGCAAAGTACATCATGTGAAATGCTGGGCTGGATGAAACACAAGGTGGAATCAAGATTTCTGGGAGAAATATCAATAACCTCAGATTTGCAGATGATACCACCTTAATGGCAGAAAGGGAAGAGGAACTAAAGATTCTTTTGATGAGGGTGAAAGAGGGGAGCCAAAAAGCTGGCTTGAAACTCAACATTTAAAACACTAAGATCATGACATCATGGCAAACAGATGGGGAAAAAGTAGAAATAGTGCAGATTTTATCTTCTTAGTTTCCAAAATTACTTAAGACTGCAGCTGTGAAATTAAAAGATTCTTGCTTCTTGGAAGAAAAGCTATGACAAACCTGAACAGCATATTAAAAAGGAAAGACATCTCTTTGCCAACAAAGATATGTATAGTCAAAGCTATGGTTTTTCCAGTAGTCATGTACAGATGTGAGAGATGGACAATAAAAAAGGCTGAGCACCAAAGAATTGATGCTTTTGAATTTTGGTTCTAGAGAAGACTCTCCGAGTACCTTGGAATGAATGGAGATCAAACCAATCAATCTTAAAGGAAATTAACCATGGATATTCATTGAAAAAACTGATGCTGAACTTGAAGCTTCAATACTTTGGCCACTTGGTAAAAGAGCCAACTCACTGGAAAAGACCCTGAGGCTGGAAAAGACTGAGGGCAGGAGCAGACAGAGGTGACAGAGGAGATGGTTGGATGGCATCACTGATTCAATGGAGTGTGAGCAAGTTGTGAGGGATGGTAAAGGACAGGACGCCTGGCATGCTGCAATCCATGGGATCAGAGAACTCTGACATGAATCAGTGACTGAATAACAAAAACACAAGTAAATCCTCTAGGGCCTTACAGTAAAAGTTGGAAAATTAAGATGTGGGATTTAGACATACTGAGTCCAATGATTATGCCATGTGGTCTCACACTCATCCTATCTTTGCCTAAAATTTTGATGTTTTGTTAATCAGGAATTTTGGCATAAATTTCAATTTTTAAATGCATTGCATTAAGCTATATTTTTCTTGGTAAATGTGTTTATGATGACTCACTACAGTTTGTACCTGAGATAAGGTCCTCACCTGCCTTAGTTACCCCATTTGACTTTGGCCCTGTACAACTTATAGGGCTTGGTCAAAATATTTATTCAAAAAGTAAGGTATACCTAGAATTAAGCAGTAGATATCGGTCTCTTGGAGAGAAGATAGGAGAAACCAAATTCTAAACCTGGATCAGAAGGATGAGAACGAGTTTTATATTAGACTCTTACTTAATAAGGTAGTGATGAATGATCTGAAGGACCAGTGACAGGCAGTTCTCTACCATGTCAAGGACAAAAAAAGAAAGGAAGCCTTCCAGAATTTTCTATGCAGACAAAAAGAAAAATAGCTTATGTTTGACACAAACATCACTTCCACCACATTCTGTTGGTCAAACAAGTCACAAAGCCAGCCTAGACTGAAAACAAAGGCAAATACACTCCATCTCTTGATGAGAGGAGCTGTGGTCACATTGCTAGGGGTGTATATTCAGAGAGGAGAATGGTTCCTACTAGTTTTTGCCAATATTCTACTATAAGTAGTGATGTTAATACCATCATGGCATGACTAGCATTAAGTAAATTTGTTATTCATTTGTAAATCTTTGACAATTTAATTGGTAAATAACAGTACGTTGCTGTTTTATTTTCCTTGTTGATACTTAATGGTGAACCTCACTTTGATAACTGTGGAAACCATATTCCACAACATTCTGATTGACTTCAAGGGAGAAGAAGTGATTCTCAAATAAGCAACACTCTGTTCATTTGCTTTTGCTTTTCTTGATAAAAGAAAGATTTGCAACCACCTCTGTGCTCTATCTGTTCACTTAACAGATTTAAGTAAATTTATTCTTGGAGTCATTGTGTTAGGAAATGCCATGGATAGGGCAGAAATGATGAGATACCAAGTAGAGAGAATATGCTGAAACCCTCTCCACTAAAAATGCATTCTCTGAGCAACACTTAATATCTCCAAGAGGAAGTACAAACATTTTAGAACCACCTGGGAATGGACAAAATGAATGATCTTTGGTTTGGGCCTCCTAGACACAGTTCTGTCCACATCCAAAGTAAAGGAATGAATCAGGGAAACAACTCCTCTAGTTTACTGCCTCAAACAAGGTTTCAGTATTAATGGAAACTGTTACAGAAAAACTTGTGTTCCCCTCCCCCCCCACCCCGTGTATTGTTTATATGCCTGTTTAAATTCAAATTTGAGCCAGCAGTGAGGGGAATAAGAATATTTGAAGTATATGGCAAAAATCTCATATGCTGAAACCCGATTTATCCAGAAGCGTAAATGCTGAATTATACACTTCCCACTTTCTTTAAATTGAACTGCCCACATCTTTGTGGGGCTGCCCACAAGGTGTCTAATGAGTTATATGCCAGCGCTTATTTAACAAGAAAAGAAACCAAATAGAGCGTAACTGAAACCTGGGTACATTTTGTTTTTGTTTTGTTTCAGAGAGCTGTCAGATATTTCAGTCCAATCTTAAAGTTGTTGCTTCCCTTTATTGCAAGTCGACTTCAGAATTTTAGTTACCTCTTGCTACAAAAGGTTTCAGTTTACAGGGTGGCAGAAAGAATGAAGATCGATGGTTGCTGGGTCTGGTTGGTCATACCAATTTGTACTGCAATCTAGGTGTTGCAATCTCTGAGATTTGAGTTTAAATGTGTGCCTTGCAGCTTTAGAAGAAAGATGTGTTCTGCATAGAGCTGTAGATCAACACTGCCAGTTTATTCACCAGACGAGGCATCCATCATGCCTGTGCACATGGGCATTTCATGGGACAGAGAAAGGAAAGGAAAGAGACAGAGATGAGAGGAGAGGAGGAAAGAAGACAAGATGGAAACAGAGGGAAGGAGTAAGAAAGAAACGGAAGGAGAGCGGAAAGGAGCAGGAGAGGGGACAGGGAGGTGATTTTATTTTTATTTTCCTAAATATCCTTCAGATAACAAAGCACTGTTTGTTCATAGGAAATAGCATCAGCTGAAGATAAAAAATATCACTACTGCTCAATGAATACATGCTTAATAAAAATCTAATAATAGCTAATCTCCAGTGAACACTGAATAACAAATGAGATTTTTACTGGTATGTATTTCTAATTCATCCAACTTAATTGCTGTTTTAAAATCTTGACTTCAATACATTGTCTTTCTAATTTACCCAATAAAGTGCTCGACAATACGGCAATTTTGAAATATTTGCATTTGAAGGACTTCATGTGATTTAGAATTTAAATTTTTATTTCCAAATAATCACATTATATTTGCAATGAAAGCCAAATGCCCTGCTTACTTTCTGGATTTGAAAACTGAGCAACACAATGTGTTCGGAAGTTCTAATTTTATAATGCAAGCACATTCCAACTTTCAATGATTTAGTTTCTTGCTTAACCTTTGAGACAAGTCATGTAACATGCTGCTTTACACATGTGGTTGTTTTTAATTGCTTATTTTCTTGTCCCATGAAACCCTGAGGAAAGGCAATGAGAAATAACATCTTTTCTTTGTAGTGGAGGAAAAACAGTTACAGCTCATTTTATAAACACAAATCCTTGGGAAGTCACATAAGAAGCATCAGTGCGGAGTGTGGATTGTGAATTACAGAATAGGTCTAGCTTGACTCTGGTATCAATTGCACATTTGAACCAGGGGTGCCTACTGAGGGGAGAATGGAGTTTGCAGGCCAGAGTTTTTCCTGTTTAGTATCTTTTTGTTTGTTTGCTTATTTCTTCAAGACAATACTTGGCAAAGAAAATATTTTCTTTTAGGTTAGGGATGGATTTAGTTTCTGTTAGAGAAACTGAATGCTAAAATCATAAGCTAGTATGATTTTTCAGAAAGAAATAGCTATCTCATGCTTATTTTGTTAAACAATTGGAGCAGATTTTATGTGCTGTGCACAAATTAACCGTCTTTCAGATGGGGAAAATGTATTTTTTGCACACATAAGGTTAGACTTAACATATTAATAAAGAGGAATGCTCTGTGTTTACTTGTGTAATTAGGAAAGTTACTCATTTCTCTAAAGCAACCTAAGACAATTTCCTTTGGCTCTATTCTCTGGTTTAGATTATGCTCTGATGGTAAAGAGAAGTCATAGGAGAGTTTAAAATATTAAGTGAATAGTCAAATACAATCCAGATGAAAAATGTCTTCCCTTTTCACTCAGTTCTGAAGGAGAGAAACCTTTACATTAACACACACACACACACACACACACATTATCACAGTTATCTTTTCCATTTCAGAGACAACGATAGGTTTATAGAAAATGGAGCATGTATTTTTGGTAAAGAATTCTACGCAGTGATTAATAACTGGTAATCCATGCTTAAGTAAGCATCAAAGCCATTATCTTAGAAATATTTGCAATAGCCCATATTTTGCTCATTTCGTTATTATACTTCTCTTTCTCCAAAGAATCAGTTTAATCATATAGCATGATAATGCTAAGAGCTAGTTTAAGATCTTCAGAGACCCTAAATTTTGTAGAGAGAATGCACCCAACACATGGTCAAACTATGACCATTACTAAACCATATAATGAATATTTGGAATTGCAATGCTTCTGATTTTTCCCACAAAGACACACTGATTTTTTAAAAATCATATATAACATTATTATCAAAAAAGATTTTTTGTTCTTTGTTTGCTGGTCTTTAAACACAACATTGGGCTTGCAGGTGGCTCAATGGGTAAAGAATCTGCCTGCAATGCAGGAGACACAGGAGATGTGGGTTCAATCCCTGGGTTGGGAAGATCCCCTGGAGAAGGGCATGGCAATCCATTCCAGTATTCTTGCCTAGAGAATCCCATGGACAGAGGAACCTGGTGGGCTACAGTCTATAGGGTCGCAAAGAGTCAGACAGGACTAAAGTGACGGCACGCACACACGTAAATACAACATTGCTCTGACCCTCAGGTGTTTCAGAGAGACAGTGTCTCACACAGCATCACTGCAGTAGTTCCAGATTTTTAACATTCAATCTGTTTCCCTTACCCATCTTCTTGAATATTTTAATTAGGAATCATTTTAATAGTAACATTTGAATTACCTAATACAGTCTTTAAACAACAGTCCAAATAAAGGAAAAAAATGTTCTCCTTAAGTGGAGTTGTCAGTTTTGCTGAGCATTCAGAGTAGCTGAGTATATGGTGCTACTCTGAATTAGCTCTTTAGTTTTCATTAAATCGTTATATTGAATAAGTTAAATATCTCTGCTCCTAATTTAAAATGGTAATGAGAAGTTGAAAATAAAAGACAGTGCAATGAGGAATATCAGGGACATGCACGTCAAATTTAATAAAAGAATTCTTTATCCATGCTTTGGCTTTGGCTTTATTCTTTTGACCCAAAAGAACACTGGAATCTTGATATAAAAGAGAAGGATATAAAATGAAGTGTAATGACTTCAGAGATGAATGTATTGGTTCATGTATTACTTGATATTGAAATTAAGAATCTCTTAGAAAACCAAATTTCAAAAACCTATTAAAAAGACATAATTAATAATTCTCTCTGAAATGATTTCTTCTTGCTATAATTGTTATAAGTACTATATAAAGATATGATTTAGCCAAATCACTTTGATCAGGAATTTACCTGTAGGTCTTCTTGAAATATTTTTACAACTTCATATATTTTACTATACAGTAAGTGATTTTTATTTCTATATTTGGATATTATCTGCTAATATAAAATGACTTATCCAAGACAGGGCATGAGAAGGTGAAAGGCATTAAGTGCAAACTTCCTCAGAAGACAAATCACTTCATGAAGTATTTACAGTATGTTGTCTTTAAAATGATCACTGACGTACAATTTTTACATGTTTCAGAGCCAAATTGCATTAAAAGGCAATCCATTGTGTAAAACAGGGCAGAAAAATAAGGAGTTAGTTATATTTTGAGATGTCAGTTTCTTCTGACTGACAAAATCCTTTCCTTCTATGGGCAAAACCTATCTTGTGCTCAGAGTAGGGGCCTAGGTAGGTGGATTGCATGGCCACACGAGGGCAGCAGATGGTCTGAAACTAATGAATCGAGGTGATGAACGTGGAATGATTACAGTAGTGAAGGTTTTTCCGTCTAGAAAGATAGTTTCTAACCTGAAAATGAAAACGCAAGGAAGGAAAGGAAGGGAAGGGAGGGATGGATGGAAAAAGAAAGGAAGGAAGGAAGGGAAGGAGAGACGAAGGGATTGTGGGAGGGAGAAAGGAAAGACAGGAGGGAGGAAGAGGTGCCAAGAAAGACAACAGATAGAGAAATACAGGTTCTTTTTAACAGGTTTGTTTTTTGTTCATCTGTTTGTTTTTGAGATAGGTATACTGTGTGTGTTGTGTGTTGTGTGTGTGTGTTACGAACAGCTAAACTGCTGCTCAGCTGCCCAAAATACAGAAAAACTCCCAGTTGTGCCCAAATCTACCTCCAATGGAAAGTAAAACTTCCCTCTACAAAAAAGTAGCTATTATCAATATAGTTTGCTTTTCTCATACACCATTATTTTTTTCCCCGTTCTGAATAATTAAACCGATAAAAACATGGGCTTTTGAAAATCAAAGAGCATAGTCTTTCTGGTTCTGCCACTGTGCCTCCCTAGACCTAATCCAGGAGACAGGAATTTCATTTTCCTAAATTTTATATTTGCTTTTCTTTTTTCATCATTTTCAATTATTTCTTGCCATAGATTATGTTTTTTTGGCAATGGTTAAGATACCACTAGAGATTTCAAATCTTCATGTGCATTAATCTCTCACAGTTCTTCTCAAAGATCACACAAACACAAAAAAAGACATAACTTACTAGTTTGCTTCCCCTATACAGTTAATCTATCATTAAGCCTCCTTATCTGGTTTATCTGGTTTTGTCTCAGTAGATGTAAATCCAATATAGGTTTGGAGGGATATACAGCGTACCAGTGCCTATAATGAATGGAGACTATTGCAGCTTTCCTCAATGGATATACCATTCATTAATCATTACACTTGGCGCATCCTCATTAAGTAGCTATTATATAAGTAAATCCTTGGGAAGTCACATAAGAAGCATCAGTCCTGATTCAGTACATAGTTTGGATTATGAATCACAGAACAGGTCTAGCTGATCTCTTTTACAATTACATCAACTTTTATTATAAAAAAGACATCCAACTTTTATTATAATTTGGAATAGTGAATATTTGCTCAGGTCTAAATTATCTGGGCTCAAAAGTCCAGGGAAATAGAAGAAAACAGTGAGAAGTCTTAATTATATTAACTGATATATACCAATATGCAATAACATGACTGGAATATTTCCAATTTTCCTGCTTCTTCACTCAGTCATTTATAAAACCTTGAAAATGTACATAAATTATTAGAGCAAATATGATTTCACTCCCTCTTTTTTTACCTGATTTCTATCAGATAGTCTTGGCTATGAGCAGAAAAATGATGAAAGAATATGCATAAAAGTGGTAAAAGTGTTTCATAAAGAAACTACATAACGCATAAAGCTATAATTAAGTAGTCTATGGTTCACTATGAGGAAAGAACTATGCTTTGTTCTAGTCAGAACATTTGCTAATTTTGAAGAGAAAAACAAACGCATTATATGTCAGGTATTCCTCTAAGTAGCTTCCCAGGTGACTCAGTGGTAAAGAATCTGCCTGCCAATGCAGGAGACTTGGATTCGTTCCATAGGTCAGGAAGATTCCTTGGAGAAGGAAACAGCAACTCATTTCAGTTATTCTTGCCTGGGAAATCCCATGCATGGAGGAGACTGGAGAGCTACAGTCCACGGGGTTGCAAAAGAGTTGGACACAACTTAGTACTTTCATTGTTTAATAACAATCCCTCTAGGTACATTCATGTATTGCTCATTTTAGTCTTAAAGCAACCCCATAATTTGGTCTTATTACCACCCCATCAGTTTTGTAATTGAAGAAAATAGGGCAGGGAGTGTCAAGTAACTTGCCTAAAGTTATACAACTAGGAAATGAAAAGCTTTCTGGAAAACCAGCCTTTGTAAGGTTGGGCCTCGCAGGTAGGAAGAGTGAAGAGGACTCATGGCTCTTTTGACTATGTGTGCATCCCAGTTGCTAAGTTGTGTCCGACTCTGTGATCCCATGAACTATAGCCCGACAGGCTCCTCTGTCCATGGGATTTCCCAGGCAGCAAGAATACTGGAGCAGTTGCCATATCCTTCTTGAGGGAATTTTCCTGACTCAGGGATCAAACCTGCGTCTTCTGCATTGCAGGTGGAATTTTTACCACTAAGCCATTTGGAAAGCCCAGCTTTGACTACATTGATGCCTTGTTTTCTCCCTTTAAAATAGGAGAATAGGAAGTTTAGCAAAAATAACTAAAGGTTACTATTTAATAGAATGTGTAAATAAGAAGAGTCCTTTGACCCTTAGAAACTGGTAGTACATGTCTCACAATGTACCTTGCAAAATTAGTACACAAGTAGCTAACATAACTTAATTCTATCCCAGACCTTTCATGTGTTTTTAACTTTTCATATAATTTTTCTTGACAGTTTTGCCTTTGGTGTGTTTCTAACCCAAATCCTTAAAACAATAGAAAGATAATTAGACAGAGAACCAGGATACACAGGTTCTAGAACAAGTTTTTTTTTTTCACTCTATAGACAGCTTGTCAAATTCAGTCATTTTACATAAAATACATATGCTTATTTATTTAGCTTTCCATCATATAAATTATGAGATTGGGCTATGGGTATTTTAATTTTTTTAAGATAATTATAATCCAGCACATTTGAATACATCCTGGATTCTTTTTCACTCATTCTTTTGCTATGTGCTACATTCTGGAAGAGAGAGACAGGCTTCCATGCTCTGAGTGCCTGGCCTATTGTCTGATATATCTCCACTACATAGCTAGTCCTCATGGGTAATGGCTCCAGAGGTATTGTTTCCATGTCACAACTTCTGGCTTGTCTACCTGATACAGCTTTTTGAGAGATGCTTTCTCCATAACAGAAATAAAACTTTTCAGAGTGATTTCGTCTGCCTATGTGCATGCATGTGTGTGTGTGTGCATGTGTTTGTGAGCATGATTCTTATTAGGTCAGTGGGTTGGCCTTTTTTCTGTTAATAATGCTGCCTTAGTCAAAATCAAAATGACTCTAAATTTCGGATTCACTGTTCACTGGCCCTTCACTCTGGTATCTCATATTCTGTGAAACAATAAATTCAGCAACTTCTACCCTAAGTGTCTCAGGCAGCTCAGGCTGCTACAATAAATTACCATAGACAGGGCAGCTCAAACCACCAACATGTATTTCTAACAGTTCTGGGGAGTGGGAAGTCCAAGATCAAGGTTCCTGCAAATGTGATGTCTAGTGAGGGTCCTCTTCTTGACTTGCATAGAGCAGGCTTCTAGCTATATACTAACATAGTAAAGAGAGAAAAAGAAAATCTCTCCCATGTCTGTTCATACAATGAGGTCACTAACCTCATTCATGAGGGCTCCACCTCCGTGACTTAATTATCTTCCAAAGGCCCCACCTCCAAATACCATCACATTAGAGATTCAGGTTCCAGTACATTAAATTTAGTGGGATACAAACATTTAATCAGCAACACTAAGCAAAGAACTTATCTATATAAACATATATTTTTATCTTCTCTTTCTTATTACTGCTATTATTATAGTGTAGACTTTTTTTTACTCTTTTCTGTGTGTGTGCACTCGTGTGTGTCTGCTAGTCACTAAGTCATGTCCAACTCTTTGCGACCCCATGGACTGTAGCCCACCAGGCCCCTCTGTCTATGGAATTCTCCAGGCAAGAATTCTGGAGTGGGTTGCCATTCCCTTCTCCGGAGAATCTTCCCAACCTAGGGATCAAACCCAGGTCTCCCTCATTGCAGTCAGATTCCTTACTATCTGAGCAAGCAAGGAAACCTTACTCTTCTAGCTTGGTAAATCAACTCATAACTTATTTCCATCCTCAGGCTCTCTCCACTCTAATCAGTCTTCCAGAGAGCTGTCAGAGACATTTTCCTCAGCATGACTCTGGACATGCTACTTCCCTCCTCAAAAAACTTCAGTGATTACCATTTTTTTTTTTTTACCAAATCAAATGTGAGCACATGGCAAGGTGATTAGGGCTCTCAGGAGTATGTCCCCTAGAAAAGACTCTCTTAAGAGGCAAAATGGAATTCAAGAAAATCTGAACTACGTATTGGACACCAAACAATTGTGTCCCTCATTTTCCTCATTTATAAAATTAGGTTAGACTATATAATCTTGGAATTGCCTTCTGAAAACAATATTTTAAAAGTACAACTTTCAGCTTTAACTTCTACTTCTCTACTTCAGATACCTAACACCATCAGCATGAACAAAACTGGAGCCATTGCTAGAATATGGGCCGCATTTCTACCAGCATGCTTGTATTCATAAACGCCATAATTCATGACGTGTTCTTCCAGCCAGTGTCAATAAAAACCTTGCTGTCATTAGGTTTCTGCTCAGTCTACCATTGAAAGTTTCTTTCTCCTGCTTCCACATTTTCACAAACAACATTGCATTCTTCATGTTTATGTCCTAGCTCTGTCTTGGTCATCTGGGGCTACTATAATAGATACCATATTTCTCATAGTTCTGGAGTCTGGGAAGTCTAAGGTCAAGGCACTAGCAGATTTGATATCTGGTGAAAGCCTACTTCCTGGCTTGTAGATGGCCACTTTTTCATTGCATCCTCACATGGTCAAAAGAGAATACAGAAAGAGCTCTCATGTGTCTCTTCTTAGAAGGGCACTAATCCCATTATGAAGAATTTACCTTCACAACCTAATTGGATCCCAGAGGCCCCATCTCCAAATATCATCGCAATGGGGACTAAGATTTCAATGTATGAATTTAGGGGGCATGCATTCAGTCTATATCAGCTCCCTTATTCAAATTAAGCCTTAAGAGGGCAGAAACCATGCTTCTTTCGTCCTTTTATCACAATAGATTCATTACAGATTTTCAATAAATTGAATGATTTGCCAAATTATAAGATGAAAATCAGAGAATATAGTGGATTTCAATTTCTGATAAACACTTCAAATGAAATTAATATGCCTTAATGAAGTTCCAAAAGAAAGCCTGTCTAATTCTCAGGGACTGATTCACTGAAACCCAAAGTTCTAAAGGGTCACTGGCAGCCTACAATCAGAGAGGGAAAAATGTTTCTATGTGACTTTTCTATTTCCACAAAAGAACTCCTCTAAAATGAATAAATACTCTGAAAAAAATGGTATTGAATACAGCCATAAATGAGACTGTGAAAAGAAATACTTCTGAGTTAAATTCATCTCTTAAAAGATTAAAAAGAACTTCTTTGTAATAATTCCATTTTAAAACAAAACAGTAACATTTATTAAAGTACATATATGAATTAAAAATAAATTGATAAGGAAATATCATCTTTAAATAATTTAGGAAGAAAATTATTTATGTAATAAATATATGTCACCTTTCTTCTAACAGTAGAAATAACTGATGATCACTAATCTTGGAAATAAAACCTTAATTCATAATTTGTTTATGTTAATAAAAACAGGTTTCAAAAATGCACTTTTTTCTCATCATCTCAAAAAAGTAAAATGTTTAACATTAAGTTTCATAACAACCAATCATAATAGAACAAGGCAGATTTCATAAAACTTTTTCAAATATAGCACTTAGGAAAAAGTAACATCTTGGATAAGAAAATGCATAGACATATAGTACAAGGCAGTTTTCTTCACAATATTCCAATTCATCTTCTTGCCTTTAAGATTTCTCCTACCTCCAAAATTTTTCCTAATATTCCATCCCTCCTCATTAGTCTTGGCTTTACCTGGGCCTCAGAATAAAGCAAAAAAAGAGATAGAGACCACTCTGACTTATTATATCTTCTAAAAATCACTCAGGCTCTTGATGCCTTCTAGCATTATAGACGGAGAAGGCAATGGCAACCCACTCCAGTACTCTTGTCTGGCAAATCCCATGGACGGAGGAGCCTGGTAGGCTGCAGTCCATACGGTCGCTAGGAGTCGGACACAACTGAGTGACTTCACTTTCACTTTTCACTTTCATGCATTGGAGAAGGAAATGGCAACCCACTCCAGTGTTCTTGCCTGGAGAATCCCAGGAATGGTGGAGCCTGGTGGGCTGCCATCTATAGGGTTGCACATCTATGGGGACACAACTGAAGTGACTTAGCAGCAGCAGCATTATAGAAGAATAAACAATTTAAATTCAAAAGATTATATTTATAGCTTTATATGAAAAGATTTTAAAGCCCTTTACCCAACAAGTTTACCCTCCCTCCTCATAAAAATATTTTCAAATACATGAAATTATAATAAGTCTGATGACTCTGCCCCCAAAAGATGTATCAAAAGACACTCTGGACAATGTAATGGTGTTATGCTAACCATTCTTTAAGTCACATATTTATCTTTCAACCAAATATATTTTTAGAACTCTAGGTGAACCTGATCTGACCCTGCGCTGTGCTCTGTAGAAACATGGATATAAAAAAATAATCCCTATGTTCCTAACCTTATTGTCTAATTGTCTTATGTTCTTTAAAAAGTCTATGTCAATACAGCCTTGATTTTTTATACCTGTATTTTAAAGATCAAAAGTATATATCTTCAGGACAGCAATAATGTGCTTTCTATGAAAAATAGGCAAGCAGAAATAGGCTGAGATATGCATTTCAATCCAATAATCTGGACCTGTCACACAAAAACTGAATGTCACCTCACATTAAACTTTTATGTGAATATCAACTCACTTGCTTAAACTATGAAACAAAACTGTTCTTATATGTAAAGCAGTATAATATCACTTGGAAATAGATTTTTATAAGTTAAAATACACATATTGTAAAATGTAGAGCAACTCCTTTAAAAACTTTAAAAAGAGAAATAGTAAATAAATCAATAAATTCAATGGAAAATCAAAAATTACTCAATTAATACAAAATAAGAATTCCTCCATTAATGCAAAATAAGACAAGAAAAAGGTAAAAGAAAAGAAGGGAAAAATTTTTTAACATAACAGTACAGATGTGAGTCCAATATATTTGACGTATTAAATGGAAATGATATGATTCCCTAATTAAAGGGAGAAATGGACACACAATAAAAAAGCAAGACCTATTTGTTCTCTATGAGAAAGTAATTTTTAATACAAAGAAATAGTTTAAAAGTAAAATCTGGAAAAGAGACAGATCTGGAACCATATAGAAGGCCTGAATGGTTTTGTCAGAAACATGGTCTAATTGACATTATAGAATATCCTACCTTACATCATTAGGATACGTATTAGTTCTAAGAACACATAAATATTCACATTTATACCATAAACAATAAATAAAGTTAGATCATAACAATAAAGTCTCAATAGTTTAAACAGAATGAAATCATAAGAGCATATTTTTTTCTAAAATGAAATTAAAATAAAATGCAATAACAGAAATATATAAAATCCCTAATATCTCAGTATTTTTAAACACAAATAACTCATAGTTCAAAGTAGAAATTACAAAAAATTAGAAAATATTTTGTACTGAATGAAGATGAAAACAAAAAACCTTCACGAAATGTAAACAAATGAAAATCAGCAATGTGTTAAAAGAATATTATTACAACATGAGGTTTATTTCAAGAATGTAAGTTTGATTTAAGAGTTAAAACAGTATTTAAGAATGACTAAATGACAGTACAAATGGACAAACGTTCCTCTTTTTTTTTAACAGTGATTAATATTCCATTTTACACGTATACTACATTTTCTTTATCCAGTTACCTGTTGGCAGACATTGGGGTTATTTCTGTGTCTTGGTTATTGTAAGTAGTATGACAGTGAACTTGAGAACACAGATATCTCTTCAGGATCCTAATTTCAATTGTTCTGGATGTATATCCAGAGTGGGATTGCTGGAACATATGGTAGTTCTAATTTTAACTTTTTAAAGAAACTTCATACTGTTTCTATAGTTGCTGCACCATTTCACACTCCCACCAAAAGTGTACAAAGGTTCCAATTTCTGTACAAACCTCACTAACAGTTCTTAAACTAAGGGAAATAAACCAGTCACAGAAGATAAGTATTGCATGATTCTATCTATATGAGGTATCTAAAACAGTTAAAGTCACAGAAGCAGAGAAAATAACAGTGGTGCCAGGGGCTGGGGGATGAGAGAAATGGGAAGTGTTATTCAATGAAGTTTCAACTGTGCCAGAGAAATCATTTCTAGACACCTGCAGTACCACCTAGTTTTGTCTAGGGTTAACAATGTCTTCCCAGGTGGCGCTAGTGGTAAAGAGCCTGCCTGCCAATGCAGGTGACATTAGAGACACAGGCTTGATCCCTGTGTTGGGAAGATCCCCTGGAGGAGGAAATGGCAACCCACTCCAGTATTCTTGCCTGGAGAATCTCATCAACAGAGGAGCCTGGTGGGCTACAGTCCATGGGATCGCAAAGAGTCAGACATGACTGAAGCAACTTAATAATAATAAATAGGGTTAACAATACAGTATTGTACATTTCAAAATTTGTTTAAAAAATGAGATAAAAGGAAATGTTGAGAAGTATTAGGTATGTTTATTACCTTGATTTTTCAGATGGTATCACAAGTGCTTGCATATGTCCAAACTCATCAAATTATACACATTAAATATATATAGTCATTTGTACACCAATTATACCTCAATAAAACTGTTAAAAAAATAATAGAACGTATCTCAAGAATTATTCTAAATATTGAATGAAGCAATGTTTGTTCCTTGCTTAGCACAGCATCTGGCTTAGGATAACCTTTCAAAAATCATACAATAGAATAAAATACATAGACCACTTTAAATAAAAGAACTAATAAATGAGTTTAGTTAGTTTTCAGAATGGTAGACTAGTATACAAAAAAATGGTTGCCTTTCTATATCCTAGAGAAAGAAATCAAAATTTTTAAAATAACACAATAGCATCCTAAATGAAAAAATATTAATGGTAAATGAGCAAAGTTTTTGTAGGAACTGCACACTGAAAACTATAAAAGACTGTGAGAAAAATTTAAGATCTAAACAAGATATACACCATGTTGCTAAATCAGAATATTCAATATAGTCAAATATTAATTATGCTAAAAGTGAACTCTAGATTCTACACCATTATAGTCAAAATTTGAGCAGGTTTTTTTTGGGGTAAAAATTAATAAGGTGACTCTAAAATTATCAAGAAAATTTAAAGAATCTAGAGTAGTTTAAAATTTTTATAAAGAACAAAAGTAAAAGAAGTACAGTCCTTGATTTCAAGATTTACTCTAAATCTTCAATAATCAAGACAGTATGATACTGATTTAAAGACAGTGATATAGATCAACGGAACAGAAAAAGGAGAAAAGAAATAAATCAACAAATATGTATTTACTTGAGTTTTTGAGGCTGCTAAATCAACTCAATAGTGAAAATATAGCATTTTTTAAAAAATAGTGATAGAATAACTAAATATCACTCTAGGAAAAATACACTTAAATCTTACCTTGCACACAAAAATGAATGGATCTAGAACTAAACATAAAAGTTAAAACTTTAAAATTTCTGGAAGAAAATTGTTGTAATCTTGGGAAAAACAAACACTTATTAAAGAGTTCACTAAAAGCAATGACATAAAAGAAACAGTTAATAACTTGAGCTCTGTGAAATTTTTAAAAATTCTCTTTGAAACATGATTAGGAAAATTAAAAGGCATAAAAGTAACTAGGAAAAATATTTATTTATTTATTTAAAAACTAGCTTGTATCCAGAATATTTAAAGAACTCACATGTGTCAATAAGAGAAATACAAAATATTTAAAGTGGGAAAAATAGTAAAAATAGAAACAAACTTCACAAAAGAAGCTACGTGTTCTTAGTCGCTCCATTATGTCCAACTCTTCACAACCCCATGGACTGTAGCCGCCCCCCAGGCTCCTCTGTCCATGGGGATTCTCCAGGCTTGAACACTGGAGTGGGTTGCCATGCCCTCCAGAGAATCTTTCCAACCAGGGACCAAACCCTGGTCTTCTGGATTGCAGCCAGATTCTTTACCATCTGAGTCACCAGAGAAGCCCAAAAGAAGATATACTAATGGATAATGTAGACAGGATAAGATGCCCAACATCATTAATCAGGGAAATGCAAATTTAAATTTCTTTGAAATACCACTTCACAACCATTAGAAGAGCTAAAATTAAAAAGATTGTTAATATTATATATTGGCTAGGATACAGAACAATGGAACTCTTAAACATTGTTGATGAGAATGTAAAATGGTACATCTACATTAACAAACAGATTGGAAGTTTCTAATAAGTTTAGCATTACCTTACCATATGAACCAGCAGTTACACCTTCAAAAGAAGTGAAAGTCCAAACAAAGCTTTGTAGACAAATGTTTATTGCAACTGTATTTATTACAGCCAGAAACTAAAAGCAGCTCAAAAGAAAATCAACAGGTAAATGAATTTAAAAAAAAATGTGGTTTCTCCATATGAATATTACTCAGCAATAAAAATCAAGAAGTGATGTGGATGAATATTTAAAACATTATGCTGAGAAAAAAATTCAAATTTTTCATCTGAATTCACACATCTGAATTCATCACATCATATATGTGATGCCATTCATTCATTTAAAGCTGCAAGAAAGACAAACCTAATATATTGATCAAAAGCAGATCAATGGTCATGAAAGGCTGGAGGAGGAGGGAAGGTTGAGTAGGAAAGGGCACAAGGAAATCTGCTGGGGTTATAGGAAGTTCTGTATCGTATTTATTGTGTACAGATTTGGTAAAATTCTTCACTGCACTTAAAATACATTTACTTTATTGTTTGTAAATTAAACCACAATAAAGTTATTAAAATTGGTACCCTAAAATTCTTTGAATAGAAAAACATGGCAACTATTTCAGTCATTTCCATCTCTTTGCGACCCCTTGGACTGTAGACTGCCAGGCTCCTTTATTCATATAATTCCTCCAGGCAAGAATAATACTGGAATAGATGGCTATTCCCTTCTCCAGGGGATCCTCCCAAAATGAAAGTCACTCAGTCTTTTCCGACTCTTTGTGACCCCATGGACTATATAGTCCATTGAATTCTCTAGGCCAGAATACTGGAGTGGGTAGCCTTTCCTTTCTCCAGGAGATCTTCCCAACACAGGATCGAACCCAAATCTCCCACGTTGCAGGTGAATTCTTTACTAGCTGAGCCACAGAGAAGCCTAAGAATACTAGAGTGGGTAGCCTGTCCCTTCTCCAGTGGATCTTCCCAACCCAGGAATTGAACTGGGGTCTCCTGCATTTCAGGCAGATTCTTTATCAATGAGCTATCAGGGAAGCACTATTACATAGCATCAATCCTTATAAATTCAGAGTTCACAAAGTTAGCTTAAAAACCAGACACCTATGACCTCCATCTAAAATAAATGGATTATAGCTGAGAGCAAATTGGTTCAACTAATAACTGACTATTGATGAAAATTCCCTAGAAATATTCCAAATGAATGATGCTTCAGGATTTCATTAATCAAATATTAAGAACATCTTGCGTCCTTTTCTCTCACAAAGGAGACTTCTTAGCAGTAAGTCCTGAATAATAAGGTGAAAACACAGGGGATTTTAGCAGTCTGGCTCAACCTATGTAGGATGAGCAGACAGGCAAGCTCTTTGTCTATATTCAGTAATATCCTTGTCTGACACGAGAGCCATTCTCCTGTCAGCACTGAATAAATGGCAAACTACAAAAATATTAACCTTGATAATTGCCAGGTAAATTTGAGGAAGTTTAATTTACTTAGAAATATGAAAGGATATGTTTCCAGTCCACAGTCTGTAAGAATAAGAAAAAGAGTACAAATATGTTAATGGTCAGCTGCCCTCACTCCTTTGTGTTCTCAAACTATTTTTTTTTGACAGCTTGAAAGAAAGGAGAAATATACCACTTATTTTCTGAACAGGAAACAGACACAGCAAGAAAGCAGCCCATGAAGCGGAGACTCTTTTGAGCGCCTTGTACAGTTCATCAGTGCACACAGATCTGGCCTCTAATGAAGCCATTTACATGCAGATGCAGGCCTGGGTGTGTGGACACCAGTCCCAACTCTGGGAATTGTTGTTTCATTTAATCAAAAGAAATTTGCACATGAAAGCCACATCCGTGTTCATTAACCCCACAGCTCTCTCAATATTGCTTCTCTATTATTCCTAACAAAATTGCAAACCTTCGTATGATTAGGTACCCCACTTCAGGGCTTTCTTTTCCTCCTATCCTCAACCCAGGCCTGCATCTGAATGCAAAACCAAATGTGGGTTTGTAAGACTGAATAATTTGTAACTACACTTACTGAAAACCAACCCCAATCACCTTTTTCACACTGATTGACCTACATAGACACACTCTTTACTCTCTTCCCTCCAAGAGGAGACTCTTTCTTGCTTACAATTTTATCATCATGGAAAATATAAAAACACTTTTCGGGATGGGAATTCCAAGATAATAAATTTAATTGCCAACTTCATTTGCATGAGCAAACAAGATAAAAATCACATTTGGATCTGGTGGGGAATATTACTCACACATTACACTGAAATACAAAGACCATGTGAAAGGTATTTGCATCAAGTCCTAAAAGAAAGGCTCATGGTTATCAGTTGATACTGGTCCATCACACACTTGATACGAATTACCTCTCCTGTCTGTTGTGTGGACAATATCTGCAGACCTTGTGCCAGTGATCAGCTACACTGCCTTCTCATATGGGACAAATAGGAAGCATAATATTTGCACCCATTTTTATTCCTAACAATAATCCTTAGCCTGAAACTTTCAATATATGTAATAAATGTATAGTAATAAATGTACTGGAATTGCTTATTTTGTTAGTAATAGCAAATTGAGTTTCTCTTTCTAGAGAATTAGAAGGGCAAGAATAACTTAGCTTTTTAATGCAATTCAGCAGTGACCTGCTGGGAAGTCTGGGACTGAGAGGCAAGGCAGATCTTCCTACCCACTCAGTGTCTGGCCTTTTTCCTGAAACTGCCAACAGTGGTCTTAATTAGTGCCAATTATGATTTCTTTTTAATGTGGACACCTGCATATGTGAACTAGATGGAGTCCTACCACGTTTTTAAATCAACTATTAAACAGCTCTCAGAAGTTGGCAATTTGTAGTTATTGTTCTGGGAAAGTTTCAGATTACTAGAGTAGAGGTTTATTTATGTCTTATTTGTATTAATGA
Source organism: Bos taurus (assembly GCF_002263795.3). Lineage (NCBI taxonomy): Eukaryota > Metazoa > Chordata > Mammalia > Artiodactyla > Bovidae > Bos > Bos taurus. The sequence goes on along the minus strand of NC_037348.1, from coordinate 37,369,458 downwards.
TCTAAATCATCTAGACCTTTATTACTTCCTCTTCTAAAAAAATATGTATTTATTTTCATAAAAAAAAACACACCTTATGTGGTTATTCTGTTTTTATTGAATGACTTTAAAAGTTGTATCACCTGATTATTACTATTGAAGAATTAGCCATAATCATGTGCCTGGAGAAATATCAATAACGTCAGATATGCAGATGACACCGTCCTTATGGCAGAAAGTGAAGAGGAACTAAAAAGCCTCTTGATGAAAGTGAAAGAGGAGAGTGAAAAAGTTGGGTTAAAGCTCAACATTCAGAAAATGAAGATCATGGCATCTGGTCCCATCACTTCATGGGAAATACATGGGGAAACAGTGTCAGACTTTATTTTTGCAGGCTCCAAAATCACAGCAGATGGTGACTGCAGCCATGAAATTAAAAGATGCTTACTCCTTGGAAGGAAAGTTATGACCAACCTAGATAGCATATTCAAAAGCAGAGACATTACTTTGCCAACAAAGGTCCATCTAGTCAAGGCTATGGTTTCTCCAGTGGTCATGTATGGATGCGAGAGTTGGACTGTGAAGAAAGCTGAGTGCCGAAGAATTGATGGTTTTGAACTGTGGTGTTGGAGAAGACTCTTGAGAGTCCTTTGGACTGCAAGGAGATCCAACCAGTCCATTCTGAAGGAGATCAGTCCTGGGATTTCTTTGCAAGGAATGATGTTAAAGCTGAAACTCCAGTACTTTGGCCACCTCGTGCCAAGAGTTGACTCACTGGAAAAGACTCCGATGCTGGGAGGGATTGGGGGCAAGAGGAGAAGGGGACTACAGAGGATGAGATGGCTGGATGGCATCACTGACTCGATGGACGTGAGTCTGAGTGAACTCCGGGAGTTGGTGATGGACAGGGAGGCCTGGCGTGCTTCAATTCATGGGGTCGCAGAGTCGGACACGACTGAGCGACTGAACTGAACTGAACTGAATGGGGTCCCGCAAGTCCTGCTATACAAGAGGAGCCTTTAAAATGTCAACTACAGAGTCCTCCATTCTTTCAGTCCTGCAGCCTTTGAGCCCAGTAGTTTGCAATGTTGTTCCATAAATACATCACAGAGGCCACTGAAGAGGCATAAAACAAAAAGGTGGGAGAGTTCACCTTCGAGTATTTACATTTCCCCAGGTACCACCCAGCGGAGTTCCACCTTTTTGTCAGAGAAATGTACAAAAGATATTTTTAAGGAAAGTTTCTGAAGGTAAAAGAGCTTGAAATCATCGGCATATGTAGAAGACAAGAAAGAGGAGAGAGAAACACAAGAAGAAATCATCCATTATCATTTATGAAAGTAAAAGAAAATAGAAAATGATACTAACACAATTTCTAGTGGCAGAAATGCTCCTGTGGAATCATTTTATTGCTCCGGTTGATGAGAGAGCAGTAAAACAACTGTTGGATTTCATTTTCAGTTGTTGCTTAGTCTGTAAGAATGTTCAGCAAGTAGATTTGCAAAAACTTTGGAACAGCCCATCTGTTCATTTTAAGGGATGAAGGAAAAGAAAACAGGAAAAAGAAGGATGAAGGGAGATGAAGTATTGGGAGAAACCTCTTGATTCATATTGTAAATTAAACCTTTAAATAAAAATTCTTGACTTCTGGAACACTTACCAAAGAAAATTCCAGAGATGGTTCAGGAATTACAGTATTCTGAATTATTTCATCTTTCTATAACATTTTTAGCCACTTCACATGAAACTTTAAAATTCAAAATGCATAAAAGATCCAGTCACTAATTCACTCATTTATTCAACAATTATTCAGCAGTGACTAGATCCCAGACACTATGTATTTAGTGGTTCAAAGCACATTCAGTTAAAGACTAGAGAGCAGACAACTGTAATGCAGAGTAGTAAATGGTTTGATAGCAGTAGGCATAGGGCACTATGAGAGTTTTCATTCTACAAGTTCTAGAAGTATTTTTGATGAAGTTAGGCTTAGGGAACAAAAGTCAGTAAGTGGACAGAGAGGAGAAAGTTCACCCAATTCAGGTATATTATTGAGAAGTAGTCCGTATTTGTGGGATAACTAGAAAGAGAATATTGAGTATGAGGTTAATAATTTAGTCTTGAAATTAATTTTCCTCAAGTTATTGCAAAAATATTTACTATAGCCAAATGATAGCTCTTTTTAAAGGAAAATATTTAGATGCTAAATATAGTCAAAGAGCAAGTTATGTATTTTTGTTTTTTAAAAATAGTATCTATATGGTCCTATATCAGCTGCAGTTACCTCCTGAAGAATATTTTGTTAGTTAGTTCCAAATAAAAGTTGTGAAGAGAGATGAGAAAGATACGACATGAATGCACAATAATTGAATATCTCTGTTGCTCTGAACTTAAAGCTTCAGAAGTGAAGTTGTAGAACAGGGTATTCTTGGGGTTACAGTGGGGCTACCCCCTTGCTATAGTAATCTGTCATCATTTCCCACTATCAAGTCCGTGAAACGCTTGTCAAGAGGTGCTCCCTGAAAATAAGTTCTATCCTCCATTAATTTCAGAAATAATTTTGTTCTAAAGCCTCTCTTTGGAAATCCACATTGCATTTCAAAACAGTGAAAGTTGCATGGTCTTTCTTTAAAGAAACCGCCTTAACTTTGCCTATCTCAGTATTTCCCCAAATAGTTTACTTTGTGAAACTCTGGATTATATCTGAGTTATTTGCTTGAAATAAAACTTAATAGAGAAAGCATTATGCAGTTCGTCCATGGAAGCCTTTGTGCACATGGACTATAGGTATGTAGCAAAAGACAATTTTCAAATATTCATAGCTTCTCCACGCTGTATCAAATTTCTAAATACCAATTTCTAATCCAACTTTAAGTCTAAGGATGCACATGTATCAATGTGATGCTTATCCCTTTATAGGTATTATATTTTCACATGTATTTTTTTGAACATTACACTATTTAACAACACTAACAACTGTCACATTGAAACATTCTCTTATTTTTTTGTAGTTCAATGACATAGTGGATTGCTTCTTTCTCTAACCTCCCATCCATTGACTATTTTTCTCTAGGTTATTTGCTAGCTTATCCTCCTCCATTTTTGGATTTTAATCATTTTCCAAAGCTCAGGTTTGGGCCTCTGTTCTTTCTGCTTTCTTTTCATTTTCTAATTAATGATCTCTAACAGCTTAAAATATTACTTGATCCTTAAACATGTATTTTTAGCTGTTTCCTTTTTGCATCTTCATATTTTGGGTACTTATCATAGTTGTAAAATCTAATAATTCAATATCAAAATCATCATTGATTGCATCATTGAAAGTACAGATTTTCTTTTATTATTATTATTTTTTTACTTTACAATATTGTATTGGTTTTGCCATACATCAACATGCATCCACCACGGGTGTACACGTGTTCCCCATCCTGAACCCCCCTCCCACCTCCCTCCCCATACCATCCCTCTGGGTCATCCCAATGCACCAGCCTCAAGCTTCCTGTATCCTGCATTGAACCTGGACTGGCGATTCATTTCTTATAAGATATTATACATGTTTTAATGCCATTCTCCCAAATCATCCCCCCTCCCTCTCCTAAAGAGTCCAAAAGATTGTTCTATACATCTGTGTCTCTTTTGCTATCTCACATACAGGGTTGTTGTTACCATCTTTCTAAATTCCATATATATGTGGTAGTATACTGTATTGGTGTTTTTCTTTCTGGCTTACTTCACTCTGTATAATAGGCTCCAGTTTCATCCACCTCATTAGAACTGATTCAAATGTATTCTTTTAATGGCTGAGTAATACTCCATTGTGTATATGTACCACAGCTTTCTTATCCATTCACCTGCTGATGGACATCTAGGTTGCTTCCATGTCCTGGCTATTATAAACAGTGCTGCGATGAACATTGGGGTACACGTGTCTCTTTCAATTCTGGTTTCCTCAGTGTGTATGCCCAGCAGTGGGATTGCTGGGTCATAAGGCAGTTCTATTTCCAGTTTTTTAAGGAATCTCCACACTGTTCTCCATAGTGGCTATACTAGTTTGCATTCCCACTAGCAGTGTAAGAGAGTTCCCTTTTCTCCACACCCTCTCCAGCATTTATTGCTTGTAGAGTTTTGAATCGCAGCCATTCTGACTGGCTTGAAATGGTACATCATTGTGGTTTTGATTTGCATTTCTCTGATAATGGGTGATGTTGAGCATCTTTTCATGTGTTTGTTAGCCATCTGTATGTCTTCTTTGGAGAAATGTCTATTTAGTTCTTTGGCCCATTTTTTGATTGGGTCGTTTATTTTTCTGGAATTGAGCTGTAGGAGTTGCTTGTATATTTTTGAGATTAGTTGTTTGTCAGTTGCTTCATTTGCTATTATTTTTCTCCCATTCTGAAGGCTGTCTTTTCACCTTGCTTATAGTTTCTTTTGTTGTGCAGAAGCTTTTAATTTTAATTAGGTCCCATTTGTTTATTTTTGCTTTTATTTCCAGTATTCTGGGAGGTGGGTCCTAGAGGATCCTGCTGTGATGTATGTTGGAGAGTGTTTTGCCTATGTTCTCCTCTAAGAGTTTTATAGTTTGCGGTCTTATGTTTAGATCTTTAATCTATTTTGAGTTTATTTTTGTGTATGGTGTTAGAAAGTGTTCTAATTTCATTCTTTTACAAGTGGTTGACCAGTTTTCCCAGCACCACTTGTTAAAGAGATTGTCTTTAATCCATTGTATATTCTTGCCTCCTTTGTCAAAGATAAGGTGTCCATAGGTGCATGGGTTTATCTCTGGGCTTTCTATTTTGTTCCATTGATCTATATTTCTGTCTTTGTGCCAGTACCATACTGTCTTGATGACTGTGGCTTTGTAGTAGAGCCTGAAGTCAGGCAGGTTGATTCCTCCAGTTTCATTCTTCTATTGAAAGTACAGATTTTCATTCCAATTTTTAGGCTTGTAACTTTGACAATAGTTCTCCTTTATACTTTATTTCCAACCAAATATAAAATCCTGATCATGTTTCTTTCACCTGTCTGTCCTTTGGATTCTAATCCTCACCTCAGGTATATAGCTGCATATGCCACCTCCCTCCCTGTATCTCATCTCCACATTCTCATACCTTGGTCTTCCTAAATATGTGTATGTGTGTGCTCAGTTGCTCATTCATGTCTGACTCTTTAAGACCATATGGATTGTCACCTGTCAGGCTCCTCAGTCCATGGAATTTTCCAGGCAAGGATACTGCAGTGGGTTACAATTTCCTGTTCCAGGGGATCTTCCCAACCCAGAGATTGAACCATGTCTCTTGCATCTCCTGCATTGGCAGGCAGATTCTTTACCATATAGAAATCTTTATATCAACATCTTGCCACAGATTATTTTATGATTATTTATTTTTTGAAAAGTATTATGTGCTACAGGATGATGATATTCCATGTAAAAAGGCTGTCCTGAAAAGGACAAAAGAAAATAATCACCCAGAATATTACTCATGCACTGATAAGCAGCATTAATATTTTAGTGTATTTTTCTATACTACCAGTATGTTTTTAACCTGTCTAATTTATTAAATAGCATTACATTTTTGTGTCATAGATATTCTTTCAATACCTCGGGTTTAATGAGAATTTCATGTTCCCAAGAGATATCCTAATTTATTTAAATGTATCCCTATATTTGAACATTTTTAGGCAAAATTCAGTTTCTAAATATAATTAATAGTATTGTAGAATAATCATTTTAAAATCACCTCTAATTTTTGCCCCTCAGGATAAATTCCTAGAAGTAGTAATTTTGGGTCAAAGGATATGAAAATTTTCAGAAATACTGAAGCAATTTTCAGTAGTATCAGCAGGATAGAATTTCCTTTAAACTTCTCATAACTTCTTAGTTTTCATTGTATAAATTCTAAAACCTCAGCTTGGCTTTCAAAACTCTAACCTCACTTTACACTACTATAAATAATTCATTGAGACCATTATAGTTTCCTGACTCTCTAATAAATACAACACACTCTTTCTATCTCAGACTACTATTTATGTTACCTTTTATTTCAGAATGCTATCTATCTTCTTCCTCTGTCTATCCATACAAATCATGCCCATCCAGCTCAACTCTCCCTCATACGGCATATCTTTAATTGGCTTTCTTTCATAAATTACATTCCCCTTTCTCTGAACTTCTATGTCATTATCAAATATTTTTATTTTGAATTGAAAGTTTGTATATATTTCTGCCTAAATTTTGAGGTTATCCCTGCTCTATAAAACTATATTACTTCAAATGGCTCAATATTTAACAAAGATACTGTGCACCTCATAATGCTCAGTGAATGTCTGTTGAATTAATAATAAATAACTTACTAAGATAGTAACCTACACATTAATGAAACATAGCTAATGTCACATTCATTTCATTGACTAGTTACTCCTTGACAGTTAAAATTCTAGGAAGATATTATAAGAGGTCAATAAGTAAGACTATTTTCAGGATGTATTTTTTTCTCAAGTATTACTTTCTTTCCCTTTGTTTGTTATCAGATTAACAATTAAATTGCAATCAGCTTCCACCCTAAACCAACCTCAAAGTAGGTCTTAGAGTGTGCACTCTAACATTATCCATCCAAAATATGTACTTAGGAATTGAGAATATTATTAAAAAAGAAATAAAAATAATGATGTATTCTTGGAAATTATTAAAAATGATTTGTCCCATTGCAATGTTTTGGAAAGTACCAGAATATTTTCTCCAAGATTTATAGTTTTATGAACATAGTCAACTTTGGCAGTAACTTTAAAACTAATTATAACAAAGCTTTAAGACTTACTATGAAATTAGAATTCAACTCAAAAGTACTTTTGGGTAACCTTTAGGATTTGAATGCAAGATTTGTTTCTACAAGCTCTTACCACATAAGTTTGTGATCCTTTGACTAACGTACATTATTAGCTCCTTCAATTTGGATATGTTAAACCAGATCCTGAAATGATGATGACCAAAATTATATTGTTATAGTCTTTACCACAATAAAGTATTCACAAATGAAATTTCATTAAGTGATACAATATCCCTAGCAATCATTAATAGAAAATAAAATTATTCTGGATTTTCTGATATTGTCAAATTTTAGCAAGTATTAAGCTTATACAATAACAGCAGTCTCGGCATTATCCTTCCCTTAATATCACATTTCTAGCTATAAATCTTCAACATAATTTTTAAGACAGAGACTTTTGACTACACTCTGCCTCATGTTACAGAGATTTGATGGTCTTAAAAATGTCTAATTCTGCAAAATACCTTTAAGATAGCAAATATACTTTTATCTAATTAAAGTTATATTCTATTTTTCCTTCTGATTTCTAAATCAAGCTGAGTTTACACATGGAAAAGCACTTTAAATGATTACCCGTCACCTTGAAGATATTTGGAAGTCTTACTTCAACTTACAATTATTGTTTCTCTCTAATAACTCTAGTCTAACCCCACAGTGATAGCAAGAGACTCCAAAAGGTAAGCTACCTAATGATAAAGAATTGGGAGATTTCACTTTATCTCCAACTTCTCCAATTTCTTTTGTATTATTGAGAAGATATACATCCCTCACCAATCTAGGGCAGGCCCGTAAATACAGAACTAGGAAACTACCAATGCAGACCATAAAGTCCTCAACCTCAAATTTCATTATCGAATTCTGGTTTTTCATAGAGACCTATTAGTTAAGTTAAGGTTTTACATTTTCATCTTTAATAGTTCATCTACCAGAAACAGTTGAAGAATGGGAACAAAATACTCAAGAGAGCTAAATCTCTGATTTATGTGTTTGGAAGACTACCGACTTCTTATGTCCCAAAGATTTTGCAATAGTCTTCCATGTGTCATGTCTTTAATCCTGGAAATATCATTGTGAATTGGATGATCTTATCCCCATTTTTGTAGATGAAGTGAAAAAGCTGAAAAAAAGATAGCTTAGTGATATCACAAAGAGAAACAAAAAGTTAGTAAGTCAGGATCTAAGGCAGTGATTTGACGATAAATGTTAGGAAAATAAATAGAGAATTCATATTTGAAACGGATCATGGAAAACCAACTGAAAAAGAAAAGGAGAATGCTTGCCTTGTTTCTGATCCTGGACTGGAATTCTTTAACATCTCACTGCTGATCTGAATAGGCTATAATCCCAGGTCTGAGGACTGAATCCAAGCAGCACCTGTGCATGACGCTGAGTCATCTGTGTGATACTTCTTGCTGCCTTGAAAAGACCCTATGCCTAGAACAGAAAGTACTTTCAGGGACAGAAGGACATTGAACTGACCTATTCCCCAGCTGCCTGGAGAGTATTTCAGTCACAGGTCTAAGACTGTTTGCCTATCCAAAGGAACCTTTGGATGAATTGCTCATTCATCATCCCCATGTCTATAATCAGGGTTGCTCTCTGTAAGGGTGCTCTATTACTCCCCAGTAATATCAAAAAGGCCAAAGTTATACAAACAAGACAACTTTGTCCTCCACCCTATTGTGCAAGAAAGCTTACAATGCTGGTCTGTCTCTTTCTAGGTTGCTTGAATCCCTGCTAATGAAAAGACGAATAAGGATATATGTTAATGAGGAGTCAAGTGTAAATTGAATATAAACAAAAGGCGGGCCTTCTAGTCATGAAAAATATTTGAAAGTGATTTTTTCTTTCCTCATCTTTCACTCAGAATTCACTTGCTCATGTCAATCTTCCTCCCCTCAAAAGATTTGTTGAGAGATTAAATCATGCTATCAAAGATGTGTCTATGTATACATAAAAAGAAACAGGAACAAAACTATGCATGCTTAAATTGTTGTGAATATAAAAGATGCTCATATTCTCACTTACTATTTCATATGCTTGAGTAGGATTTCCAGATTTTAAACAATGAGTTACTAGTTTTCATGAATATATAAAAAGTGTCATATTTTTAACTTGAAGCTCTCCTATAAAAAAAGATTTTATATTCTCTATTAATGTAAGAAAAATTTAAAATAATATTGTTTTCCTAGCTGTGAACCTCATAACACATGAAATTCACTTTGAATAAAGTGAAAATTTCCTTTTATCAAAACTTTTTTGTTTGAACTTTACAGAAGATATGGAAAAAATCTAGAAGCCTATGTAATTAGCAGTGTAGCTTCTAATTCTCTCATTCTTTTCCATAACATTCCTAGTAACTTATCACTTACAAATATTAATCCTATACTGATCATCTCCATATTAATCCATCAAACAGAACAAATGCATTAATAGGGCATGTGGATATGCCACAAGAAGAGCCTAGGTATTTTAAATCTCCTATAGTGTATAAATTAACATATACATGAACATTAACAGATGGATATTTGGTATTTATTTCTAACCTAACGTGTTCCAAGAATAACACTGAAAAGAAAATACCAGATAATGCCTAGCAATTTAAAAAGCTACCTAAAATCAATTTAAGATAATAGTCAAAATCATGAGGAAACATTTGTCAGTAGCCAACCTCCTCCCCATAATGCCAAAGCCATACTTATCAGATGGATAACCATCTCTGAATAATGGTAGGATATGGTAGAGGAAATGAGCTGTGCAGAGATGCTGCTTACTAACCTACATGATCAACAGTATATAATAACTTCTTGCTCATGCCCTGTCTCTGCTACCAGATTCCTGGGAATTGAACAAAACTACCACCTCGATAAAATTCTGTACATCATAGGATATCTATTTTCTGGCCCCAGACTGGTGTTATGGTTGTCATGGTGATGTATCTTGCTTTAGACTCTGTTGATGCACATAGGCTGTGTATTTCTCTAAAGCAGAAGACAGCAGCTTTTTACCTATGGGATCTAGATAGAGAGGCAAGGCACAAAAGTTTTTTAGTAAAGCTCCTATTTTGTGAGCCCTTTTATTCAGTCCTTCTAGTAGGGTCAGTTCCTCATCATTACTTGCTAGAGCTGGCTGAGCCATTATTATTATTATTATTGTAACAGCAAATCTAAAACATATTTGTTTGTTCAGTCTGAAAAACTGAGTTCACTGGGGCTAACTACAATTTAGGCATGGTTCTGCATCCTTAAATTTTCATCACACCCCATCTCCTCTTTCCATTCACGAGAATTGGGCCTATTCTAATGTCACAAATTTCTGTATTGGGATCCCAGATTTCCCAATTCCTTAAAAATAATTACCAAAAATTTAAAGATTTTTATGGGCTGGAATTTAGAAATTTCTTGATAATTGCTTAAATATTTTCAGCATACTAAAAACATAAATGGTGATCTCAGCAACGTGATTAAGGTTATTTATTTTCCTTTGATTCCTATATAATTCTCAATTTATATCCTGAGTCCTGCTTTGTGACTGACTTTATTTAGGGGGGCTCCAAAATCACTGCAGATGGTGACTGCAGCCATGATATTAAACGAAGCATATTCCTTGGAAGGAAAGTTATGACCAACCTAGACAGCATATTAAAAAGCAGAGATATTACTTTGCCAACAAAGGTCCATCTAGTCAAGGCTATGGTTTTTCCAGTAGTCATGTATGGATGTGAGAGTTGAACTATAAAGAAAGCTGCATGCCAAATAATTGATGCTTTTGAACTGTGGTGTTGAAGAAGACTCTTGAGAGTCCCTTGGACTGCAAGGAGATCCAACCAGTCCATCCTAAAGGAGATTAGTCCTGGGTGTTCATTGGAAGGACTGATGTTGAAGCTGAAACTCCAATATTTTGGCCACCTGGTACGAAGAGCTGACTCATTTGAAAAGACCCTGATGCTGGGAAAGATTGAGAGTGGGAGGAGAAGGGGACGACAGAGGATGAGAAGGCTGGATGGCATCACCGACTCGATGCACATGAGTTTGGGTAAACTCCAGGAGTTGGTGATGGACAGGGAGGCCTGGCGTGCTGTGGTCCATGGGGTCGCAAAGAGTCAGACACAACTGAGTGACTGAAATGAACTGATATCCCGAGTCCTGCTTTGTCACATCCCACTCACCTTGTTCTTACCTCATGTAAAATGTACTTTTTTTAAAATGTACCTTAAGGCATTAGAACATTACCTTATCATTCTCTCTACCTCAAAGGCTCACTAATTTCTTTTCCTTTCCTTTCCTTCAGTCCTTTGACTGCCAGCTTTCCCTTCTGATCCTGGACTCTGCTTAATTGGTATTTCCTCAATGATTTTTTCCCTTGATCCATCCCAACCTCCCACCTCCACCCAGTACTTGACAAGATTAAGGTTCCCATACACTTTCCCTATTAGCAACCAGCACTTTTTCCAGCTGTATTTTTATCATTATTTCTATTATCTCTTAAACATTTGTCTTCATCACTACACTGCAAATCACATGAAAACTAGCACTGTGTACACACAATAGGCAACTGGTAAATAATAAATAATTATTGAATGAATAAGAATAAATTAATGAACATATGAATGAATAAGTGAATGTTCTGAAGACAATAAAGAGACAATGCTTTTGTTAGCATGTGTATCTGCTTTGCATTAATTGTGGATTATCTACAGTCAAGACACTTTTAATAATGTTTAATGTTTTCTAATATCAGACAGTGAATTTACTTATAAAGAGTATCTTTATTATAACATGTATAAATGACAAGCCTGAGTTATTTTCAGTTGAGACTATGACCTGCTTTAAAGATGAATGACTCATTACAATACTGTCTGCTCTCTACAGAGAATGCATGTACTGGGGGCTCTGAGACAAATAAGGCAAAGTCCCTATCGTGCAGAAGTTTGCAATTTATTCCAATCCCTCCCTCTCTTCCCCAACCCTGGAAAACACCATCACCTTCCAAACAAAACAAAACAAGAGCTTCGAAGCAATGAGAACAAAGTATAGTAATAAATTCTTTGTGCCGTGTATTTTTATATAAAAACTTCCCTAGCACTTTGTCTTGGAGAAGGCAATGGCACCCCACTCCAGTACTCTTGCCTGGAAAATCCCATGGACAGAGAAGCCTGGTTGGCTGCAGTCCATGGGGTCTCTGGGAGTCAGGCACGACAGAGCGACTTCACTTTTGCTTTTCACTTTCATGCATTGGAGAAGGAAATGGCAACCTGCTCCAGTGTTCTTGCCTGGAGAATCCCAGGGACAGAGAAGCCTGCTGGGCTGCCGTCTATGGGGTCGTACAGAGTCGTACACGACTGAAGCGACTTAGCAGCAGCAGCAGCAGCAGCACTTTGTCTATATCTCTCTGCAGTATTTTATCATAAATCGGATATGGTTTGAAGCTCTGTGGCAAGGAAGACATGATCCTTGCCCTCGCAAAATACGTATTCCAGTCAGGATACAGAATAAGACAAAGATATCCTTACATAGCAGAGTCAGGGCTCTACAGGAACTTGGGCCAAAGGTCAGTCTATGAGAGCACTTGAAAGGAAGAAAGCAAATTTGCCTAGAGAGAAAATTGTTGTATGCAATGGACCACTAAGACCTGGGTCTTCTTGAAGAATGGAGTAGGTTTGGTCAAATACATCAACAAGGGAGGAGCACTCTTGGAAAAAGAAAGTGAAAGTGAAGTTGCTCAGTCGTGTCCGACTCTGCGACCCCATGGACTCCTCTCTACCAGGCTCCTCTGTCCATGGGATTTTCCAGGCAATGGTACTGGAGTGGATTGCCATTTCCTTCTCCAGAGGATCTTCCCAAACCAGGGATTGAACCTGCGTCTCCCGCATTGTAGACAGACACTTTACCGTCTGAGCCACCAGGGAAGTCCTCCTGGAAAAAGAAACCATATAGCAAAATGCAGGTTCTCTTTATCAGATAAATTTAAAAATAAATGTGGCATTCATGATTAAATCTTATTTTAATGAACAAAAATTGGCTCCTCTGTCCATCAGATTTTCCAGGCATGAATACTGAAGTGGGTTGCCATGCCCCTTCTCCAGATCTTCCCAACCCAGGGATCGAACCCAGGTCTCTTGCATTGCTGGCAGATTCTCTACTGCCTGAGGGAAGTCCATAACAGAAAACACCAAAGGATAGTTTGGAGGGAACCATTTCCAAATTTTCTTCTGCATTTTTTATAAATGATAATTACCCTATTCACAGTACTAAATGGGTCCACTATAGAAGAATATTAATAGAGTGGTCATTGTAATAAAGAGGCTAATACCAATGGTAATGCCAATGGCTTTTTGACATCGTAGAAATTACTGTCTTCCTCCAGTTTTAGCTGCTTGGCAGCAGCAGTGTTGGAGTTATCTATACACAAAGTCATAAGAGAATATTCCCTCTGATTACGTATCTTGAAAAACTATAATAGCCTCAAAAGTTAAACAACTTGATATCCGGTATATTATGAACTCCTTGGAATTTGGAAAGATTGTTCTAGGACTCAGAAACTGTGAGTCAATGTCTTATTAAACTGACAGATGATAGTTGGTTTTTATCAAATGCCACCATCAAAGGAAATTTCTGTTTCAAATAAAACTTAGAAGAATATTTTCTGGTTCAGAAACTGAATAAATTGGAATTCTCATAAGAAACTCAGTGAAAAAGTACTGTTACATGTTTATAAATGTAGATTTACATCTCTGAATATTGACATTTTAAAAAAAATATCTGGAGAGGGTTTTGATTGACTTGTTTCTGTGATTTTTATTTAATATAAGACTTGTGAACTTACAATTTTTTTATTATAGTTTTTAAACAAAGTTGTCAATTTCATTTTAAAGAATTTTAAAGAATTTCATTCTATATTTATTCTGAGTCATTTTAAAAGCATTTTAAAATAAATTTAGGGTCATTTTTGATGAAAAAAAAAAACATTTACAGATCAGAAATTCCAGCCTCTGTGAATAATACTTATGAACATGTGACAGTACAACCAGATTGGGAAAGTGGAGAATCTGGACAATAGAATATTTTTTTTATCTTGGTTTAGCATCAGAAAATAAGTGGCAACAATTTTATCATCATAGAAATTGGAAACATAAGAATAACTTTTTGGTATTTCTTAAATTTTGAAAAAGATTTCCAAATATTAGGTTTTGCAATACCCATATTTTAATGTTTTATAGGTTTCCAGAAATGATTTTCTAAGCTCATAATGTCTGCATTGCCAAAAAAATGCCAATTTAACTATAATTCTCTGAAAAAAAAATTTAGATATTTTGGATACTATTTGTAGAGGTAGATAATTCAGTATAAAAACATCATAAAGGCACATCAGACATTCTGTACGTACTAACAAGATTTCTTATCTTTCTGTAGCCATTCGTAAACAGTTGTGATTTGATGGTCTGAAGGAAGACAGTGTGTTTAGAAAAATTTTCCAGAGTTCTAACTGGGCTTCTAGGTGTTAGTTGTATTTATATCTAAAACATTTATCTCACTTGCTGACTTTCAGAGATGAATCACTGGAAAACATATGCCTAAAAGAAAATAGACATGTCAGCTTAGTACCTATGTGCAAACGTGGGTGTGTATGAAAATATATTAGTAATGTCATCCCTACAATTATCATTACATATAATGCATGGAGTGTGCATACTATTGAAGCGACCACCCATGTGGACATAAGAGAATAATCTTTAAATACAAAAACGGGTGTAGTATATTCACAAGGGCACAGTCCATTCTCATTGCTGTGAACTCGACAGGGAATTGCATTTTTCATCTTCTTCCCCTGCAAAAGCAAGATTTCGTTGTATACTGCTAGAAATCATATTCCCAGCTGTGGCTGAGTGTAAACAAACTCAAAACAGGATATTGGGGTCTCTTTATTGATGCTGCCCTGGGAGGAGGCGGTGCATTAACAAGTGCGGATAAAAGTAGAAAAGGATGGGCTCTGAATTCAATGCAGTGAAAAGAAGGAAGGAAACCCTCAAAGGAAAGCCATTTACTTTCCAACACTATCTGATAAACAAATTTCCTCTTTCTTCCTCTAGACTCCAAAATGCCTGTGTTGGGCGTAGGGTCAATGGGATTGTGGAAAGGAGATAAAAGGACATCAGAGGCAAGATGGAGTTTCTCCAGACTGGAGGCATGTGATTATTTAAGGTGATTTTGAGGGAATTAAAAATGTCTTATTACAGATATTTTCCAGAATGAAAGAGTCAATTCTGTTTACAACTTTTTGTTTAGATCTAACAGTCTAAAAAGATTCACAAACAACTGGTACTTATATGCACTCAACACACGTCTTCTATTATGCACTTTTTTAAGAGTTAGAGAATGTTGACATAAGAATTTCTATGCAAGGCTATTTGCTGTGAATAATTATACAGAAAATACACTTGTAACCTAATTAATAAAGCAACAATCTACAAATTATAAGTGGAATCATAAAATTTTGGATAGCTGTTATTATATAGTTGTTATAAAGAACTTCCTTTGTCTAGGCTTTCTTTGAAACCGTAATTTGCATTTTGTTGATGGCCTAAGAGAACTTATATATAAATGATTAAAAACAGAAACAGGAGTTGTAAAAGCTAGATTGTGTGGTCATGATCACTAGATATCTTTCTTTGCCAGGTGCTCTACTTACAGGTGTTAGTTTGGGAAATGGATCCAACAGGTCTGTTGACATCATTTCTCTTTGGGAGACTTAAATGCACCACCTTGCAGCACTGTCCCACCACAGGTGACTGCCCTTCCCTTTTGTTTACTTCACAATTAGTTTCCTACACAGTGGAAGCAAACGGGGAGATTTCAACTGTTGGTAAATAAAGGGCTGTGCATGAGTGCCTCTTAATAGCTTATCATCGTGTGTAATCAAACTGAATAATTGCTGGAGAGGAGAGTTCCTACACATTGGCAGATGCCCGTGGGCTGAGCTCTGCTCTGGAATGTCACCACACAACAAAGCCCTGGATGGATAATGCATCAGCAGTACTGGGGCTCTAGGCATGTCACGCAGGTGGGGAGAAATCAGCGAGGTGAGGCAAATGTAAGTGTGCCAATGACACGGGAATGGTATTAGATGGATAGGGGGCAAGTAAAAAGACAAAGAAGCCAAGAAATTGAACAAAACAGCTTTCACCACTAAATGGAAATTACCTTGAATGCTGCATTGCACCAGTGACTTTGACAGCTGAAGCAGCGGCAAAGAGAACTTGACTAAGATATTGGCCTTAGCTGTTGGCTTTGCAAGGGGCTAAGTGTGGTTGGCTTTCTCCTGACAAGATCAATCACTATTCATACAACACAATGAGCTAAATTCAAGAATACTTTCTTGGGGGCATTCACAAAAAGATTGAAAAGCAGCAGGCTTTCCTATGCCCTGAATCCTGAGGGACACAGAAACACATTTTCTGGATGGCCATTTAACCTAAGAATGTTCCTATATATTACATAAAATCATGAACGTTTACTATTTTATGTCATGTAATTAGGGTTTGATGTCATTTATAAATCAAAAAATAGATTTACAGATTCTGGGTAATCTTAAATGCACATTTGTTCTATTCCATTTTAAACTGGATTTCAGCCTTATTTTCTTGTTCTCCCTGCCCGCATTATTCTCCTACAGAACATGGTATGTATATGGCAGATTGCAGGTACTTACTATTTGGGTTTTGCAGTGAGTTAGCTTTGTCATGTTCATGCATACAAACACACTCACACACACACAGGCACACCAAGTCAAGTGAGCCTCATTACAGGCTGGCATCCCCTGTGACAGACAGGTAACATCTGTGCTGCTTTGTCTGCAGTGCGTCTGCTGGGGAATCTTATTCACAAATCCTTTAGAACATACAAGCTCCCCCTTTATTCTCGCTCCTTTTTTTTTTTTTTTCCATGAGGATGGTGAATAAGAATTGAAATTCCAAATTAACTATTCCAGATAAAGCTTAAGGTTTTCATTAATATTTAAATTGAACTATCAGACGTGATGTTGCGATATTTCATACCAATAGCTTGCACAGAAAGGCTTTTAAATATTAAGGTTTCATCATTTTCAAAGGAAAGAAGGAGTTGTTCTTTTCTCTTAAACGGTGATACTATGGAAACTAATGTGAGCCGTGTAAGAAACAAACAAACAAAAAAGCATGAAATTAGCCATAGATGCTTAGGTACTATCTCTTTCTTTGCACTCCACCCTGAATAGGCTCTGTCAAATAGCTTCATTCCAGCACCTAAAAGGAAAGCAACTATAGCTGTTCAACCAGCAGTTTGGCTCTTTCCAGTGCTTGACTCATAATAGCCATTCAATAATCACTTAATATTTAACAAATAGAGACGTGAGCTAGATGTTGTAGAGAATACAAAGACATAATAAACTTGCTCCATCCTTGATCATGGTAGAGTATTGATAAATTATTCTCATGAATCACTGAGGAAAAATAGGAAGACTTTCTAGAAGAGAAATGACAAGAACTGGTCTATCATTGATTGGATGAGGAAGGCATTCCAGAAAAATCTAAGGCTATAAGCAAATTTAAAAAATATGAATTTTTCAGACGTTTGAAGGAACACTTAAATGGTGAGATGGCTGGGAGCAGAAGGTTCAGGTAGGGGGAAGAAGGTTCATCTAAGTTCACCACCTAAATGAGGTTACAGTTGAAAAGTTGAGACTATATCAGGAAGCACAGGCCTTTGAAACTTCTTCTCTCTTTCATAAGAAAAAAATCACTTAAGTGATGTTTTAGCAAGACAGTGACACAAAAATTACTGTATTGGGAACATTACCATAGCTATCCCAGAGTCCTGTCCATCTTTTTAATGGGAAAATATAAATATTCAATAAAGGCTATTTCAAATTTTTCTAATAAGCAGCACATCCTTGTAGCACCAGTGCTATAACCAATTTTCTTTGAGCTATTGATCCTTTGATCATCTTATAATATCTATATCAATCCTTGGTATGCTCTTATGTCTAATTAACTGCTTCTTCTATCTCCTTTAAAGGATCATCTTTCTCTACCTGGTTGTTAAAGACAGGGGCATCTCAGTGCTAAGATTTAGACTGGTTCTTTTCTTACTTCATATTCCCTTTCTAAGCTCTTTCTTTGTGTACTCATGATTAGAGAGCTATCTACCAATAGATGACTTTCAAAACACCTTGTATTTTATATTTTATATGTCCTATGCACAGCTATTTTTTCTGAGCTCCTGGCCCTTCAGATCAGATCAGTCGCTCAGTCGTGTCCGACTCTTTGCGACCCCATGAATCACAGCACGCCAGGCCTCCCTGTCCATTACCAACTCCTGGAGTTCACTCAGACTCACGTCCATCGAGTCAGTGATACCATCCAGACATCTTATCCTCTGTCGTCCCCTTCTCCTCCTGCCCCCAATCCCTCCCAGCATCAGAGTCTTTTCCAATGAGTCAACTCTTCGCATGAGGTGGCCAAAGTACTGGAGTTTCAGCTTCAGCATCATTCCTTCCAAAGAAATCCCAGGGCTGATCTCCTTCAGAATGGACTGGTTGGATCTCCTTGCAGTCCAAGGGACTCTCAAGAGTCTTCTCCAACACCACAGTTCAAAAGCATCAATTCTTCGGCACTCAGCCTTCTTCACAATCCAACTCTCACATCCATACATGACCACAGGAAAAACCATAGCCTTGACTAGACGAACCTTTGTTGGCAAAGTAATGTCTCTGCTTTTGAATATACTTTCTAGGTTGGTCATAACTTTCCTTCCAAGGAGTAAGCGTCTTTGAATTTCATGGCTGCAGTCACCATCTGCAGTGATTTTGGAGCCCAGAAAATTAAAGTCTGACACTGTTTCCACTGTTTTCCCATCTATTTCCCATGAAGTGGTGGGACTGGATGCCATGATCTTCGTTTTCTGAATGTTGAGCTTTAAGCCAACTTTTTCACTCTCCACTTTCACTTTCATCAAGAGCCTTTTGAGTTCCTCTTCACTTCCTGCCATAAGGGTGGTGTCATCTGCATATCTGAGGTTATTGATATTTCTCCCGGCAATCTTGATTCCAGTTTGTGTTTCTTCCAGTCCAGCATTTCTCATGATGTACTCTGCATATAAGTTAAATAAACAGGGTGACAATATACAGCCTTGATGATCTCCTTTTCCTATTTGGAACCAGTCTGTTGTTCCATGTCCAGTTCTAACTGTTGCTTCCTGACCTGCATACAGATTTCTCAAGAGGCAGATCAGGTGGTCTGGTATTCCCATCTCTTTCAGAATTTTCCACAGTTTATTGTGATCCACACAGTCAAAAGCTTTGGCATAATCAATAAAGCAGAAATAGATGTTTTTCTGGAACTCTCTTGCTTTTTCCATGATCCAGCGGATGTTGGCAACTTGATCTCTGGTTCCTCTGCCTTTTCTAAAGCCAGCTTGAACATCAGGAAGTTCACGGTTCATGTATTGCTGAAGCCTGGCTTGGAGAATTTTGAGCATTACTTTACTACCATGTGAGATGAGTGCAATTGTGTGGTAGTTTGAGCATTCTTTGGCATTGCCTTTCTTTGGGATTGGAATGAAAACTGACCTTTTCCAGTCCTGTGGTCACTGCTGAGTTTTCCAAATGTGCTGGCATATTGACTGCAGCACTTTCACAGCATCATCTTTCAGGATTTGAAATAGCTCAACTGGAATTGCATCACCTCCACTAGCTTTGTTTGTAGTGATGATTTCTAAGGCCCACTTGACTTCACATTCCAGGATGTCTGGCTCTAGGTCAGTGATCACACCATCATGATTATCTGGGTCGTGAAGATCTTTTTTGTACAGTTCTTCTCTGTATTCTTGCCACCTCTTCTTAATATCTTCTGCTTCTCTTAGGTCCATACCACTTCTGTTCTTTACTGAGCTCATCTTTGCATGAAATGTTCCCTTGGTATCTCTAATTTTCTTAAAGAGATCTCTAGTCTTTCCCATTCTGTTCTTTTCCTCTATTTCTTTGCATTGATCACTGAAGAAGGCTTTCTTATCTCTTCTTGCTATTCTTTGAAACTCTGCATTCAGATGTTTATATCTTTCCTTTTCTCCTTTGCTTTTCGCTTCTCTTCTTTTCACAGCTATTTGTAAGGCCTCCCCAGACAACCATTTTGCTTTTTTGCATTTCTTTTCTATGGGAATGGTCTTGATCCCTGTCTCCTGTACAATGTCACGAACCTCATTCCATAGTTCATCAGGCACTCTATCTATCAGATCTAGGCCCTTAAATCTATTTCTCACTTCCACTGTATAATCATAAGGGATTTGATTTAGGTCATACCCGAATGGTCTAGTGGATTCCCCTACTTTCTTCAATTTAAGTCTGAATTTGGCAATAAGGAGTTCATGGTCTGAGCCACAGTCAGCTCCTGGTCTTGTTTTTACTGACTGTATAGAGCTTCTCCATCTTTGGCTGCAAAGAATATAATCAATCTGATTTCGGTGTTATGTCCATGTATAGAGTCTTTTCTTGTGTTGTTGGAAGAGGGTGTTTGCTATGACCAGTGCATTTTCTTGGCAAAACTCTATCAGTCTTTGCCCTGCTTCATTCCGTATTCCAAGGCCAAATTTGCCTATTACTCCAGGTGTTTCTTGACTTCCTACTTATGCATTCCAGTCCCCTATAATGAAAAGGACGTCTTTTTTTTTGGTGTTAGTTCTAAAAGGTCTTGTAGGTCTTCATAGAACTGTTCAACCTCAGCTTTTTCAGTGTTACTGGTTGGAGCATAGACTTGGATTACTGTGATATTGAAAGGTTTCCCTGGAAACAAACAGAGATCATTCTGTCATTTTTGAGATTGCATCCAAGTACTGCATTTCGGACTCTTTTGTTGACCATGATGGCTACTCCATTTCTTCTGAGGGATTCCTGCCTGCAGTAGTAGAATAATGGTCATCTGAGTTAAATTCACCCATTCCAGTCCATTTCAGTTCGCTGATTCCTAGAATGTTGACATTCACTCTTGCCATCTCTTGTTTGACCACTTCCAATTTGCCTTGATTCATGGACCTGACATTCCAGGTTCCTATGCAATATTGCTCTTACAGCATCGGACCTTTCTTCTATCACCAGTCACATCCACAGCTGGGTATTGTTTTTTCTTTGGCTCCATCCTTTCATTCTTTCTGGAGTTATTTCTCCACTGATCTCCAGTAGCATACTGGGCACCTATTGACCTGGGGAGTTTCTCTTTCAGTATCCTATCATTTTGCCTTTTCATACTGTTCATGGGGTTCTCAAGGCAAGAATTAGAATTTCCTCTTTGGCATATCAAGAAAACTTACCACTACCTGAGATGCTAAATATGTATTCAATATTAATAGTATCAATCTCTTCCTTGTAAAAATATAGGCTCTTTGTGGGCAGAAAGTTTTACCATTTTGTTTACAAATGCATTCCCATGTTTATCACAGCACCTGACACATAAATGGTACTCAATAATATTTTTAAATGAATGAATGGCTGAATCTCTAGTTCAAACTATTGTTTATCACCTTCAATGATATATCAAGTGAACAGACTATTTTAATCACCAATATTCTTTAGAATTACTGGCACATAAGGAGCCTTACTCGTGGCTCAAATGGTAAAGAATCTGCCTGCAAATCAGGAGACCCAGTTTCAATCCTTGGGTCAGGAAAATTCCCTGGAGAAGGAAATGGCAACCCACTCCACTATTCTTGCCTGGAGAACCCCACGGATAGAGGAGCCTGGTGGGCAACCGTCCATAGGGTCATCAAGAGGCAGACAGGACTGAGTGACTAAGCACAGCACAATACCGGCACATAAGGGGTTTATGGTTACATTTTTGTAACCATATTTTTGTTACAGATTTTGTAACCAATTTTTCAAGTGTCCAAGAAAATTGGTTACATTTTATTTTATACTTCTCTAAAGATAGTGTACCCCTTTATTATTCAAACCTAAGGAAAACAACTATGAATTTATTCCATAAATTCCACTAACTACCCCATGGTAAATTATTGATAATCTCTCTCCTGGACTATTTTAATCACCACTTTCCCCTGTTTTCAACTTCACACTATAATTATGCTACTGTTCAGTTGCTCAGTTGTGTCTGACTCTTTGTGACTCTATGGACTACAACATGCCAGGTTTTCATGTCTTATAATTATATAGACATTAAAAAAATATGTATTTGGCATTACACAACCCTGCGTAAAACACCAAAAAGGCTTTCTATTGTTGTTAAGATTAAAAAAAAAAAAAAAACCCACATGATCAACATAAAGAACAAAGCCTTGCATGATCAAGCTACTACTTACCTCTCCATCTCTGCATGTTTTAACATTCCTTTGCCCATGCCCACTTCTGCTTTCTCTGCACCAGCAACAAAGCCTTCTTGCTTCAGATTCTCACACTTTGCAAGCCCTCACACTGCTCAGAAGACTTCCACTTTTCTCTTAACCTAGTTAATTTTCTTTGCTCCCTTTAGAGCTAGGCTCAGAGATACTCTCCTCAGAGAACACTTCCACATCTCCTTGACTCAGTCAACAGTCCTTTAAAGAACTTAAAACTACAATTTGATATTTGTGTGTATCTAGTTTTGTTTATATTGCAAAATATCATCTATGAGCCATGCCCTGTATTGGACACTTTAAATACAGCAGTAAACAATGGCATTTATGCAGCTAACATTCAACTGAAGGAGGCAGGCAATAACCATTATAGTGCATATTATAATGTTAAGCTGTAATAAGAGACAAAAAAAAAAAAAAAACACCAAAATAAAGCAGGTGATTGGTTATGGAATATAGAAGGTATTACAATAGGTAAGGTGGTCAGGAAAATTATTTCAAAAGAGTCAATATTTAAACAAATAAGAGGATAAAGTAAAGGAGAGAATACTACAAATATCTGAGCAAAGATCACCCCAAGCAGAGAGGCTAAGGGCAAAGGCCTTGAGGTATTAGTATGCTGGGCAGGTTCAAATTCCAGCCAAAGCAACAGTGTGGGTAGAACTAAGCGAGCAAGTAGGAAATGAGAATAAACAAAAGGTTTAAGATCATATGGGTTATTATAGGCCAATAAAAATTGCTTCAAATTTGCATTTTGTTCTGAGGGTGTGTTTCTGGGAAAGTGTTTGAGAACAGAAATGTAAGAATCCAATTTTACTTTTAATGCAGCCGACATGTGGAGACTAGGTTATGGTAGCAAAAGAGTAGAAGCAGAGACTAATTAGGATGCTATGCAATAGTATGAACAATTAACTAGGAGGATAATAAAAATGATGGTAAGATGTTAAATTCATAATAAATTATGAAAGTAAAGCCAGTAGAGATGACTTGGATGTAAGACATGAGGAAAAGAGAAAAATTGAGAATGAGTTCAAGATTTTTGGCCCAAGCAACTGAATGAATGTAGGCAAAATTTGCAGAAAAAAGAGCCATTGGAAAATAGATGAAGTTTTGAGCTTTGAACATGTTAACTTTGTGTTGCCTATTAAGAATCCAAGCAATGATGTCAAGCATACCGTTGGATATACAAGGAAAAGTTCAAGCTTTAGAACAGTATTGGTGCTGACTTTATTTAGATATTATTGACACATATCACTGTATTAGTTTTAGGTTCATAATGTAATACTTTATTATTTATATATATTGCAAAATGATCACCATAATACATCTATCTAGTTAAAATCCATCACCATGTGTGCTTACAGCATTTGTCTCATGTCATGAAAACTTTCAAGATTTACTCTTAGCAACTTTCAAATATGCAATATAGTATTATTAACTGTAGTCACATGCTATATATTATATCCCTATGATTCATTTAATAACTGGAACTTTGTACTTTTTAACCCTTTCACTCATTTAGCCCACTAATGTTGCTGATTTCAACCAAAATGAATGAAACTGAAAGTCAGACTGGAATTCCTTCTTAATAACTTAAAAATAATTATTTGTTTTCCAATATGCAGATGAAACCAAAGTATTTGACCAGTAATTGTGCTACTGTTGGAGAAACCTATGGGCATAAATAGGACCTACATCTATTCTTGTCTGAAATACTGATGGGTTGAAAATAGGTGCTAAATAAACCCTGGATGTTTTGTTTTCATTTTCTTTGGAAACCAAGATAAGCAGACGAAGAAAATGACAGCAACTCAGCCTTTGGCATAATGAAGCCCTAAGAGAATTTACAGAACAAAAATCTATAAACTGTCTAAAGGCAAGTATTAGGAATGATGACAGAAGACATGTAATAGAAAGAGCCGTGGAGAGGGAATTAGCCTTTGCATTCTGGCTCTCTCAACAACATATTTGTTAACCTTGAGTTAGTATCTTCAGCTCTCTGGCCTGCAATAAAATCTGCTCACAAAGTATACACAATCTCTGTATTCTTCCAAATTTGAAGGAAATTAGCCTTTTTGTTAATCACTTACATTTCAAAATGACATTTTTTTTTCCCCCACAATATTTATATGGACTGCAACATTAATATCTATTTCAGAAACTTGAATCTGGGCCATATGCCATTAGTTAATATTTTTCTACTAACTGAAATTACCAAATCCTTTTTAGCCATGTACTTAAAAGGAAACTGTCAGCTTATATAAGTTTTTACACTTTGAGTAGTCATTTTGGGAGGACATAACTTAACTACAATCACGAAGAAATGTGTAAACAATTGAGAATTCCAGGAGGAAGGAAGAACTGTCAGTGTTTAAAAAAACAATTTTATAATTACTCTCACCTACATGGACTTAAAAAAACAATAACAACACAAACCTTTGAAAATATAGTATGTGCATCACTATAATTAATAATGAAAAGATAATACAATTAAAAAATTTTAAATATATCTAGTATAATCTACTTTTGACTTGGTAGTCCAGAAATACTTGAGGGCACTCATCCAAAAAAAGAGACTCAAAATAAACATGAAGACTGCTGTACTTCCTGAATATTGTTTTTAGGTGAAATGAATGCTCATATTTGATTTCAAAATTAGATATAGTACCACAGTCAAGAGAACTTTTTTCTCATTCTGAAAACTGCTGCTGCTGCTAAGTCTCTTCAGTCCTGTCCAACTCTGTGCGACCCTATAGACGGAAGCCCACCAGGCTCTGCCGTCCCTGGGATTCTCCAGGCAAGAACACTGGAGTGGGTTGCCATTTCCTTCTCCAATACATGAAACTGAAAAGTGAAAGTGAAGTCGCTCAGTCATGTCCGACTCTTAGTGACCCCATGGACTGCAGCCTACCAGGCTCCTCCATCCATGGGATTTTCCAGGCAAGGGTACTGGAGTGGGATTCTGAAAACTAGCCCCAATATAAAGTAAGGATATTCTACAGGGACAAGACTAATTTATATTTAATATAACACATGATAGTATTAAATATGGGGTTCTCAAGGCAAGAATACTGAGATGGTTTGCCATTTCCTTCTCCAGTGGATAGAACACTGAAAGATGAACTCCCCAGGTTGGTAGGTGCCCAAAATGCTACTGGTGATCAGTGGAGAAATAACTCCAGAAAGAATGAAGGGATGCAGCCAAAGCAAAAACAATACCCAGTTGTGGATGGGACTAGTGATAGAAGCAAGGTTTAATGCTGTAAAGAGCAATATTGCATAGGAGCCTGGAATGTTAGGTCCATGAATCAAGGCAAATTGGAAGTGGTCAAAAGGAGATGGGAAGAGTGAACATTAACGTTATAGGAATCAGCGAACTAAGATGGACTGGAATGGGTGAATTTAACTCAGATGACCATGATATCTACTACTTTGGGCAGGAATCCCTCATAAGAAATGGAGAGTAGCCATCATGGTCAACAAAAGAGTCCGAAATGCAGTACTTGGATGCAATCTCAAAAACTACAGAATGATCTCTGTTCATTTCCAAGACAAATCATTCAATACCACGGTGATCCAAGCCTATGCCCCAACCAGTAATGCTGAAAAAGCTGAAATTAAATGGTTCTATGAAGACCTACAAGACCTTTTAGAACTAATACCCAAAAAAGATGTCCCTTTCATTATAGGGGACTGGAGTGCAAGAGTAGGAAGTTAAGAAACACCTGGAGTAACAGGCAAATTTGGCCTTGGAGTACAGCATGAAGCAGGGCAAAGGCTAATGGAGTTTTGCCAAGAGAACGCACTGGTCATAGCAAACATCCTCTTCTAACAACACAAGAGAAGACTCTATACATGGACATCACCAGATGGCCCATCACCCAGTGACGGTCCCATCACTTCATGGCAAATAGATAGGAATACAGTGGAAACAGTGGCTGGCTTTATTTTTCTGGACTCCAAAATCACTGCAGATGGTGACTGCAGCCATGATATTAAATGAAGCATATTCCTTGGAAGGAAAGTTATGACCAACCTAGACAGCATATTAAAAAGCAGAGACATTACTTTGTCAACAAATATCCATCTAGTCAAGGCTATGGCTTTTCCAGTAGTCATGTATGGATGTGAGATTTCGACTATAAAGAAAGCTGAGTGCAGAAGAATTGATGCTTTTGAACTGTGGTGTTGAAGAAGACTCTTGAGAGTCCCTTGGACTGCAAGGAAGTTCAACCAGTCCATCCTAAAGGAGATCAGTCCTGGCTGTTCATTGGAAGGACTGATGTTGAAGCTGAAACTCCAATACTTTGGCCACCTGATGTGAAGAGCTGACTCATTTGAAAAGACCCTGATGCTGGGAAAGATTGAGGGCAGGAAGAAAAGGGGACGACAGAGGATGATATGGTTGGATGGCATCACCAACTCAATGGACATGGGTTTGGGTGGACTCTGGGAGTTGGTGATGGACAGGGAGGCCTGGTGTGCTGCAGTTCATGGGGTCACAAAGAGTCAGACATGACTGAGCAACTGAACTTAACTGAGTATTAAATAATTCTATGATGGTGGCTCAGATGTTAAAGAATCTGTTTGCAATGCAGGAGACTGGGGTTCAAACCCTGGGTCAGGAAGATGCCCTGGAGAAGGAAATGGCAACCCAACCAACTCCAGTATTCTTGCCTGGAGAAGTCCATGGACAGAGGAGCCTGATGGACTACAGTCTATGGAGTTCGAAAGAGTCAGACACAACTGGATGGCTAACACTTTCACTTTCAAATAATATATAATTTGTCAATATATTAAATTGTATACTACCATTAACAAAATACTACCACTAAATATTGGGCTTCCCTTGTGGCTCAGCTGATAAAGAATCCACCTGCAATGTGGGAGACCTGGATTTGATCCCCGGGTTGGGAAGATCCCCTGGAGAAGGGAAAGGCTATCCATTCCAGTATTCTGGCCTGGAGAGTTCAATGGACTACACAGTCCATGGGGTCGCAAAGAGTCAGACACAACTGAGCAACTTTCACTCACTCACACCACTAAAATGGATATATATAATTTATTGTACCTATTTTTAACTTTCCATGAAATAGCTCTTTCCTTACTCCAGGAAAAGATGACTGACTACTGTGTTCTCTAGCACACAGTTTGCTAAACTGTCTTCAGCAGAACATTAGTACTCAAGAAACTATTAAATAGGTACTCTAAAATATTAATAAATAATAACAGTTATGTAATATATAAACAGGAGATCATGGTCAAAGAAATGTTGTTGTTCAGTCGCCCAGTCGTGTCCAACTTTTTGTGGCCCCACTGACTGCAGTAGGCCAGGCCTCCCTGTCCCTCACCATCTCCTAAAGTTTGTCCAAGTTCATGTCCATTGCATTGGTGATACCATCCAGCCAACTCATCCTCTGATATTCTCTTCTCCTTCTGCCCTCAATCTTTCCCAGCATCAGGGACTTTTCCAATGAGTCAGCTGTTCACATCAGATGACCAAGTTATTGGAGCTTAAGCTTCAGTTTCAGTCCTTCCAATGAATATACAGGACTGATTTCCTTTAGGATTGACTGATTTGATCTCCTTGCAGTCCAAAGGACTCTCACAAGTCATCTCCAGCACTGCAATTCAAAAGCATCAGTTTTTAGACACTCAGCTTTCTTCTTGGTCCAACTCTCACATCTGTACATGACTAATGGAAACACCAGAGCCTTGACTATATGGACCTTTGCTGGTAAAGTGATGTCTCCACTTTTTAATACACTGTCTAGGTTTGTCATAGCTTTCCTTTCAAGGAACAAGTGTCTTTTAATTGCATGGCTGTAGTCACCATCTGCAGTGATTTTGGAGCCTGGGAAAATAAAATATGTCACTGCTTCCACTTTTTCCCCATATATTTTTCATGATATGATGGGACTGGATGTCATGATCTTAGTTTTTTGAATGTTGAGTTTTAAGCCAGCTTTTTAACTTTCCCCTTTCACTGTCATCAAGAGGCTCCTTAGTTCCTTTTCATTTTCTGTCATTAGAGTGGTATCATCTGCATATCTGAGGTTGTTGATATTTCTTCCAGCAATCTTGATTCCAGCTTGTGGTTCAACCAGCCTGGCATTTCACATGATGTACTCTGCATATAAGTTAAATAAACTGAGTGATGATATACAGCCTTGACGTACTTCTTTTCCAGTATTGAGCCTGTCCTTGTTCCATGTAAAATCTAACTGTTACTCCTTGACCTTTATACAGGTTTCTCAAGAGGCAGGTAAGATGGTCTGGTATTTCCATCTTTTTAAGAATTTTCCACAGGTCGTTTTGATCCACATTTCAAAGGCTTTCACATAGGCAATGAAGCAGATGTTTTTCTGGAATGACGTGGTTTTCTCTATGATTCAACAAATGTTGGCAATTTGATCTCTTGTTCCTCTGCTTTTTCTAAACTCATCTTGTACATCTGGAAGTTCTTGGTTCATGTACTGTGGATTCTTTACCAGCTGAGCCAGTAGGGAAGCCCTGGTAGCATGGGAAATGAACACAGTTGTCTAGTAGTTTGTACATTCTTTGGCATTGCCTTTCTTTGGGATTGGAATGAAAACTGATCTTTTCCAGTCCTGTGACCACTGCTGAGTTTTCCAAATTTGCTGGTATATTGAGTGCAGCACTTTCACAGCACCATCTTTTAGAATTTTAAATAGCTCATCTGGAATTCCATCACCTCCACTACCCCTGTTTGTAGTAATGCTTCGTAAGGCCACTTGACTTCACAGTCCAGGATGTCAGGCTCTTGGTGAGTGACTACACCATGGTGGTTATTTGAGTCATTAGGATCTTTTTTTGTCTAGTTCTGTTTATTCTTGCCACCCCTTTTTAATCTCCCTGCTTATGTTAAAAGAGATTAAAATGATCTCTTACCATTCCTGTCTGTTGTGCCTATCCTTACATGAAATGTTTCCTTGATATTTTCAATTTTCTTGAAGTGATCTCGTCTTTCCCAGTCTATTGTTTTCCTCTACTTCTTTGCACTTTTAATTGAAGAAGGCCTTATCTCTCCGTGCTATTCTCTGGAACTCTACATTCAGTTGACTATATCTTTCCTTTTTCCCTTGTTCTTTGCTGTCTTCTTACCTCAGTTATGTGTAAAGCCTCCTCAGACAACCACTTGGTCTTCTTGCATTTCTTTTTCTTAGGGAATGTTTTGGTCACTGACTCTTATACAATGTAATGAATCTCTGTCCACAGTTCTTCAGGCACTCTGTCTATCAGATCTAGGCCCTTAAATCTATTTTTCACCCCCACTGTATAATCATAAGGGATTTGATTTAGGCCACACCTGAATGGCCTAGTGGTGCTCCCTATTTTCTTCAATTTAAGCCTGAATTTTGCAATAAGGAGATGATGATCTGAGCCACATTCAGCTCCAAGCTTTTTTTTTGTTGTTGATTGTATAGAGCGTCTCCATCTTCAATTTATCTTGAGCCATGGGCCTAACATTCCAGGTTCCTACACAATATTGTTCTTTACAGCATCAGACTTTACTTTCACCACGAGATACATCCACAGCTGAACACTGTTTCTGCTTTGGTCCAGCCATTTCATTCATTCTGGAGCTATTTGTAATTGCCCTCTGCTCTTCCCAAGTAGCATATTGAACACATCCTGACCTTGGGAGCTCATTTTCTGGTGTCATATCATTTTGCCTTATTATACTTTATGGATTTCTCATGGACAAGAATACTAGAGTGGTTTGCCATTCCCTCCTCCAGTGGACCATGTTTTGTCAGAACTCTCCACTATGACCCATCTGTCTAAGGTGGCCCTGCATGGCATGGATCATACCTTCATTAAATCACACAAGCCCTTCACCACAAGAAGTCAGTGATCCCTGGGAACTTTGAAACAATTAAATGCAGTGCACCACACCAAATCTAGCAAATGGTTTGCTGCTGCTGCTGCGTCACTTTAGTCGTGTCCGACTCTGTGTGACCCCATAGATGGCAGCCCAGCAGGCTCCCCCATCCCTGGGATTCTCCAGGCAAGAACACTGGAGTGGGTTGCCATTTCCTTCTCCAATGCATGAAAGTGAAAAGTGGAAGTGAAGTCGCTCAGTCGTGTCCGACTCTAGCAACCCCATGGACTGCAGCCTACCAGGCTCCTCCGTCCATGGGATTTTCCAGGCAAAAGTACTAGAGTGGGGTGCCATTGCCTTCTCCGAACAAATGGTCAGGACTTAGTAAATAAAAACTAACAGTCAATCCCAAAGGAAATCAATCCTGAATATTCACTGGAAGGACTGATGCTGAAGCTGAAGTTCCAATACATTGGCCACCTGATGCAAAGAGCCAAATCATTGGAAGAGACCCTGATGCTGGGAAAGATTGAAGGCAGGAGGAGAAGGGGATGACAGAGGATGAGATGGTAGGATGGCATCACTGACTCAGTGTCCATAAGTTTGAGCAAACTCTGGGAGATGGTAAAGGACAGGAAAGCCTGGTGTGCTGCAGTTCATGGAGTCACAGAGTCAGACACAACTGAATGACTGAACAACGAAACTTGTGCTGCTGTTGGGCATGGTGGGGAGGTGGTGAATACACAAGCACAGCATCTGTCTGAGCCCTGATTGTATTATGGCACGTTGTGCATGCATGCTAAGTCGCGTCAGTCATGTCTGAACCCGTGTAACACTCTAGCCTGCCAGGCTCCTCTGTCCATTGGATTCTCGAGGCAAGAATACTGGGGTGAGTTGCCATATCCTTCTCCAGGAGATCTTGCCAACCCAGGGATCAAATCCATGTCTCATTTTGTCTCCTGAATTGAAAGGTGGGTTCATTTCCAGTAGCACCACCTGAAGCCCATTATATACTCACATGTACTTTACTTTCGACTCAGTGACCCATTCCCTGTGAGTCTGTAATATTCTCTGTGTATGTATATAGAAGTTCATGTAGCAAAACTCTTTTGAACTTAGTAATTTCTGTTACTATAAATATTTATTCTTTAAAACAACTTTGCTTTTAATTTACAACACTTTTGATATGTCAAAATTTCAAATACTTTTGACTTATAAAAAGTGTTTTAAACTATTATTCCAGTTTTGCAGGTGAGAAAATATAGGTTTAGAGATGTTAAGTAACTTTCTGAAGACCACACAGGAGGCACCAATATAGCAGAGCTGAGACTTCAAATCCTCATTTCTGCCACTGTACCAAAGCAGGCAGCTTGAAACATTTTCTGAAAAGTTTGTGAAATTCTTACTAAACTTATTTTATTTTAACCCATTAAATATTGGTAAACATTTGATAATATTTGATATTGGTAAATATAAGATAATTCTGTATATCAGTATATTTTATTAACAAGCCTGGCATCCTATAGTCCATGGGGTTGCAAAGAGTCAGACACAACTTAGTGAGTGAACAACAATGAGAAATACATGAATAAAAAAATCTCCTGGGTCCTCAAATCTCAGGAGATTTTTTTATTCATGTATTTCTCATTGTTGTTCACAATATTGTTGTTCACAATAAAGAAACTCCTTGTTTTATATAGAAAATACCGGATATATTTAATTTGTACATAGGTAAAACATCCATGGAGTTCAAATGTTAAGACACAGTAAAACATATTCAGTGCAAATTCCCTCACATACACACCTCTAGGCATGATACACAAAGTCACTCACCACCAAGAGGACCATACATTTCCCAACTGCACACACATCTCTCACTTCTAAATAGTAATGAGGTCCATATGCAGAAGCTCTGGCCCATCTCCTCGTGAAAGCTAACCATTATAAATGTTAAGGTTTTGTATTTTTATGCACTTAAATATATTCACCCACTTTTCCTCACTTTTACACAAAATACAATATAAGGTACATATTGTTAAAATATCTTTTTTCTTCCCGTATAACAACATATATTGGCAATCTTTCCCTAGTTGAAAGAACAGATTAACTTAATTATTTTCTCACTATTACTTTAACTTCATGCAGTATAATGTATTGAACCACATCCTATTAACAAATACTTTTTTCAATCATTTGCTATTACAGGCTGAACCATATTAAACTGCCAGCATTCAAATGCTTTTGAACCACATAAAATACCAATTTCATATAGTTCAAACTAATATTAACAATCCTTGAATAAATTCCCTTGTATATTTGTGATTTTGTACTGAGGCAAGTAGACTCTAGATTCCCAGAAGTACTCAAAGAATATGCAATTTTAAAGTATTTTCTATAATTTTAATATACTTTGCCAATTTACTCACCATTAAAATTATACAAATTTATACCTCCTACAATCAGAGTACTGTCAGACTTTGGGAAATCTGTCAGTGCTATGATTTTAATTTTCTTTTCTCTTATTCTATCTTCCTCTCTGTCCCTGTCTCTCTGCCTCTGTTTACCTATCTCTCTGTCTCTTCTGTTTAACAATCATTTCCTTTATGCTCTTCAGATTTTTAATCAAGTCAAAAAGTTCTTTCCACCCTCAATTTATAAGTGAATCACCTCATGTTTAGAGAAGGAAATGGCGACCCACTCCACTGTTCTTGCCTGGAAAATTCCACGGACAGAGGAGCCTGGAGGGCTACAGTCCGGGGGGTCACAAAGTCAGACAGGGTTGAGAATAGATGCGTACACCTCATGTTTTCTTCTAGCACTTTTATAGTTAATTTCTTATATTTAAATATTTTACCTATTTGAAATATATCCCTAATAAACATTGTATATTGGTCCAAATTTATTGCTTTCAGATGTTTTCCTAGCTGTTCTAATGCCACTTCCTAGGTAGTCTATCTCTTCCCCAGTTGATTTTAGATACTAACTTTAACATATACATAATTCTCATTATGTGTTTGTGTCTATCCTAGAATATCTAATCTTTTTCTTTGATATGTCTCTCTGTTGTTATATAATTATCACACCATTTAATGTTCAATACTTTGTATTTTAGTATGTTAGACTAATTCTTTCTCATATTCCTACTTCTCAGAATTTTCCTCACCATTTTAAAAAATTTCTACATATGTTTTATTTCCTACATATTTTTAATTTTCTTTTTAAAATTTAATATACAATTTAAGACTAGGTAATATCTGCTTCAAATATAAAACTCAAGCAAAATACATTCATTGCTGTCTCCTGTCTGCCAATACCTTTACAGGAATTATTGCTGACAGAGTTTTTTGTAACATTTAAGAATTTATTTATGCAAATTCAGTAAGATAAATATAATTTATTCCCTCCATTTTATATATAGTGGTATGCTATACACCCTGCTCTACATCTTTTGTAAACAATCTTTATCCAAAGAGAATATCAAAGAAGTCAAAAATATATATTATTTTAATCCTCATAACAATTCTCTGAATTATGTAATAAGGAAGAAACTGTGGTAAGAAAGGTTAAGTAAATAAGTCAAAGTCACATAATTTTACATGTCGGAACTGGAAATTGATTCAAGTCAGTTGGATAGTGTTCATCACTGAATCATCTTAAATGTTTCTGATCATTATTGTTTCTTTTGCATCTTCCCCATTTCCTTATGGAATTTTTTCCCCATGAAGATCTTATATTTAAAATGGTATAAATCTCTTTTGGACTGAAATTCTAGTCAACAACCTCATGGTTCTGAGCACTGATTTCACTCTTTAAAGAAAACAAGTACTACATGTATCTGCCAAGTGTTTGCAACCTGAAAACTGTTTGAGTCATGGTGGTGGTGGTGGTGGTTGGAAAGTGGAGTGAAGAAGGAAAGTAGGAATTGATGAGTAGCTGAATAATCACTGTGAAATGCAAGGAGTGCAAATGAGCTGGTAAAGAAAGACAATTTATTCAGTGCTAGCTACAGAAACAGGGACTGGGGCTGATGCATGACAACATCTTGTACATGTAAGCCTTCCAAATCCATCTCAAGGGGATACTTGAAGTAGACTTTTTCTTTTTGGCTGCTCTTATTCTAAATCTTCTTTCTATGTTTGGGTAATCTCCCATTTTAGCATTCTGGGTGGGAGGCATAGACTACCTCACCCAAAAATCTGAAAGTGGTAGATTTTTATGTCCACAGCCTCTCTTTTCCCTAGGTGGTGTGTCTTTGGCTCCTCCAGTCACACAAACCTGCTCTAAACTTTAGATGTGAGGTAAGGAATCTGCTCTGCTCCCTGCTCTCTATACATATCTCTGGGCAACAGGAGGAGATGGTCGTAAAGTGGCACCCAGTTTCTTTTATCAAATGTGTGGAAGGATAAGCAGCAATGAATTATGGTCAACTCTGGAGGCATATTCTTCTCATGGGGCCAACACTCCCTTATTTTTCTTTTTGTTCCTGATTCTGCCATCTCAAAACCATAATCACTGTTCTATGCTCAAGAAACTCACATCTCATCTGGCATAATGTATAAGATCTCACCAACCCCACTCATCAGTTTTCCCTATCTGAAATTTTCACCAGTCTAACAAATGATTTTGGGTTAAAATGCTATATATCTAAGTGACTATAGTCACTAGAATTTCTATGGAAATTATCACAGTTATCCATTACATTTAATCTCCATTGGTAGCAATTAGATTGGTGGATCATTCATTGTTACCTTGGAAACTAACATTGAGGACAATTGAGTATATTTCAATTGGAGAGAGACTACCCAGAACATATACACTCTAAAAGAGCTCAGATTTCCTCCTTGTGTTTGTCTTATCTACATCCACCCCAGGCAGAGGGTCTTGTTGCAATATTTCCATAAAATCCATGCAATGGCCTGTTTACCAGTCCATTTTTGACCCACTGTTCCTTCCCTCACTCTTGTAAATTTATCTCTCATTTTTGTAAATTTATCTCTCATTCTTGTAAATTGTACATTGGTTGAGTAGTTACACCTTTATTGAACAAGTTGGATTCATACTGATTTTATTGAGATCCTATTCCTAACTCTACTAAAATCACTGGTCTGCATTCTTTCACAAAACTAGTTTGCCCCTTGTTCTTTCTGAAAAACGTTGTAGCTTGGAAGTTATAGTACATTGGTGAAAGTATTTTCAAATGACAAAAATGTAGGAAAGAGTTTTAGAGAAGAGACATCATATTATCATAAAACATGTTTTGGTTTTTGTTGTTTGTTTTTATCCTTTCAGGCAGCCCCAAAAACAACCACTAAAGAAATCCTTCTGTATTATATCTGTGTTATGTAGAACTCTTTCACTTGGGAGTAATAGAAAACATATTGAGCTATAGTGTGTGTATTCTAAGAATATTTAGTGTCTTATAAAACTCAAGGGCATGTATGCAGCTGAACCATAAAAACGGACTGAGAACTTGTATGGGAGTGCTCCAGAGAACAAAGAAAGGACCTTCTCTCCACTGCTAATCTCAGATTCTCTGTACAGTGGTGCTGTCTTTGTCTACTGACTTTTGAGCAGATTTTTTTTCTATCCCCGAGCTACATGGAATATATTATTCTGTATTATGCCTTCTCAAGGAAGAAGTCTACTTAACTCAATATGGGCATTCAGATTTTACTATTGCAAAATTTTATTTAACTGTCTCAGTGGAGGGTCATGCTGGCCACTGTCACCTCCATGACTATTTATCATATGATATTCTCCTACACTGATCATCTCTTCTGAGAAATTTTCCCTAGCCTACCTCCTTGTGGGCTGAATGAAGTGCCCCTCCAACTGCTTCCCTTAGTTCCATGTGTGTCTTTGTTTTATTGGATCATAATGATGAAGAAGGGCAGAAGAAGTTCCCAGAGCAAGGATGCAGAAGGAACTAAGAAAAAGTGGCCAGACAGGCAAATAAATCTGGTGAGCACTATATTTGAACAATGACGTATTTGGATAATGCTTTTTGCTTGTGTTTGTTTTGTCTTATTTTTTCTCTTCAAAGGGAATTAAGCTCAAGAATGTTGATGAATCAGAATGCTCCCATTTCTTGAAGAAGAAAAATACTTTTCAATATATTTTTATTAAGATATATGCTGAAGGAGTATATATATGTTGGGAAAGGAGTACATCAAGCCTGTATATTGTCACCCTGCTTATTTAACTTCTATGCAGAGTACATCATGAGAAATGCCAGGCTAGGTGAGGCACAAGCTAGGATCAAGATTGCTGGGAGAAATATCAATAACCTCAGATACGCAGATGAGACCACCCTTTTGGCAGAAAGTGAAGAGGAACTAACGAGCCTCTTGATGAAAGTGAAAGAGGAGAGTGGAAAAAGCTGGTTTAAAACTCAGCATTCAATAAATGAAGATCATGGCATCCAGTCCCATCACTTCATGGCAAATAGATGGGGAAACAATGGCAACAGTGACCGACTGTTTTCTTGGGCTCCAAAATCACTGCAGATGATGACTGCAATCATGAAATTAAAAGACACTTGTTCCTTGGAAGAAAAGCTATGACCAACCTAGAAAGCATATTAAAAAGCAGAGACATTACTTTGCCGACAGAGGTCCATCTAGTCAAAGCTATGTCTTTTCCAGTGGTCATGTATGGATGCAAGTGTTGGACCATGAAGAAAGCTGAGCTCTGAAGAATTAATGCTTTTGAACTGTGGTGTTTGAGAAGACTCTTCAGAGACCCTTGGACTCCAGGGAGATCAAACCCAGTCCATCCTAAAGGAGGTCAGTCCTGGGTGTTCTTTGGAAGGACTAATGTTGAAGCGGAAACTCCAATACTTTGGCCACCAAATGCAAAGAACTGACTCATTGTTTCCAATGACTCTGATGCTGGGAAAGATTGAAGGCAGGAGGAGAAGGGGACAACAGAGGATGAGATGGTTGGATGGCATCACCAACTCGATGGACATGAGTTTGAGCAAGCTCTAGGAGTTGGTGATGGACAGGGAAGCCTAGCATGCTGCAGTCCATGGGGTCGCAAAGAGTTGAACATGACTGAGCAACTGAACTGAACTGATGCTGAAGGTAAATTTTATGTATGTACACACATACACATATATAACCATAAAGCTTCTCAAGGTAAAACTTTGGCAGCTGTCTTTCAAATCTAACCTTAGAAAAAATAGGGATTTCATTAGGTTGTATATAATGTAAATGCTGTAAATATAAATTCTATTTTTTTTTCTAATTTTATTTTATTTTTAAACTTTACATAATTGTATTAGTTTTGCCAAATATCAAAATGAATCCGCCACAGGTATACATGTGTTCCCCATCCCGAACCCTCCTCCCTCCTCCCTCCCCATACCATCCCTCTGGGCCGTCCCAGTGCACCAGCCCCAAGCATCCAGCATCGTGCATTGAACCTGGACTGGCAACTCGTTTCCTACATGATATTTTACATGTTTCATTGCCATTCTCCCAAATCTTCCCACCCTCTCCCTCTCCCACAGAGTCCATAAGACTGTTCTATACATCAGTGTCTCTTTTGCTGTCTCGTACACCGGGTTATTGTTACCATCTTTCTAAATTCCATATATATGCGTTAGTATACTGTATTTATGTTTTTCCTTCTGGCTTACTTCACTCTGTATAATAGGCTCCAGTTTCATCCACCTCATTAGAACTGATTCAAATGTATTCTTTTTAATGGCTGAGTAATACTCCATTGTGTATATGTACCACAGCTTTCTTATCCATTCATCTGCTGATGGACATCTAGGTTGCTTCCATGTCTTGGCTATTATAAACAGTGCTGCGATGAACATTGGGGTACACGTGTCTCTTTCCCTTCTGGTTTCCTCAGTGTGTATGCCCAGCAGTGGGGTTGCTTTGAAACAAAAATATGTCTCTTAATGTCACTAGATTTTTAATGGGCTGCTAAAATATTCTTATCTTTTACAACAGTCTTAGGATTTTGAGACTAAAACAAAATTATATATTTTGTTATATTCTTATGTACTACCTAGTCATCCACATTCACATTTGCAAATACAGATGTAGAAAGACTGTTCAATTAGCAAATTACATGATGCACATGAGTGCATGCTCAGTTGCCTCAGTTGAGGCAACTTTTTGAGTTGAGTCTGACTTTTTGCAACCCAGTGACCATAGCCCACCAAGCTCCTCTCTCCGTGGGACTTTCCCAGTAAGTATACTGGAGTGGGTTTCCAGGTGCTCTCCCAGGGGATCTTCCTGATCCAGGGATCTAACCCACATCTCATGCATCTCCTGCATTGCAGGTGGATTTTTTGTTCACTGCTGAGCCACTGGGGAAGCCCCAGCAAATTTCATTGTGTTTGACCATTATAATATCTTAATTCTCTGTATTCCAGAAAAAAAAAATGTTAATAATATTATTCTTATGGGATAAAGATTAAATATATAAGAAATGGGGGTGTCCCAGGTGGTGCAGTGTTAAAGAATCCACCTGCCAATTAGGAGACCCAGGATATGTGGGTTCAACCCCTAGGTCAGAAAGATCCCGTGGAGGTGGAAATGGCAACCCACTCCAGTATTCTTGCCTGGAAAAGTCCATGGATAGAGGAGCCTGGTAGGGTACAGTCCATGAGGTTGCAAAGAGTTGGACATGTCTGAGCACACACACACATAGAATTATGTTAGAGTGAATTAGAAAGTGTCACATGTCTTGGTGATTAATGTTCTCTTCCTTCCCTTAGCCCATACTCAATAGTTGACTGTATCTACCTAAATCCCTTTCTACTTAACTCATAAACTGTACCATCTTAATATTCCTACAAAATGGTCCTTCCTTACCTTTATTTGTTCTCATCTAGATTTCTATAACTTTTAAATCTTCTCCGGCTTCCTGACCATGGTCTAACAATCTGTTCTCCACACAAATACCGAGAGATCTCTGGTATGACTGTACCATTTTCCTCAGTAAATATAGAGATGACTCCTTACTGCATTTTCAATAAAATATGAATTTCTCAACACAATGTATAGCTCCTACAAGATTGGCCTCCTACCTGCCTCTCTAATTTCATTATTATCATGTTCCAACACTGAACTGTATGTTGACCTATGTGTTTTTGTTTTGTTTTTTTTCCTGAACAGTCTCTGCTCCTAGATGCCTTTGAATATCATATCTTCTCTGTGTCAAAAACATAAACATCCTTCTCCCATAGACCATCATGATAACAGCAACTCTTCATTACCTGGTGATCTACAATGACAATTCAGTCACTATAGTTTTTCTTCTGGAAACCCTTTCCAAAGTTTCAATGCCCCTAAGTGAGGTCCTGAGTGAGGACCTTTCCACAATTTCTCATAGTATCCTGTGCTTCCTTTTTTCATTACATTTATTGTATTTAATATGCTCCACTGTCACAGGTTTTTAAAAAGCCTGTTTTTCTCAGTAGGTT
This sequence comes from Bos taurus, assembly GCF_002263795.3. NCBI lineage: Eukaryota > Metazoa > Chordata > Mammalia > Artiodactyla > Bovidae > Bos > Bos taurus. Next base: position 37,329,993 of record NC_037348.1, on the reverse strand, counting down.
ATTATTATCACATGACATAATGCTTTGCTTGATCATTTTTAGGTCCTTTCAGAATTAACAAATACATAAATATATAAAAGGAACTGTTCTATTATTTGCCCATTTCTTACCTCAGACTGTAAAATAGGAATTTCTAAGAAATACTGGGAGACAGCTGCTGTTTTCTCTCCAACACTCTTCAGTCTCCCAAACCTATCACTTATTCAGTCTTCCTGTACCACCTCTAACAGAAGAGCAAGGAGATGATGTAAAGTGAGGCTACAGGAAGAAGGTCTCTGAGCATGTATAGCTCATTCTCTCTAGGAATTTGCCATCTTCTCTTTCCCCAGTTTATGCCCATCTGGACAGACCTTATCCTTTCAAGAGACGGTATCGAGTTGCTGGGTCCTATGCAATGACTAGGTGAGTAAAATCAATTCAGAGATAAACCAGATTTAGCTTTAAATCTAAGCCATATGTCACAGTCTGATTTTACTGTTAATAGTGATAGTAGCTTCATCTCCATTTGACTCTTATGTCCATTTCTCAATTGGTTTATAATTTGGGGGGACAGAAATGTAAATAATTAGTCCCTTCAGAGATCTTCAAAGTGATGTGAAGGTAATACAAAGTAACATGAGGGGGTCAAAAGTACAAGTTTCAAGTTATAAGGTAAGTAAGTCATGGGAATGTGATGTATAGCATGGTGACCATATTTTTCTATAAAGCAATACAGAATTTAACACTTAAAACTGCATTTAAACTAACTTAAAGGGAGCCTTTTCAGTAGGAAAATGTGCCTAGAAAAACACAATAATAAAGTTGTTTTAAAATTTGTCCTCAATAGCTAGTTATGGATTTGTAATTTATGTTTAAACATAACTGAACTCCCCATCATCAGAAGCATGGATTTGAAAATTTACAGCCCTTTAGATGTTGCTGGGAGAAATTAAAGAGGCCTTATTATTCACTGCAGTCAATACTCAACTTCTATAGCTTTGATTTAAAGAGTTAATTTATCTTTACTGAGGAAAATTATCAATACAAAATCTAAAATTAATTGTATGTTGAGTTAGAGGAGACTTGAGTAAAGTACTTTAAAATAACCATTACCTTGAACGGTGAACTCTGTGTGACCTTTACTAGAGCCATATGATGTTAAAAAATTAAGTGAGTAGAAAATTAAAAGGAAAATGTTCTATCATTTTTCTTTGGTCTCACTGACACCATTGCCCTCTATTTATCTACAACCAAGAGGCACTTAGTACTTCCAATAAATATAAAGTAAAATCATTTTAGGGTTAACTTTAGAGCAGCAGAATCAAAGGGAAGCTAACTGCTAGAGAAATGTGAGGCAGCTCTCTGTGGTGAAAGCAGATTAAATTGAGAGAGAAAGGACCTGAATTCTAGATAACTTTACTATGTTAAGTTACTCATATCTCTAAGTCTCAATTTCTTCCTTTATATAATAAGGATGATGATGCCAATAATACAATAATTTTATATGGTAATGTAAGAAAGTGAATAAGAATTATAAAAGGTTCATATATACATACATATGCATAAAATTCTTAAAACATTGAGCATATAATTAGTAAATAGTAATAACAGCAAACACAAAATACTTGATACATCCATGTACTATCCAAATGTTCTACATGTATCAGGTCATTTAATTCTTACAACTCTATGTAATAGATATTATAGGTAAAATACTAGTTAATATTATTGCTTACATTACTAGAATCTCTAAAACATTTATACATCTCTTGTGCCCCCTATATACATTATCCTTTTGCATTCCCACACCTATTTATTTTGAAGGCTGCTCAATGGCAGGAATCATGGTAATATATTCCATAGCTCCTAGGATCTCACAGTTTAATAACACATCAGTAAAAACAGCCAACAAAGCAAAGAATGTGGTAGGCCAAAGGCTTACCTCAGAGATTTAAAGACAAACTATGGGCAAATTGTCAGTTCTGCCTAAGCAATGGCAGTTCTTTGTGGCCCCAAAGCTTATCACTGCACCCGGCACCTGGTAGCTAAGACATAGATGAGGACATGAGTGAATCAGGGACACAATTAAGTGTCACATATGGATTATTTTACTCACAGATTTGAGGCATAAACAAAACAAACAAACAAAAAACAACTGAAGACCCCTTCTATAACACAGAGCGTGCTTATTACCCAAGGCTAGATTATAGTCAACAGCAGGAAAATCATTGGGTTCTGGCATACATATGCTCTCCAATATGTAGAGAGAGAATATACTTGCATATGCCCAATTTATTCTTGGAAGGAATCAAAGACAACCCAAAAAAGGCCATATGTAGGGCTACATATATAACAACAGATCTGAACATATGGTTTTTAAAGCATAAGCAGACTAACTCCCTTCCTTCGTTTCTATCCTCAAGGAGTTCATAGCTGAAGGAACAACGGGATCATTAAAACAGCAATTCAGCTCACAGAGAAAGGGAACCTCATGCAGAATATGGTGGAGGTCAAGGATGGCTTCTTAAGGAGAATAAGCATGAGCTAAGTCCTGACAGTAGAGAAGACAACCAGCCAAGTAAAAACAGAAGAAATGACATTCCAAGCAGAAAGAAGAGCCTGTTTACTTCAGCTGGCTCAACATGAATGGAAAAGCTGTGGGTTAGAGAATGCTGGAATAAGAAGCTGGAAGGCAAGGCAGGAGCAGATAATGGAAGAACAGTTGTACCACACTTAAAATTCTAGTTTTCGTTCCAGAAGTAACAGAACTAGTTCTAGAAGTAACAGGCCTTAACCTAACAATACGTTCTAGGTATAAAACAAGTCTGTGTTAACTATTTGAGAGTTAGGAATATGATATATAAAATAAGATGATAGGAGCTTTTAAATTTTTATCTTTACCATGAGTGAATGAGTCTCATAATAATACACCTAAAAATTGCAACTTTATGCTTGTGAACATGGAAAAAAATGCTCCAGCAGTGGTCATTCCATTCTTAGAGCAGTGTGTTAGTCACTCAGTTGTGTCTGACTCTTTGCAACCCTGTAGACTATAGCCCACCAGGCTCCTCTGCCCATGGAATCCAGGCAAGAATAGTGGAGTGGGCAGCCATTCTCTTCTCCAGGGGATCTTGCCAACCCAAGGATTGAACCCAGGTCTGAATTGCAGGCAGATTCTTTACTGTCTGAGCCACCAGGGAAGTCCCTCTCACCATAGGTGCTATGCCAAAAATCACAGTATAAATGGACACTAATTATACAAAAGAATGAGGGACACATCATAGTAGCCTCCAATCATGTAGGAGGAGAGGGTGACTGGAAAGAAGCAATTGGTGAACAGATGAGTCATTTTCAATTCTTTTCTGGAAAATGATATGAATTTGTTTAAATGATTTGTTCAAAGAGATATATGTTCATTTGGAGATCATCTCTAAAGGTATACATAAAAGAAAGAATTCAAGAGAGCTGTTTTCAAAAAGGTGATAATAATATAAATGTATAGAATATTTAGAATACATTAAAAATGTTAATATATATTCTATAGTGGAAAAAGATTGACACAATATTTTAAACAATGAAGTACGGTAATGAAAGAAAAAATCTAAATGGACTGTTAACAGTGCTGTCAATGATAGGATTATAGGTGGTTTTTGTTTTTTTTGCCTACTTATGTTTTTACATTCTATAGTAGACATACATTTCCTGGATAAATAAAACATTAAACATTTATTCAAATTAAGGAATTTGCAACAAAGAGCTAACCAATGAAATAAAGAGTTATAAAAAGAGAAGATATGTTTCTATCAACACAAAAGCAAAAACAGACTGTATATGATTCAATAAATTTTGTAAATTTTAAAATATTTCTTTGTTTAAAAATTTCAGTGTTGTAGATTCACAGATAATTTAATTTAGGTCAACATTGTTTCATTATTATTTTTACTGTTTGCTCTTTTACTGTTTTGGAGTAAGTGCTTTCATAAACCCTATTTAAGAAACTTTCAGTGATCTCCAACTCACAATGTTGAACAACTTTAAAAACAAATGTAATAAGTGCAATGAAAAACCAAGAAGATAGCTAAAGAAATATGAATCAGTTTAAAGAATGTACAATAAGTAAATCTAGAAGTATTTTTAATTTAAATTTTAAAAAGCTCAGTGTAAGAATATTATGGTTTAAATTCCATACATGTATAGAAGTTACACCTTAAAATGGTTATCTCATTCTAAACTACATCTTTTGATATAAGAACTATGTAAGCATAGTACTTTGCATATATTCAGGTAATGTTTCTGAGTATATTACACCTACATATGCTATGCAAAATGTTTCAGAAGATTAAATTATCCTAGCCACATTTGGGAAGCAGCAGTATGTCTGTCATTGCATGTAAACATATGCAGATTTATGCAAAAGATTCTTAAATATGTGTACCTAAAGTCCCAAACTCCCCACAGACATGCAAAGCCAGAAGGTTTTGTTTATTTTCAATTTATTGGAAAGCCTATAAATGGGACTAAAGAAATAGATATGCTTATGTTGTATGTTAAATTTGGGGCATCTGTTTGTGTGCTTTTCCTTAATTTCTTTGTTATTTGGCCAAGATTTTAAACTCATCTGCAGTAATCTGTATAGTAGACCTAATGCAGGTAAAATTTTCATTTGCTTCAAAAAGTCCTCCCAGAGTTAAGAAGAGAGAGTTCATGTACCATTTTACATAATGAATTTGATTCTTTCAGCACCTAAGTCCCTTCTGATGACTTGTTTGATAGCCTCTGGGCAGGGGATGGGGGAGTTAAGGGGGGTGATGGTACATTAACTCTTGCAGGTTATTCAATAGAATATGAAACATTGTGAAAGTGTTTTGCCAGGGTGAAGTCACTTTTCAGATTGGGAGATTTATCATAACATAATGAATTAACCTCAGTTTTATTAAATAAGGATAACAAAACACCACTCTCATAATAGAAATCACAAGAGTGGTTCTGATGGTTTTAGAAATAATGCAGTATCAATAATGAGAAATAAGCAATGATATGAATATTTCCTAAAGGAATTATACTAGATTTTAAAAAGTAGTTTCTGAAAAGCTGCTGTACTGAATTTTTTGCATATCTAGTCGATTTTATCAAGGGAATTAAAATATTTTCATGGGTGTTCCCTGGTGATCTAGTGGTTAGGATTCAGCACTTTCTCTGCAGTGGCTCAGGTTCAGTCCCTGGTAGAAGCACTGAGATTCCACAAACTGTGTAGTGCAACTAGATTTTTTTATTTTTTTTTAATTTTTTATTATTATTATTTTTTTTACTTTACAATATTGTATTGGTTTTGCCATACATCAACATGTATCCACCACAGGTGTACACGTGTTCCCCATCCTGAACCCCCCTCCCACCGTCCTCCCCATACCATCCCTCTGGGTCATCCCAATGCACCAGCCCCAAGCTTCCTGTATCCTGCATGGAACCTGGACTGGCGATTCGTTTCTTATATGATATTATACATGTTTTAATGCCATTCTCCCAAATCATCCCCCCTCCCTCTCCCACAGAGTCCAAAAGACTGTTGTATACATCTGTGTCTCTTTTGCTGTCTCGCATACAGGGTTGTCATTACTATCTTCCAAAATTCCATATATATGCGTTAGGATACTGTATTGGTGTTTTGCTTTCTGGCTTACTTCACTCTGTATAATAGCTCCAGTTTCATCCACCTCATTAGAACTGATTCAAAATTTTTTTAAAAAGTGGGGGAGTTCCCTGGCTTTCCAGTGATTAGGACAATCAGGGAACTAATAAGACCCTGCAAGAAGCACAGAGTTGTCAAAACACACACACACACACACACACACACACACACACACACCCAGAACTATGTAACATTTAAAACATGGACCCCAAATTCTTGACCCTATTCCCATCAGGAGGTAAAGTATATGTTTCTTCTTTTTGAATCCAGAATCTGTCACTGCTTGATCAATAAAATAAGTAATATCATTGAATTCTGAACTGGGGCTTCAGTAAGTTGACAGCATTTAGTTCCTGTCTCATGGGATGCTCACGTTTGGGACCCAGCCACCATGCCAAGAATAAACCAAGGAGCCCATAGAGAGAATCAGGTGAAGATGAACTGAGGTCCTTTGCCCTCAGGCCCAGCTGAGATCCCAGCGAAAAGAAACACCACTTTGCAAACCACAGGAGTGAGCTCTATTCGCTCAAATGGTAAGGAATCTGCCTGCAATGCAGGAGACCAGAATTCAATCCCTGGGTCAGGAAGATCCCCTGGAGAAGGGAATGGCTACTCACGCCAGCATTCTTGCCTGGAGAATTCTATGGACAGAGAAGCCTGGGGATCCATCCATTCCATAGAGTTGCAAAGAGTCGGATACAACTGAACAATTCCCCACTATTGAAAGTGGATTGCCTAAGCATATAGAGTAGAATGAAGCATTCCCTCACTAAGCCCTCCCCAAACTGCAGACTCAAAAGCTAAACAAATGATCATAGATTAAAGTTGCAGGTTTTGAGATTCTTTGTTATGCTGCTATAGTTAACCAAAACAGTATAGTTTTCTACAGTGACATTCCGTATGTGTATATGTGCATCTGTGTGTGTGCATGCTCATGTTTCTATGTTTTAAATACATTTATATTTGCTCACATGTGAGTCTGGGGAATAATGTATACCTCCAGAGAGTTGGTTCCAACTTAAGGAACCTGAAACTTAATTGTTGTAATGGCCTAGTGATGGTTCTGAACTACACAAAAGCATATAAACAGGTTCTGGTATAAAAGATAGAAGGGCCAAGGAAGAAAGAGCGTTCAAGGACCTGTGCTTTAGAGTTACTGTAATGTTTACCTGAACTGAAGGCACTTCTCTTGATTAATCAAACCATATTAACTTTATCAAGAGTTGTTCCTATTTCCCTCCTCTCCAATTAAATGATAAAGTAAGAAACTGTGGTTCTGCTCACAATATTTAACCAACTTCTGCTTGATTGTACAGGTTTAGTTAAAGTGTTATGGCCCATTTCGGAGGAGGATTGCCTTGAGAGATTATTTTTCATTTCATTTTCTCAAAGAATACATATTCAAATTCAAATTTCAACTCTTCTCCTCCAATGTACCTTCCAGAGGAGAAGAATTCAAATTTGAATTCGATTATGTACCTTCCAGGGGCTTCCCTAGTGGCTCAGAGGGTAAAGAATCTGCCTGCAATGCAGGAGACATGGGTTTGATTCCTGGATCAAGACGATCCCCTGAAAAAGAGAATGGCTACCCACTCCAGTATTCCTGCCTGGGAAATTCCATGGGCAGAGGAGCCTGGCAGGCTACAGTCTATGGGGACACCCATAACTGAATGACTAACTCTTCCAACTCCTAAAATACCTTCCAACCAGGTTCAATAGGAAGTTGCTCTGGCATTCAAGATTGCAACCACCTGACATGATCTTGGATGGATACCTGTGCAGAGGAACCCATCAGTGATGTCTGAATTTTCCCTCTAGGAAAGAAGGGGCAAATTAAATAGTTTGTCATTAAATCCTTAATGTGAATTTTTTTTATCAGCTCCCATTATATGTAACATCTAGCTAAAAGTTCGTTTGGATAGCAATAGAGGAAGTTACTCTCCTCAGGAAATCAGGTATTGAGCTGAGGATGGGACAAAGTTATTCCAGTCAAACTTCACAATTTTGTCTGTCTAAACTCATTATAGTAAAGCTAAGTCAAAGAAATCATATACCTGTATTCAATGGGATTTTTATCTTCCTAGTCTTTGTTGGTAGCATCTTAGACTCAAGCAAGCACGTTCAAGTTTTCTTTCCACCCAGGGACACTTAGCACTATACTACTTTAGTGTCTTCTGAGCCTGCAAAAGTGAATGAGTATCCCGGTGCCAACTTACTACCAGAGAGTAACCTGGGCAAAGGAGAAATTCAGGTTATGACTCTTAAGGCTCCTTAAAATGCTCATTACCACTTAAAAGTGAATTTTGCATGGTTCCATGATCAAATTCTTAAGACAAAGGCTGTTTTCTGTTCCAAAAGTAGCTTTGTCAGCCAATGGCCTTTGCTGTCTTGAAAATTCACACCTCTGGTGGCCACTGTCCTGCCCCAATGTGCGTTGGTGTCAGGTTAATACTGCAATCCCTTGTGATCAGTGTTCTACAGTTTTTACTGTATATCCATCCCTCCTCTTCATAAATATTTCCTGGTCTGCCTCCCTGTTCTGCCCTAGAGGTCTATAACCATTTCCTAAAGTGGCTTTTAAAAACTAAGGTATTTTCTTCCCCTCTATTAAGATGTCTCTGCAGAAGTAGACAGGAGGCAGGAGCTGTTTCTGTCATCATTATTTCCTTCAGACTGTTTTGCACGTGTATGTGTCCCTGCCCCAAAGAGTCTGTCTTGTATATTAACATCTCTTGATAATTCAGAGTGAAATTAACTTATATTTGCCCCAGTGAGGAGGTATAAAAACAGTGCTTTCCAATTAGATGATTATGTACCAAGTACCTGCCTTTCACAGGGTCTTTGTTCTGTATTTTTCAGTTTATGTACATACAAACATACGGTTTCATTTATTTATATCTTGGCATGATAATAATTTCCTAGTACTTGTTTTCCTTATGACTGCTAGCTGATACTATTCCTGTGTAAATAATCATGTCAATTCAAGACTTCTGTGGAAACTTTAAAAAAGATGACTAACTTCATAATGGTGCTTTACAACAGTGAGATGAGTAAAAACAAAAAAAAATAAAAATAAAAAAGATGACTAATAAGGAGCAGATAATTGAAATTGAGAGTCTACCATTATGCGTAAACTCATTTCACAGAATTTGAAAGGATTTAGATCATTAAAACATTGAGAACAGCAACAAAAATTCAGGCTGCATAGTCATATTCAATTGCATATATGTTGCTGCAGCTGCTGAAAAAAATGAAACCCAGTTTTACTTGAGAAAAGGAAAACAGTGGTGAGAGGGAAAGGGGAATGCCATTTTTAGTTTTAACTACACAAATCCTATCCTTAGTCCCTTACATAAATTCTTTCACTTGCTACCAACAATAGTAATATAAGATATTTACTAAAATTTCCATTTTACATATGAAAAAACTGAAATTCATCTAAGTTAAGAAATTTGACCAAGTTCAAACAGCTGTTATATTTCAGATCCATGATTTTAAACCTGATCACTCATAACAATCTGAGGTTTTTCAATAATGCCATACAAAGAGCTTTGCTGTTGCTGTGTAGTTGCTAAGTTGTGTCTGACTCTTTGTGACCCCATGGACATAGCTCACCCAGCTGCTCTGTCCTTGGGGTTTTCCAGGCAAGAATACTGGATTATGTTGCCATTTCCTTCTCCAGGGGCTCTTCTATACCACCCAGAGATCAAGCCCTCATCTCCTGCATTAGCAGATATTCTTTATCACTGAGCCACCAGGGAAGCCCGTACAAAGAGTTAATCTGAAATAACAAGTTCAGTTCAGTTCAGTCGCTAAGTCATGTCTGACTCTTTGTGATCCCATGGACTGCAGCGTGCCAGTCTTCCCTGTCCATCACCAACTCCCAGACTTGCACAAACTCATGTCCATCGAGTCACTGATGCCATTCAACCATCTCATCCTCTGTTGTCACCTTCTCCTCCTGCCTTCAATCTTTCCCAGCATCAGGGTCTTTTCCAATGAGTCAGCTCTTCACATCAAGTGGCCAAAGTATTGGAGTTTCAGCTTCAGCATCAGTCCTTTCAATGAATATTCAGGACTGATTTCCTTTAGGATTGACTGGTTTGATCTCCTTGCAGTCCAAGGGACTCTCAAAAGTCTTCTCCAACACCACAGTTCAAAAAAGCATCAATTCTTCAGCGTTCAGCTTTCTTTATAGTTCAAATCTCACATCCACACATGACTACTGGAAAAAACATAGATTTGACTAGATGGACCTTTGTTTGCAAGTAATGTCTCTGCTTTTTAATATGCTTTCTAGGTTTGTCATAACTTTTCTTCCAAGGAGCAAGCATCCTTTAATTTCATGGCTGAAGTCACAATCTGCAGTGATTTTGAAGCCCCCCCAAATAGAGTCTCTCACTATTTCCATTGTTTCCCCATCTATTTGCCATAACATGATGGGACTGGATGCCATGATCTTAGTTTTCTGAATGTTGAGTTTGAAGCCAAACTTTTCACTCTCCTATTTCACTTTCATCAAGAGGCGCTTTAGGTCTTCTATGCTTTCTGCCATAACAGTGGTATAATTGGCATATCTGAGGTTATTGATATTTCTCCTGGCAATCTTGATTCCAGCTTCTGCCTTGTCCAGCATGACATTTCACATGATTTACTCTGCATAGAAGTTAAAAAAGCAGGGAGATAATATACAGCATTGACTTACTCGTTTCCCAATTTGGAACCAGTCTGTTTTTCAATGTCCAGATCTAACTGTTGCTTCTTGACCTTTATACAGATGTCCTAAGAGGCAAGTAAAGTGGTCTGGTATTCCCACCTCTTGAAGAATTTTCTGCAGTGTGTTGTGATCCACACAGTCAAAGGCATTGGCATAGTCAATAAAGCAGAAGTAGATGTTTTTTTGGAACTCTCTTGCTTTATCAATGATCCAGCAGATATTGGCAATTTGATCTCTGGTCTTCTGGCTTTTCTAAATCCAGCTTAAACATCTGGAAGTTCACGGTCCACATACTGTTGAAGCCTGGCTTGGAGAATTTTGAGCATTACTTTGCTACTGTGTGAGGTGAATGCAATTATGCAGTAGTTTGAACATTCTTTGGCATTGCCTATCTTTAGGATTAGAATGAAAACTGACATTTGCCATTCCTGTGTCCACTGTTGAGATTTCCAAATTTGCTGGCATATTGGGTGCAGCACTTTAACAGCATCATCTTTTAGGATTTGAAATAGCTCAACTGGAAATCCATCACCTCCACTAGCTCTGTTCATAGTGATGCCTCCTAAGGCCCACTTGACTTTGCATTCCAGGATGTCTGGCTCTAGGTGAATGATCATACCATTGTGATTATCTGGGTCATGAAGATCTTTATTGTATAGTTCTTCTGTGTATTCTTGCCAACTCTTAATATCTTCTGCTTCTGTTAGGTCCATATAATTTCTTTATAGGTAATATAAATAAATTGTATAGGTCCTTTATTATTATATAAAGGGTCTTTATATAAATATAGGTCCTTTATTGTGCCCATATTTGCATGAAATGTTCCCTTTGTATCTCTAATTTTCTTGAAGAGATTTCTAGTCTTTCCCATTCTATTGTTTTCCTCTATTTCTTTGCATTGACCACTCAGGAGGGCTTTCTTATCTCTCCTTGCTATTCTTTGAAACTCTGCATTCAAATGAGTGTATCTTTCCTTTTCTCCTTTGCTTTTCACTTCTCTTCTTTTCACAACATTTGCAAGGCCTCCTCAGACAGCCATTTTGCCTTTTTGCATTTCTTTTTATTGTGGATGTCCTTGATCACTGCCACCTATACAATCTCAGGAACCTCTGCATATAGTTCTTAAGGCACTCTGTCTATCAGATCTAATCCATTAAATCTATTTGTCACTTCCATTGTATAATTGTAAGGGATTTGATTTAGGTCATACCTGAATGGTCTAGTGGTTTTCCCTACTTTCTTCAATTTAAGTCTGAGTTTGGCAATAAGGAGTTCATGATCTGAGCCACAGTCAGCTCCTGGTCTTGTTTTTGCTGACTGTATACTGCTTCTCCATCTTTGGCTGCAAAGAATTTAATCAATCTGATTTCAGGTATTGACCATCTGGTGATATCCATTTGTAGAGTCTTCTCTTGTGTTGTTGGAAGAGGGTGTTTGCTATGACCACTGCGTTCTCTTGGCAAAACTTTATTAGCCTTTGCCCTGCTTCATTCTGTATTCAAAGGCCAAATTTGCCTGTTACTCCAGGCATTTCTTGACTTCCTACTTTTGCATTCCAGGCCCTTATAATGAAAAAGACATCTTTGGGTGACAGTTCTAGAAGGTCTTGTAGTTCTTCACAGAACTGTTCAACTTCAGCTTCTTCAGCATTACTGGTCAGCAGATAGACTTGGATTACTGTGATATTGAATGGTTTGCCTTGGAAATGAACAGAGATAATTCTGTAGTTTTTGAGACTGCACCCAAGTACTGCACTTCAGAATCTTTTGTTGACTATGAGGGCTACTCCATTTCTTCTAAGGGATTCTTGCACACAGTAGTAGATATAATGGTCATCTGAGGAAAATCCACCCGTTCCAGTCCATTTTAGTTCTCTGATTCCTAAAATGTCAACATTGACTAATGCCATCTCCTGTTTGACTGCTTCAAATTTTCCATGATTCATGGACCTAACATTCCAGGTTCCTATGCAATATAGCTCTTCACAGCACTGGACTTTACTTCCATCACCAGTTACAACCACAACTGGCTATTGATTTTGCTTTGGCTCCGTCTCTTCCTTCCTTCTAGAGTTATTTCCCCACTGATCTCCAGTAGCATATTGGGTACCTACCGACCTGGGGAGTTCATCTTTCAGTGTCCTATCTTTTTGTCTTTTCATACTGTTGATGGGGAGGCTTCCCTGGCAGTTCAGACGGTAAAGCATTTGCCTGCAGTGTGGGAGACCTGGGTTTGATCCCTGGGTCGGGAAGACCCCCTGGAGAAGGAAATGGCAATCCACTCCAGTATTCTTGCCTAGAAAGTTCCATGGATGGAGGAGCCTGGTAGGCTACAGTTCGTGGGATCGCAAAGAGTCGGACATGACTGAGCAACTTCATTGACACTGACTGTTCATGGGGTTCTCAAGGCAAGAATACTGAAGTGGTTTGCTGTTCCCTTCTCCAGTGGACCACGTTTTGTCAGGACTCTCCACCATGACCAATTTGTCTTGGGTGGACAGGGCATGGATCATAGTTTCATTGAGTTAAACAAGGCTGTTGTCCATGTGATCAGATTGGTTAGTTTCTGTCATTGTGTTTTTCATTTTATCTGCCCTCTCATGGATAAGGTAAGAGGCTTATGGAAGCTTCCTGATGGGAGAGACTGACTGAGGGGAAACCTGGGTCTTGTTCTGATGGGCAAGGCCATGCTCAGTAAATCTTTAATCCAATTTTCTGTTGTTGGGCAGGATTGTGTTCCTTCCCTGTTACTTGACCTGAGGCCAAACTATGGTGGAGGTAATGAAGATAATGTTGACCTCCTTCAAATGGTCCCATGCATGCACTGCTACACTCAGTGCCCCCTACACTGCAGCAGACCACCGCTGACCCATGCCTCTGCTGGAGATTCCTGCACACTCACAGGCAAGTCTGGGTCAGTCTCTTGTGGGGTCACTGCTCCCTTCTCCTGGTTCCTGGTGTGTGCAAGGCTTTGTTTGTGCCCTCCAAGAGTGTTCTGCACGGTAGAGCCACCAGAACTTACACAGGACTGGGAAAGCAGACTCCTCAGAGGGCAGACAGAATGAAAACCACAATCACAGAAAACTAATCAAACTTATTACATGAGTCACAGCCTTGTGTAACTCAATGAAACTATGAGCCATGCCTTGTAGGGCCACCCAAGATGGATGGTCATGGTGGAGAGTTCTGACAAAGCATGGTCCACTGGAGAAGGGAATGGCAAACCATTTCAGTATTCTTGCCTTGAGAACCCCATAAACAGTATGAAAAGGCAAAAAGAGAGGACATTGAAAGAGGAATTCCCCTCTTTGGTAGGTGTCCAATATGCTACTGGAGATCAATGGAGAAATAACTCCAGAAAGAATGAAGGGATGGAGCCAAAGCAAAAAGAATAGCCAG